>NW_027507785.1:93506811-94106811 GCF_037356315.1 Lithobates pipiens
TTACATGTAAACACAGGGTCTGCAGGTGAGTCATCTGTACACAACAATAGGGCAGAGCTGGGCAGCATTAGTAGCAGCACTTCACACTGAAATATTGGGACACCTCACAGGACTAAAACCTCAAGGGGCAAGGGAATTTAAACCAGGATAGTTGGCAAGTATGAAGCAGCTGCTTTGGGCCCCACAACAATGGCAGGGCCCAGGGCAGCTGCCCCTATTGCCTTGCCTTAAAAACGGCCCTGTGTACAACATTGCTAAGTGAAGTGCAAGCACATATTTAGTTAGTTGAAAAGTCCATTTAAATAAATGGGCTGTTTTAACACAATGCATGCTATTGTGTGGCATAATGCACATTAACACATGTATGTTGACACACCTCAAAGATGTCAGTGGGCACTAATGGGGACTAAGTAGATGTTCTTTGTCCAGTGAAGTAAGGTACAGCTGGTCAGCCACATTTAGAAATACTTGCATAATAAGTAAAAATAATTGAGAGCTTTAAAGGCTGTATAAATCTGCAGATCTATCAGATAGCCATCATATAGCTAATTTCTATGCCAAACTGGCATGAAAAACAAATTAGGTAACCAAGACTCAACTGGCTACTAATTACTTACCAGGGCCACTAGTGTTTTCTCTATGGATTTTTTTTCATGTAAAGTTTTCGTTTCTTTGAGTTTATTCATTTTTTCTATCTTTTGTAAACAATTTGAGAAAGCTTTATTGTAATTTTCTTTCAAGATCAAGACTATATTATTTTGACCCATTATTGCGGAGCCCCAACGGCGTGGGGCCAATAGGCCGGTGCCTAATCTGCCTATTTGGAATTCAGCACTGCTCCCTCACCTTCTTTTTCCTTTTTTTTCTTAGGAAAGTTCAGTAAACATGTTATACACTTACATTGACTTTATGTATAGCCTGCAGAGATTATGTTTAGGTGATCTTTTTTATAGTTTGAAATGCTGAGAACGTTACCCCGTTGACTCACAATATCTTGACTTCTTCATTGAAAGGCTGTTAGATTTACATTTATTAATATATGCATCAGTTTCTCGGATTGTAGCTTCCAAGGCATGGCCTCTTAAAAGCAGATCTTTACTGTATCTGAGCACTACAAATCAAAATGCTATTTAATTTATTTTTAATATTCAAAACAAACTCCCCTATTCATCCATGTCTCCATGCTTTATTTTGGTGAGAAATCTGATTATTTCACATTTTTGGTGCTGAAAGCGGTACAATTATTTTGTATGGAAATTTGGCGTTTTATATTGTAGTCCTGTAATTCTTAGGAATAACTCACTTAAATCTGTCCAAACCAGAATCTAGCAGACATCCCAGGTATGATAAAGTTTGAAAAATGAAATCATAAATTATAATATAATAAATCATTATAAATAATTATACCAAATAATAATATAACAATAATAAAAATTATTCAATAATGTAATCAAATCAAAAACACAGAAATTTGCTCAGTTGCAGAATTGTCACTGTCATTACTTTTCAGTATTTGATGACGGATCTCCCCACAAATCGCTATCGCTCAATTCTGCAAGTGATTCCAATTTATTATGGCTGTTTTCTAGCTGGTCTAAAATCATTTTTGATGTAAAGGGACAGTTTTGGTTGCTATGGACAATCTCCAGATTCCAGGCATAAAGAACAGTTTTTATTACCATATTTATCGGCGTATAACATGCACTTGTGTATAACACGCACCCTAATTTTAAGAGGGAAGTTTGAGGAAAAAAGCATTTTTAAAATGAACAACTTTGAGGCAAATTAAAGGTCAGTGCCCATCAACGTCCATCTGCAGCCTGATAATTGTCCATTTGCAGACTAAATAAAGTCCTCAATGCAGCCAAAACAAATCAATACAGCCTGATTATTGTCCTCAATGAAGTATAAAAAAGTCATCAATGCAGCATGATAAATGCCTTTATTTAAACTGTCTTCATTTAAACTGCCTTCCTTTAAAATGCCTTCTATATATTGAAATGCATTAATTTGCAGTCTCACCATCTCTCTTTCCAGCAGCCTGAAATCAGGAAATAACAGAGCCGTCATATCCTCTCCACTCGGCTCCTTGCCTTTCACTCACACAGTCCCGCCTCCGCCATCGGCTCCTGTGATAGGCAGAACACTGGTCCAATGCCGGTGGCGGAGGCGGGACTGTGTGTGTAACATCATGTCCTTTCCACTCGGCTCCTCGGCTTTCACTTGGCTCTCCCCGTCACACACACACAGTCCCGCCTCTGCCATCGGCTCCTGTGATAGGAAGAACACTGGTCTAATGCCGGTGGCGGAGGCGGGACTGTGTGTGTGTGACAAGGAGAGCCGAGTGAAAGCTGAGGAGCTGGAGTGGAGAGAACATGACAGCTCGGTGAGGTACGCTATCGGTGTATAACACGCACCCCTGATTTGCCCCCGATTTTCAGGGGGAAAAAGTGTGTCTTATACGCCGATAAATACGGTATATAAAACTGCATGCAGGACACTGGGCAGACCACTAGGGACAAAGGGGAGGTGAAATATTTACATACAGCAATGTAATCTGTAAGATTACATTATACTGTATGTATAGTGAGTGTTTCACTTTTTGAATTTGGCGCCGATCTCCGTCCCCGTGCGTCACAACGCTCGCAGGGAACGGAGATTGGCTCCGTAATAGATCGAGCGAGACACGGCTCGCTCGTACAGCGCGGGGACATCGCTGGATCCAAGGGAGAAGGTAAGTAAACATCCTCCTGGATCCAGCGATGCGGTCCTGAGTCTGGCTCGAGGTTACCGCTTTTGGTATAAAAATTCCACCCCGAGCCAGACTCGGGAATACCGTCAGGGGGGTTAAATCTGTCCAAACGAGAGTCTAGTAAACATCCCGGGTATAAAAAAGTTTGAAAAATTAATCATACATTATAATATAATAAATAACTATACATAATTATAACAAATAATAATATAACAATAATAATAATTATTCAATAATGTAATCAAATCAAAAACACTGAAATTTGCTCAGTTGCAGAATTGTCACTGTTATTACTTTTCAGTATTTGATGACGGATCTCCCCACAAATCACTATCGCTCAATTCTGCAAGTGATTACAATTTATTATCACTGTTTTCTAGCTGGTCTAAAGCCATTTTTGACATAAAAGGCCACTTTTTGGTTGCTATGGACATTCTCCAAATTCCAGGCAGAAAAAACAGTATTTATAATATAAAAGTGCATGCAGGGCATTGCACAGACCACTAGGGACAAATGGGATGTGTAATTTTTTATACAGTACTGTAATCTGTAAGATTACAGTTTACTGTATATGAACTGTTTTTACTTTTTTGAATTTGGCACCGTTCTCCGCCCCCGTGCATCGCAACGCTCGCAGGGAATGAAGCCTGGCGGAACTCCGCACTGTGTGAATCAAGCGAGGAGACAGCTCGCACACACAGCAGGGAGACATCGCAGGATCCTGGGGACAAGGTAAGTAACTTTCCCTGTGTCCTGCGATGCGATCCCGAGTCTGGCTCAGGGTTACCGCTAATGGTACTGGAATTCCACTCCGAGCCAGACTCAGGAATACCGCCAGGGAGGTTAAGTATGCATGCAGAAGAGTGTGCTTAGCTGAGAAAACCCCTCCTCTCTTGTCCTCCTGAGGACTCCTGGCATATATGACATAATTTGCCAAGGTAGAAAACCAGAAAGTAACCGAAGAAATGTAAAAAGTGTAAAAAAAGTAAAAATTTTATACTTTCCTATCCATTTACTATTGCTAGTAGCATGAGGATTACAAATAATTAATGTTGATTGGGAGAGTGAAGTTCCACTTTAAGTATTTTCTACTTTGTACGCGTAATATGTGCATGTGATGGTTTACATTATTTATCTTGTATAGAATATAGAAAACATTAACAATACACCGAACAAGGAACAGTGGTGAAACCCTAGTCCGGCTCTAAGGAGCACAAACACCTCCCCTCTCTTAATCTCCTTTACATAGAGGGGATAACTTTGTAGTTCACATTAAAGCGGAGGTCCACCCTAAAGTGGACCTTCCGCTCATTGGAATCCTCCCCCCCCTCCGGCGCCACAATTCGCACCTTTCAGAGGGGAGGGGGGTGCAGGTGCCTGTACAGTACAGGTATCTGCACCCACTTCCGGGATAGCTCTCTGCGGAAAGGGGCGTAGATTACGCCCCTTTCCGAAAGTCCCCCGCTGCCTGCTGGGAAACACACAGATCCCAGAGGCAGCGGGTCCATCCTTATTGCGCAGTGCGACTCACGCATGTGCAGTAGGGAACCGGGAAATGAAGCCGAAAGACTCCACTTCCTGATTCCCACACCCAAGATGGCGGCGGCAGCACCCGAGAGACGATCGAGAGATTGGCTTCGGGTGCCGACATTGCGGGCGCGCTGGGTGGGTAAGTGTCCTTATTTTAAAAGTCAGCAGCTGCAGTATTTGTAGCTGCTGGCTTTTAAAAAAAACAAAACGGCGGAACTCCCGGCGGACTCCCGCTTTAAGTCAGAAGAGAAAGCAGATAACATTGTTTGAGATATCCGTTCAGTACAAAGGAAGCTACAAGGACAGCAGACGTCTGACTCAATAGGTATTTTTCTCTACCTGCACAAAATGTATTTAGCTTAAATATGGAAAACTAAGGCAGCCACCACATCTAAGCACTACAGGCATACCCCACTTTTAAGTACACAATGGGGTTTATTTACTAAAGCTGGAAAGTGCAAAATCAGGCTCACTTCTGCATAGAAACCAATGAGCTTCCAGGTTTTATTACCAAAGCTTAATTGAACAAGCTGGGGTTAGTAACTCATTGGTTTCTATGCAGAAGTGAGACTGATTTTGCACTTTCCAGCTTTCATAAATAAACCCCATTGTGTAATTAAAAGTGGGGTATTCCTGTACTAAGCTGCAATACGTTATATTTTTGTACTTGGGTTTAGACATAAAGGAGCTTAACAGAAACCATGTGGAATAACAGTCAGAGCAGTCAGGTGCACAATGTGAAATCAGTTATGATAATTGGGATCGTTCAGCAGGTAGGAATTATTTCCTGAGTCAGCTTACATGCAAATTTTGACTTAACTGTAATTTTAATGCACCAGTTGAATGACTATCACCTTATTCCAACAATAAGCCTATAAAATATTGATTATGGTAATGAGAGACATAGCGATGCCACAAAAACAATTTCATTATATGCTCAGTCTCTGAACTTTTTTTGGAACTGCTGAAATTTTGGGCGTAGAGACTGCCGGCAAAAAGAACGTGGACATTGTGTATGATTTTTTGCACTTGGACACACACAGTCTGTGAAACAATGCCAGCTCCAGATGCCTCCAACTATATTTTTCCTTGAACGTTTTCACCCCATAAAATTCTTTTTAATATGATTTTAGAGACCTCTCGCTGGTGAGTAGTCCTTGAGGAACAGTTCCAGATATTTGGAGACTGAATTAAGTTACGGTTTCTGGAGTTTTCTTTACCCATGAAAAACATATTACAGTCAGTAAGAGTGACATTCTCAGCTACAATTATGGCTGCAAAAATCACACTTACTCTGTCCAAAAAAGAAAGCAGTGAAACATAAGGGGCATAGCAGGTAATGGTTGACAGCTCTCCAGGTAGTAGGTCATCCATTGCAAAGCACAGTAAATGGTTCCCATTTCTGTTTAAGGATCTAATTATTTCACAGCAAGCAAATAGCAGCCAGCTAGAGCACGTTCCACACTCTTACTGAGACAGCAGCCAGCCAGGACAGCTGAAGCCCCTTCATACGTCATTCATCAGGCAGGCCACACAAGTTCCTTATGCCTTGTCCTGTTAATAATCATATAGCACAAGTCTGGCCCACTGAAGTTTTTATATATCCCATCTGAGAGAAATCTAGCAGACTGGATGACTTGCATGCTCCTCATACCTCTCCAGGAGTCCAGTTAGAAGATCTCCCTGTTAGCAATGGGGATAGACCGCACAGAAAATAAATGTTGGGTAGTCCTTTAATACTCATATCTGTGGTCTACGCACCTACCTGCCAGGATGCCACCTTTTCCATTCTGTCATTTATCTGACTTTACCTGTCATTCTGGCATGGTTGGCTAGCATCATCAGTTCTGGCCGTGTCATTTGCAGGGCCAATAGAGCCATTTCTTTGTTACCTGAATAGCTTTTTTAACCATGGTCTAGTTTATCCACAGTGCTCCCACTTATTTCACTGTTGTGTAAGGCTCCAGACTTACTCCTATTGATAGTTTAGATAGGCCCAATTTTTTTCTTACATTCCTTTGCAATGATACAGACTTATCAGGCTTGTCCTGGCTCCTGTCAAACTTGCAAGCATGCCCAAGCCCTCAAAGCCATTGACCTTGTTTGAAGAGTATTGTGTGCTTCTAATGCCGCGTACACACAAGCGGATTGTATGGCATACTTAGTCCGTCGAAACACATTTCAGCGGACAATCCGCTCATGTGTGGGCTTCAGCGGACTTTTTCAGCGTGCAGTCCGGAGTACTAAGAATTTCGTTTTTTTCGAAATTCTGTCCGTCGTACTTTGGTTTCAGCGGACAATACGGTCGTCAGTATGCTAGTTCGACGGACTAAGAATGGCGCATGCCCAGAAAGGATTTACACGGCGGAAGGGTGCTTTGCTGTGTCTTGGACTTCCTATTTCTAGTCCCGTCGTACGTGCTGTACACGTCATTGCGCAAGCTTTCGACTGACTGTTTGTGCATCCGTGTGTGGTCAAGTCCGTTCAGTGGAAAGTACGACGGACTGTCCGTCGGATTGTATGACGAACTAAGTACGCCATACAATCCGCTCGTGTGTACGCAGCATAATGAGCACTTGAGTTATTTCGGTGTTTACCTGCAAATCTTTTTTTAATGTGGTTTTGACGAGCTTGCTCGTCTATATTTTTGGTATTTCAATAAATATTGAAACATTCAGATTAACCATAAGGCTAGGTTGTGGATGCGGGATAGTGGGTAAATTGCACCTTGTGTTCCGCACTCTTAACCACCCACAACCAAACCGCACTGTTTTCTCCCTATGCTGGAATCATCATTTCAATTTTTAGATATTGCTATCGTATCCCCTCTTAATAGTCTCTTCTTCAAGGAAAATAAGCTTAAAGTGGAGTTCCACCCAAAAGTGGAGCTTCCGCTGATTTGTCGCCTCCCCCCCTCAGGTGCCACATTTGACTTGTCTTTGACAGGTATCCTGTTCTCACTTCCAGGAGTGCGGGCTGCAGACCATGATGTCACTGCTCGGCTCCCTTCTCCTCCTCCTGCCACCGGGCCAGTAGGAGAGAGGAGCTGTGCCGAGCACATGCGCAGTAGGGTACCCGCCGTGAAGCCGTAAGGCTACGCTGCCAGGTTCCCTTACCCACAATGGCAGCGGGTTGCACCCAACAGCTGGTGGAAACATCAGCTGCGGTGCCAACATCGCTAGACTCCAGGACAGGTAAGTGGCCTATTATTAAAAGCCAGGAGCTGCAGTATGTGTAGCTGCTGGCTTTTAATTTTTGCAGCGGTGGGCGGAACATCCCTTTAATGTGTGTAGCGTTTCTTCATATCTGAGGTCCTCAGTTATTAGCTTTGTTGCCCTTGACTCTCTCCAGTTCTATCACATCCTTCCTGAGGACTGATGACCAGAACGGGACGGCATACTCAAGATGTGGCCGAACATGTGTTTTGTAAAGTGGTAGAACTATAGCTTTATCTCTCGTGTAAATCTTCTTTTTAATTCATGATAATATTCTGCTGGCCTTGATATTGCATGCTATTGCTGAGTCTATCATCAACTAGGACCCCTAGATCCTTTTCCATCCTTGATTTCCCAAGCGGTTTTCCCCCTAGCATGTAGTGTGCATTCATATTTTTAGCCCCCAAGTGCATTACTTTACATTTATCAATATTAAACCTCATTTGTCATGTAGTTACCCACCTCTCAAATTTGTTGAGTTCTTCCTATAAAGTTCCAATATCATGTTGCGTAGGTATTACCCTGCTTAGCTTAGTATCATCAGCAAATATTGATATTGAACTATTTATACCAACTTCTATATTGTTTGAGAACAAGTTAAACAGAATTGGTCCGAGGATCTGCCCTGGCATACTCCATTCCCAACTCCAGACCATTCAGAAGATATGTTTATCGTCACTCTTTGGACACACCCCTGTAACCAGTTTTCTACACAGATACATACACTATTATCAATGCCAGTAGACCTCCATTTGTAAATTAAGCATTTATAGGGTACTGTGGCAAAAGCTTTGGAAAAATCTAGATACACGACATCCACAGTCCTTCCTTTATCCAGGTTACAGCTCACTTCCTCATAGAATGTTAACAGGTTATTCTGGCAAGAACGATCTTTCATAAACCCATACTGGCTACTACTAATGATACTATTTTCATCAGAAAATTCTTGTAGATGTTTCCTTATCATTCCCTCCAATAATTTACAAACTATTGATGTATGGCTGACTGGCCTGTAGTTTCCTTGTGTGTATCTCCGCACTTTTTTGAATATTGGCACCATGTTAACTTTCCGCCCGTCCCCTGATACCATTCTGGTTAGTAAGCCATTCTAACGATTAGGAATATCAGTCTAGCTATGACCTAACTCAATTCTTTGAGGAATTTTGGTTATAATCTATCTGGCCTTGGTGATATAGTGTAGCACTGTAAATCAGGAAACAAAGCCTGTAATTGTAATGAGCAAAAACGGCTGCTTCCCCATGTACAAACATATTTTAGTAGGGAAATCCTGCCACTGGATTCATGTATTGGAAGCCAGGGGGAAAAAAAGTTGACTAACCATAGCAAGAACTTAACTATTAGATTAGATGAGAATGAGATAGAACTCATTGGGCTGTTACAGTTGTGTTATAAATTATGTTATTTGCTAAATGGATCAGCTCTATGAATCTTACCACATCATCTCGGTCTTCCCACTCTACTTCCGATAAATCCACACTACTGTAATTGGGTTTCCTTCTTTTTTTCCCTTCTTCATACTGTTGGAAATTAAAATAAAAAAAGATGGTTTTAACGTACAGTTTTGTTTGCAACACAAAATCCTTGGCATTGCTCGAACCAGATGGAGGAAGTATTTCTATTACTTGTAGTAATGATCACTCTTCAAACAGAGATTTTAAATTAACAGCAAGATTTTGAATGATTGCTATGGGATATACTGTACACCGATCAGCCATAACATTATGACCACTGACAGCTAAAGTGAATTACATTAATTATCTAGTTACAATAGCACCTGGAAGAGGGTGACAACAATTGACCATTTTGTCCCTGAAGTTGATGTGCTGAAAGCAGAAAAAAATGGGAAAGCATAAGGATTTGAATAACTTTGACAAGGACCAAATTGTAATGGCTAGACGACTGGGCAGAGCAAAACTGCAGCTCTTGTGGGATGTTCCCGGTCTGCAGTGGTCACGACCTACCAAAATTGGTCCAAGGAAGGAAAACCGGAGACAGTGTCAAGGGCAGCCAAGGCTCATTGATGCACGTGGGGAGGGAAGGATGGCCGTGTAGTACAATCCAATAGAAGAGCTACTGTAGGTCAAATTACTGGAAAAGTTCATGCTGGTTCGGATAGAAAGGTGTCAGAACACACAGTGCATCACAGTTTGCTGTGTATGGGGCTGCTTAGTGGCATACCAGTCAGGGTGCCCATGCTGACCCGTGTCCACAGCCAAAAGTCCCTACAATTGACGCGTGAGCACCAGAACTGGACAATGGTGCAATGAAAGAAGATGGCCTCGTCTGATGAATTCAGGAATGGTTTGAGGAACACAAAAAGTTTGGGGTGTTGAGCTAGCCCCCAAATTTTCCAAACCTCAATCCAATTGAGCATCTGTAGTGGCCTCACCTTGCAAGTTACAGGACTTAATGAATCTGCTACTGACAGCTTGGTGGCGGATACCATAGCACACCTTCAAAGGTCAAGTGGCTGATCAGTATATATATATATATATATATATATATATATATATATATATATATATATATATATATATATATTATCACTTTGCTTCACTTTCTAACCTGAAAACATTTTAGGAAGGGAAAGAATATGTCCCCAAAGTGAGGCATAACGCTCCCTTAGATCCCTTTCACATGATCCAAAGTAAATCAGTAAGTAAGGCGATTGAATGGTGGTTTGCAGTTGTTCAGTAGTTGATACTGCCACCTCCTGAATGCTTTTTCTCTCCATCCCATGGGGATTTAACACTGAAATACCACACCGCAACTGGTCCAGCTGGCTTTATTGGGAGCATTTGGCAAGTGGCAGCACATGCCAAATGCAATATGCCAAGTTAAATTAACCACATCACGAAGCATTGCAGGAGTGGCAATGTGTTAGAATATAAGCAGCTGTCATGTCAATTTTTAGGGGTCAGGAACAGTAAAAACATGAATCAAATGCCTGTTTTCCCTTTCCGTTTGACACCTATGGAAGACTTATTTATACTGTATGTCCTGTCCAGTAACAACTGTACCATTTTGGATTTCCCACAACTTTCTGTTCCATTAACAGTGGTCACCAGGACAGATAGAGAGGGTAAATCTCTCCAGCAGGGTAAAACTTGTGCTATATGAATAAAATAAATACATTGGATTTATATATACACTACTTTAACTGTTACAATACTTTCTTCTACATACCATATATTAGTTATTATAAGTAAGTTGAAATCACAGATAATCACTGCAGTGTAATATCCAGATGCATGTTTGCGTTATGCAGGCTACTGGCAAATTCTAGCATGGTGGCATCCTAAAAAAGCTCCCTGATATTTCGTCCTTTTACATGTAAATAAGGAGCCTAGTTTAGCCACAATAAACACATAGGTAAAATGTAGAGGCCAGTGATATTTTGTTAGAAGCACAGGGGGATGCACAGGACAAGGTCCTATCCTGCTTTACAGATGCAGGAGTGGAAGAATCCCCCATGAGATTGCATGTTTTGCTAATTTTCATGGCTACCTTTACAGATAGTCCTGCTCCACAATCACATAGGCAACTGCCATGGTTACATAGTGACTAATCAGAACCTTATTTGGACATTAGGTTGCTCTAGGCACCCTACAATTATGATACATGCTGGTGCAAGCTTCGCCCCCCTTTTTATTGTATGATTAGTTAAAAAAATGGTGCTAAAAGCCTTTTGCAATTGTACGCAACATCATACTAAGAGCTCTTTCACACCGAGCTGCCCTGGGCATCGGCGCTAAAACGCCGCTATTTTTAGCAGCGCTTTACTGTAGTTTTTGAGGCACTATTCGACCGCTAGTGCACGCAGGGCACTGGACAAGCCACTAGGGACAACAGGATGTGAAATGATTTCATACAGTAAAGTAATCTGTAAGATTACACTGTACTGTATGTGTTCTGAATTTTGCACATTTTGAATTTGCCACCGGGCTCCGCCCCTGTCGCGGCACTTGCAGGGAACGGAGCGTGGCACACAGAGGCATCGGGTGGAGGACAGAGCCCACGGACACAGCGGGAGGAAATCGCAGGATCCTTGGGATGAGATAAGTACACTGCACCAGGATCCTGAGATGCAATCCTGAGTGTGGTTCGGGGTTACCACTAATGGTAATGAAACCCCCGAGCCACACTCGGGAACAGAGCCAGGGAAGTTTATCCATGCTGCCTTATGGACTTGGCCATGAGGGGAAATATGGAAAATACTGCCCTGTGGTTTATTGCTTAGAACTGTGGTCCTAGATGCAATAGACGTTTATTTACTAAAAGTACAGTTGCACGCTGCAAGTTCAGTTGCTCTAGAGATTAGTAAATGAGGTGAAACTCTGTTGACTGCCATCATCCAACCATGTGCAAGCAAAAATGCTGTTTTTTTTTATTTTCCTTGCATGTGATTGGGTACGCTTTGCAAAGTGAAGCTTTACCTAATTTACTAAGCTCTGGAGCAACTGCACTTGCAGAGTGCTACTGCACAGTCTATTTGCCTTTAGTAAATCATCCCCTTTATCTGCATGGAGTTTGTATGTTTGCTGTATTTTTGTGGGTTTGCTGATCGTGCTCTATAGTAGTTTCCTCCTTCTGTCCAGACTTGGTATAATTTTTGCTGTATTAGAGCACTTCCAACAAAAACATCCCAGTACTGTCTATGTTACTTATTTGCATCAACATTTACATTTTCAGGCCAAGCTTTTGGGGTGTTCTCTTATTTCAACATTTTGCCAAAACATTTTGTATCAGTATTTCTTAGATCGACAAGAAGGGAGCCACTCAAAAGTCCTGAAAGCAGTATTAAATTCAAAAGCAAACATTTATTATATTGCACCAATTCTTAGATGTGATGGCTGCATTAGCTTTCTTTGTTTAGGCTTTCTTTCGTCTATTTTAATGTGTAAGTCTATTGTTTTTTTTTAAAGAATAAGCTCTCTTGCAGTTACAGGGATGAGACAAATCATTTAACACTGGCAGGGGTGCTTAACATTATCAACTTTTATTTATGCCTGTAAAATCTTTACCCCAAAAGGAAAAAAAACTGTTGCTGTAATTGATTATAAAGTGTTAGCTAGAGTTTGGCTTCAATCTGCTACTCTATTTAAATCTGCTAGTACATCTAACAGTCTCCTCCTCCCAACCTGGCAATTCTGCTGTCCAAATGTACCCCTGTTCTCCTTCATCCAGAGTGGGATTACTCTAATACAAGAGGTGTGTTACTGGCCAGATAACCCAGGTGAAAACAGATTGAAAAAAAAAAAAAAAAAAACTAAAAAAGAAACATAATGCAACCACCACATCTAATGATTGGTATGCTGCAATAGATCACATATTTGGGTGGGGGGTTAATACCACCTTAAATGTTAGTGAAAATTAAAAAAAGGTTAAAAATCAAAAGGATGCTCCCTATTATTATCATTGCAAGTGTGTTATGTTATTCTTTGAATTACATTCATTGTTCTTCCACTATACTCAGCTCTCATGGCAAACCATTTTCTTTGTATCTGCTATGTTCCATCTTGTATGTTCTTATATTTGAAAAATTTATTGCAAAAAAAAAAAAAAAAAAAAAGGTTAAAAAAAAAAACCACCCATCATGGACAGTCGTTATTTTTTCCTACTGCCCAGAAACATATAATTAGCCATTCTTATCATAAATGACTAAACTGTCCATTACAATGTGTTTGTATGATTGTGGTAGATATATGGTATGATAAGCTCTTCTCGGACAGGAAATTATGCAAATGGTTTTATTCACTCATTAAAAGCACGTATTACATTTTAGTACAATAAGTGAAACAAATAATATACAAGGGGTAGATGTTCTTTAATAAGCATGATTCTTCCATAAGAGTTTCCAAACTTCTATTGAGTTTCTTTGGTTTTATTTAATGTTGGCATCATCAGTGATATGGGACAGATCCAAATTACGAGCATGTAATGAGTTATAATACTTTTGATTTGTAAATACGTGTAATTATTTTAGGTGTGTGCTAGTAACTAACTACTGAATTTTGCCAAATGAAAGCTATTTTGCATGCAATGTTGAGTGATACTGTATAGTACAGCAAGTAAATTATATGGTGCTCAATTTTTTTTTCCCTATTAATACTTTACACTATGCTTGTACTTGCCAAGTAGTTTAACTGTTTTTTTTTTTTTTTTTTTTTTATCTTGCATCTTAATTACATGTTCTTTTCTTTGTATAGTTGACATACAGTACATGCTATGATCAACTTGATAGGGGTCTTCACTATGGAAATGGGATTACTCTGGTGTGTTTGGGGGGCTCACTAGTTCCACTTTTATCTGGCTCTGTATTGCATAGAAGAGCTTGGGGCACTTCCCACTATTTCCAGTGGCATGGCATTATACCCCCTGCTGAACTCGACCTATTCAAGTCAATGGTGCCATGGGCGTCCGCAGAACTTTTTTAAGGGAGGGGCATCATTTTAAGGTCACCCATGTTCTGACCCTTTTCAACAATGTCATTATCACATTATCACTGTCATAGACTGCAGACGTATTACAGGTGATGGTCAGAGACTGCAGACATGGCACAAGAGACTGTAAGAGACTGCAGACATGGCACAAGAGATTGTCAGAGACTGCAGACATGACACAAGAGACTGTCAGAGACTGCGGACATGACCCAAGAGACTGTCAGAGACTGCGGACATGACACAAGAGACTGTCAGAGACTGCGGACATGGCCCAAGAGACTGTCAGAGACTGCAGATATGGCACAAGAGACTGTCAGTGATGGCATACGTGGCCCAAGAGACTGTCAGAGACTGCAGATATGGCACAAGAGACTGTCAGTGATGGCATACGTGGCCCAAGAGACTGTCAGAGACTGTGGACATGGCCTAAGAGACTGTCAGAGACTGCAGACATACCCCAAGAGACTGTCAGAGACTGCGGACATGGCAAAAGAGAATGTCAGAGATAGCATACATGGCCCAAGAGACTTAAGAGACTGCGGACATGGCACAAGAGGTGACTAGAGACTGCATACATAGCCCAAGAGACTGTCAGAAACTGCATTTCCTTGGAGGAGTGACAGAGGGGGGGTGACAGAAAGACAGGGTGACAGAGAGAGACAGGGGGGTGACAGAGAGGACTGTGACAGAGAGAGACAGAGGGGGGTGAAAAAGACAGAGGAGTGAGAGAGAAAGAGAGAGGGGGTGACAGAGAGGGGTGATAGGGGTTATCACTCCTGATCCAATCCTTGATTCCGGGGGGGGGGACTTGCCCCCCTCCCCTTGCCCCAACCTACGGACGTCCATGAATGGTGCTGCTCTGCAAGCGTCCCACAACTGCATTATAATGCACATGGTTATGGCATGCTAGTGCAGAGTTGAAGGGGTTAAAGCAGGCGGTGCAGAGGCAATATGACGCCTCCTTACTGCCTGTCAAATGATCTTTAAAGAGCAATCTGAATGCTAATTGCTCTTCAGAGACCAAAGCAAGATTAATTATTTTTTTAGATTTTTTTTAACAGTTTTTAGAATTTATTTATTGACTTTTTTTTTTACATGTTAAACAGCTGTTTGGCTTTGGTGAAACATCAAGGCTCTAAACAGACCCATGATAGCTCACATTTGAGATAGGAACACCATGTGGCGCCATGTTGTTTGTGAAAATGTATGTGTTAGCAGATGTGTACTTTCATGAAAGCACATGTCCTAAAATAATTCATTAGTAGTGAACCATAAACCACATGTAAACTGTTCATACAAGCTCACTGTGGCCAAACTGCAGCACACTGATGTGAGCACTATTAGGCCCCTTTCATATGAGTGGACTGATTGGGTCAGCATGTCAGTTTGTCAGGCAGACCCAATTGAACCCTCCATTCTCCTCTGTGGAGTGACAGGTGTAAACAGAAATGTGCCCTTTTACACCTGCTGACATAGGGGAGGGTGGAATGACCAGAGCTGGGGGGGGGGGGGTTCTGCAGGGGCGTGTGTAGTGCAGATTTATGGGTGATAGAGCGGATAGGAGAAAAAAGGATAAAGTTAACCGGAAAAAAGTTCAAGAGGATCACTGTTAACCTACTGCAGATTGTGAAAGGACGGCAGAGAGGGGTGCCGACCACTGCAGAAGATGAGCAGATTAAGTGAGACAGAAGAAGAAGGTAAAGTGACACGGGGAAGAGAACATGAGAGACGGGTGGGGGGGGGGAGTGAGAAATAGTTGCAGAAAGAAGGAGGGATAAGGCAAAGTTCAGAACTGCAGAGCTCGGGAATCGACACATTGTGCATATGAGGGAGAATAACCAGTCTCTCCTGTCAGAAAAGAGAAGTGAGAAGCTCCCTGTGTGTCCCTCGCTCCCCCCTCCTCACCTCACAGATTAAGAGTGCCCAGAGCAGGCTCTTCACACAGCGTCCATGCTTTCCTTCTTGCTGTTTTGGGGCCCCCTCCCACAGTGGCAGAATGGCAGTGCCCAGTCGCAAGTGTGACTGGTGCGACCCTGGTAATCAGGGCCGTTATCATATTGCCCACTCTCCGGCCCAGTCTCCAAAGGGAGGGGCTCATGCTCTGTTTCAATATGTCACACTACATGTTGGCATTAATGGCTCCCTCAATGAACTGTAGCTCCCCAGTGCTGGCAGCACTCATGCAGCCCCAGACCATGACATTCCCACCACCATGCCTGACTGTAGGCAAGACACACTTGTCTTTGTACTCCTCATCTGGTTGCCGCCACACATGCTTCACACCATCTGAACTAAATAAGTTTATCTTGGTCTCATCAGACCACAGGATATGGTTCCAGTAGTCCATGTCCTTAGTCTGCTTGTCTTCAGCAAACTGTTTGCAGGCTTTCTTGGGCCGCGTACACACGGGCGGACTGTTCGCCCAACTTAGTCCGCTGAACAGTGTTTCAGCGGACAATCCGCTCGTGTGTGGGCTTCAGCGGACTGTTTCAGTGGACAGTCTGACGAACAAAGTCTTACGGAATTTCCGTAAGACAGTCCGTCCAAACTTGGTTTCAGCGGACAGTCCGCTCGTGTGTAGGCTAGTTCGACAGACTAAGTTTGGCGCATGCTCAGAAAGGATTTACACGGCGAAGGTTGCATTGCAGTGTATTGGACGTCGAATTTCTCGTCCCGTCGTACGTGCCGTTCACGTCATCGCGCACGCTTTCAGCGGACTGTCTGCTCATCGTGTGTGGTCAAGTCCGTTCATGCAAATTTTGAACGGACTGTTTGTCGGATTGTTTGAAGAACTTAGTTGGGCGAACAGTCCGCCCGTGTGTACGCGGCCTTGTACATCATCTTTAGAAGAGGCTTCCTTCTTGGACGACACCCAAGCAGACCAATTTGATGCAGCGTGCGGCGTATGGTCTGTGCACTGACAGGCTGACCCCCCACCCCTTCAACCTCTGCAGCAATGCTGGCAGACTGATATGTATATTTCCCAAAGACAACTTCTGCATATGACGCTGAGCATGTGCACTCAACTTCTTTGGTCGACCATGGCAGGGCCTGTTCTGAGTAGAACCTGTCCTGTTAAACCACTGTATGGTCTTGGCCACTGTGCTGTAGCTGTTTCAGGGTCTTAGCAATTTTCTTATAGCCTAGGCCACCTTTATGTACAGCAACAGTCCTTTTTTTCAGATCCTCAGAGAGTTCTATGAGCTGCCATGTTGAACTTCTGTGAATGAGTGACACGGGCGGGTGGACCCCTGCTCGGCCACGTTTTTTTAAATTGTGACAGCTCTTGGGGGCGTCCTGCTAGCTCTTGGATCGGGGATCAGGGAGGTGCCGGGGGCAATCCATTCGTAATATGGGTGTAACATGTAACATGTTACGAAAGATGAGATTATCCTTTATTTCACGCCCCCCTGAAAAATGTCCAAAACTGATAAACTAGAAGGACTATAACAGTACCAAAGGTTAAAATATCAAATTGGTTTATTAAACCTTTTTAAAATGTATAAAAAAAACATGGAAATATACATATATACCACAGACATGACATAAAAAATTGGGCATGGATACATTCTTCTTAGTGTTGATAAGCACCAACCCCACATCAGTGGGGGGTGTGCAGGACTTGCTGTTGCTCCAATGCAGGTTACGTTTTGCAGGGCATAGCCTGCTTCTTCAGGAAGTTTAAAACGTAGTCACAAACTAAAATGAACAATATATACGTATAGTATACATTCACATTACTCCCTGAGCTTACAATCTAAGGTACCTAACTCACATTCATACATACACATACTAGGGCCAACTTAGACAGGAGCCAAATAACCTGAATGTTATGCCCCAGTGGACTTTTTGTAAATATGTTGGTGGCTGACAATTCCTGAACAATGGTTCCAGGTACAGGGAGTCTATATATGTATTATATATGATTGTTTGAAAGGCATAGTCCACCTACTCAAAAAAAAAAAAAAATACCAACATTAGTAAAAGAAAAAATGTGCATTTATTGGAGCCTAAAAAGCATTGCAACCAGTATCAGGGCATTATGGGCTACTGCAGTGGCATCACTAGGGTTGATGTCACCTGGTGCGGAAAAACATCATTCAGTATAGGCCTCCCTCCATTAAATACAGACCCCCTCACTAAGTACAGACCCCCCTTCCACAGTATAGACCCCCCACTAAGTACAGACCCCCCCTTCCACAGTATAGGCCCCCACAAAATACAGACCCCCCACTATGTAGAGATCCCCCTTCCACAGTATAGACCCCCCACTAAGTACAGACCCCCCTTCCGCAGTATAGACCCCCCACTAAGTACAGACCCCCCACTATGTACAGACCCCCCTTCCGCAGTATAGACCCCCAACTAAGTACAGACCCCCCTTCTGCAGTATTATAGACCCCCAACTAAGTACAGACCCCCCACTAAGTACAGACCCCCCTTCCGCAGTATAGACCCCCAACTAAGTACAGACCCGCCTTCCGCAGTATAGACCCCCAACTAAGTACAGACCCCCCTTCCACAGTATAATCCTTATAATGCCATTCAACAAATAAAAAGATGGCAAGGGTATTAACCCATTCCTGTTCTATGAAAATATTTTTTTCTCTTAGTTAGTCTTCAAAATAATTACATGAATTAATTTGGCAACTTGTAACAAGACTGGCATGGTCATCCCATATCTCCCAGAGACACAACATGGACATAAATCTGTTACTCTCAGATCAGGTAGCCACATTCTCTATCTATATTAATGTATTTACATATAGTTTAGACATGACAGATTGTGGATATATTCTCTGAGGAATACCTGTGGCTTTATATTTTTAAATTTCACAGAACTATTTTAACGCTATTAAGGAATCTCAGCATTCTTCAGAAGTCTGAGCACAAATAAGTTATACATTTGAGCTGGCCCTTTGCCTTGAAGTCTAGACTGCAATTAGGTAGGGCAATCTATATTTTTTGGCCAGCAAGGAAGCATTGGGTCATTACTGTATTAATTTTGGATACTGCAGGATACAGAGGTACTAACACCTCTCTATGAAAACAAGCATGTGGGAGTATGAGTTATTTTTAAGGTGATTTAGAACACAGTGTTTGGTTTGATGAGGCCTCCAGCTCAAGATCTATTATCTGCTGTGTTTCGGAGAGTTTGTTTAGGTGTTTTGGCCTTAGTCTCAGTCTCAGTCACAATCAGTTAGCTGCAGCTTTGCACAATTTACACACAAAAGGAGCAAAAAATTTTAAGCTGAGGCTGTTAGGAATTTTTTTTTAACTATTTTAGCAACAAGAAAAAAAAGTAATCATAATTCACTGCACAAATCTACAGTTTATACCAACAATTTTTTTTTTTTTCTTGAAATGGTGACTACTTTTGAGCTTTCCTCGCATCCAATTTGGGTATAAGGTCCATGTATGTTTTTACCTCTTCCGGGGCCACAGTTGTTTTCAAGGCCCACATTTATCTCTGGAACATTGAGATATATCCATTGTCACTCTTTGGGTTAAGGGGTTTGACCCCCCCATTCCCCTTACCAACACCTCATGGGAGACACCTGTTGTGCGGAATATCCTTGAACGTGAAAAATTCTGATTCAATTATATTTATTCAACTCCAAGTAAAGATTGGAAAACATGGGCAGATAAACATTTGTTACTCAAATGTGTCAAAATTCTAAAGTCTTATCATAAACGTTTGATTGAATGAGAAAAAAAGAAAATAAGAAAGGAAAGGTAAAGGATTGTGGGGGAATTATCACGAGTTAAAAAAAAAAACATGTAATAGGTGGGTGGATGTAAAATTAAGCCAAGGATCCCAGAGCACTTGAAAGGTTCAATGAAACATGTAGAGTTTTGGGGCTCACAGATTACCCCATCATCTACTATGTTTAGATGTACAAAAAAGTTAAGCCATTGGTATGATGACAACATGTTGTATATGGCGGGACGCTAGCCAAAAGGTGCTACTGTATTAAGAATTTTATTGGATCTTTGTAATATTTTAAAAATGTTACGTGCGATAAAATTAGGATTTTATGAGTAATTACCTACTTATTACTTGGTGCCATTAAAAAATACCATTATATACACTATATTACCAAAAGTATTGTGATGTCTGCCTTTACACGCTCATGAAATTTACTGTCATCCCAGTCTTAGTCCGTAGGGTTCAATATTGAGTTGGCCCACCCTTGGCAGTTATAACAGCTTCAACTCTTCTGGGAAGGCCGTCCACAAGGTTTAGGAGTGTGTCTATGGAAATGTTAAACTATTGTTCCAGAAGCGCATTTGTGATGTCAGGCATTGATGTGGACGAGTCTTCGCTCTTATTCATCCCAAAGGTCTTCTAATCGGGTTGAGGTCAGGACTCTGTGCAGGTCAGTAATGTTCATCCACCCCAAACTCACTTATCCATGTCTTTATGGACCTTGCTTTGTGCACTGGTCCAAATAATTTGGTGGAGGGGGAATATGGTGTTGAGCTGTTTTTCAGGGGTTGTGCTTGGCCCCTTAGTTCCAGTGAAGGGAACACCTAAGGCATCAGCAGCCCAAGACATTTTGGATAATTTCATGCTCCCAACTTTGTGGGAACAGTTTGGGGATGGCCCCTTATTGTTCCAAAATGACTGTGCACCAGTGTACAAAGCAAGATCCACAAAGACATGGATGGATGAATTTGGGGTGGAGGAACTTGACTTTGAAAGTCCTGACCTCAAACTAATAGAACTTTGGGATGAATTAGAGTGGAGACTGTGAGCCAGGCCTTCTCGTCCACATAAGTGCCTGACCTCACAATGCTCTTCTGGAAGAATGGTCACACATTCCCATAGACACACTCCTAAACCTTGTGGACAGTCTTCCCAGAAGAGCTGAAGCTGTTATAGCTGTAAAGGGTGGGCCAACTCAATATTGAACCCTATGGACTAAGACTGGGATGCCATTACAGTTCATCTGCGTGTAAAGGCAGGCATCACAATATTTTTGGTAATATAATGTGTGTGTGTGTATATATACATACACAATGGGGGTTATTTACTAAAGGAAAATCCACTTTGCACTGCAAGTGCACTTGGAAGTAAAGTTGCTGCAGATCCAAGAGGGACATGCAAGGAAAAAAAAAAAACAGCATTTTAGCTTGCACATGATTGGATGATAAAAGCAGCAGAGCTTCCACACATTTCAGATCTACCCCTTAGATTTAGAGCGACTGCACTTCCAAGTGTACTTGCAGTGCAAAGTGGAGTTGCCTTTCGTAAATAACCCCCAGTATCTCACAAAAGTGCGTACACACCTCACATTTTTGTAAATATTTTATTATATCTTTTCATGTGACAACACTGAAGAAATTACACTTTGCTACAATGTAAAGTAGTGAGTCTACAGCTTGTATAACAGTGTAAATTTGCTGTTCCCTCAAAATATCTCAACACACAGCCATTAATGTCTAAACCGTTGGCAACAAAAGTGAGTACACCCCTAACTGAAAATGTCCAAATTGGGCCCAATTTTTCCTCCCCAGTGTCATGTGTTTCATTAGTGTTACAAGGTCTCAGGTGTGAATGGGGAGCAGGTGTCTTAAATTTGGTGTTATCACTCTCACTCTCTCATACTGGTCACTGGAAGTTCAACATGGCACCTCGTGGCAAAGAACTCTCTGAGGATCTGAAAAAAAGGATTGTGGCTCTACATAAAGATGGCCTCGACTATAAGAAGATTGCCAAGACCCTGAAAAGACCATACAGAGCTTTAACAAGACACGTTGCACTCAGAACAGGCCTTGCCATGGTCAACCAAAGAAGTTGAGTGCACGTGCTCAGCGTCATATGTGCTCCCAGCATTGCTGCAGAGGTTGAAAGGGTGGGAGTTCAGCCTGTCAGTGCTCAGACCATATGCTGCACACTGCACCAAATTGGTCTGCATGGCCATCATCCCAGAAGGAAGCCTCTTCTAGAAACAATGCACAAGAAAGACTGCAAACCGTTTGCTGAAGACAAGCAGACTAATGACATGGATTACTGGAACCATATCCTGTGGTCTGATAAGACCAAGAAAAACGTATTTGGTTCAGAGGGTGTCAAGCGTGTGTAGAGGCAACCCGGTGAGGAGTACAAAGACAAGTGTGTCTTGCCTACAGTCAAGCATGGTGGTGGGAGTGTCATGGTCTGGGGCTGCATGAGTGCTGCCAGCACTTGGGAGCTACAGTTCATTGAGAGAACCATGAATGCCAACATGTTCTGTGGAATACTGAAGCAGAGCATGATCCCTTCCCTTTGGAGACTGGGCCACAGGGCAGTTTTCCAACATAACAACTCCAAACACACCTCCAAGACGACCACTGCCTTTCAAAAGAAGCTGAGGTTAAAGATGATGGACTTGCCAAGCATATCTCCAGACCTAACCCCTATTGAGCATCTGTGGGGCATCCTCAAATGGAAGGTGGAGGAGCGTAAAAGGTCTCTAACATCCACATGCTCTGTGATGTCATCATGGAGGAGTGGAAGAGGACTCCAGTGGCAACCTGTGAAGCTCTGGTGAACTCCATGCCCAAGAGGGATAAGGCAGTGCTGGAAAATAATGGTGGTCACACAAAATTTTGACACTTTGGGCCCAATTTGGAGATTTTCACACACACACACACACACACGCATATATATATATATATATATATTTTTTTTTTACTTTTTCTCGTTTTTATTTTTTTGCAATTACCTGTCATATGAGCATGTATGTACCCTTGCAATGTAAAATGTGGCCCATAAACCCATTATTTTAAAATGTAAAAAGAAAACTTTTAAAAGAAAAATCTAATTTCACTGTCCGCTCCCTGAATTTAGTTTAATTTAGACTGTTTTATTTTCAGTAACTGTCCCATTCCAGCCAAGGGATTTAATTATAAATGAGCAAATGTGTATATTTACCTGTGCAATCAGGCTGCTAAGAAAGTAAAGAAAATACAATCTTTCCAGGAAAAGTGGCTTAGCATTTGTTGACAAGGAGCCCACAGCCTGTGCAATGACCTGTCATGGAACATCCACAAAGACGGGGCAGAAAAAAATAAAAAATAAAAATAAATAAAAACTTAACACCTAAACCCCACAGGGAGGTTTATAGAGGTGTCCATACCACGAAGACAAAATATTAGAAAGTCACGAAGAACAGTGCAAGATGACTGTCTGAGACAAAAGCATGCATTCAGGAAAACAGGAAATTCCTCCAGTTTAATAGCTGATAATTAGCCTAATGCTGGTGTGGCATTGGAATAGTTTGAATTCTGCGTTTTATAGAGGCCGGCAGCACCTGGATTGCTGAGAAAGGCTTATGGGTAATGTGTGGTTCTGATGACAGACTTAGGTATGTAACCAGCCTCTATGTTTTATGCTCTGGGAAAGGAGTTTTTGGTAATAATCCTATGTAGTGGGACTACAGACAGACTAGCCTGCTGTGTATAGAAAATCATAATTTCTCTTATTAGTAGTGGGCACCTATTCACTCCAATTTACCAAAGTTCATGTGAAAAGGATTTAAAGTGCATGATTTTTAAAATAATATATACAGTATATATAAGAAGACGATTTTCATAAATACAAAAAAATTATAAGTATATTGTTATAACAAAAGCCCATCAATTACCCCAAAATAATACTAAAAAATATTTCTTACACATGGTCAAAGAAAAAAAAAATCTATAAACACATATCATGAAGTCAATAGGCTCCCCGGTAAAGGACATCCACCCAAAACTTTATATATATTGGCAATGGGACTACATATGTATCAGTAAGTATGATTCTATAAAGATGAATGGAAGGGAAGCAAACGGGGCACTTGGTTCTTTCAAGAACTGTGGGGCAGCACCATGGCTAAGTGGTTAGCTCTTCTGCCTAGCAGCACCAGGGCTGCTGGTTCAAATCCCAACCATGACACCACCTGGATTGGCAGAATACATCTGAAGTATACAGGAGGGGGCAGATGATGACCAACAGCAGCACAAGGGACACCTAGTGCACATTGAATGTAGTTAACGTAGCTTTTTTTTTTTTTTTTACCTACAACTGTGAGGCAGCCCAAGGCTAAGTGGTTAGCTATTCTACCTAGCAGCACTAGGGTTGCTGGTTCAAATCCCAACCATGGCACTACCTGCACTGGCAGATCACAGCTGAGGAATACAGGAGGGGGGCAGAGGGTGACTGACAGCAGCACAAGGGACACGTCACCTAAGGACCGCCTCACGCCAATGTACGTCGCCAGAATGGCACGGTTGGGCACAAGCACATACCTTTACATTGCTTTTTATCGCCGCTTTTTTTTATCACCGCTGGTGTCCCGCGATCAGGTCACAGAGCTGAAGAACGAGGAGAGGTCTGAGTAAACAACCCTCTCCCCGTGCTTCCTACTGTGGCTGTCACCGATCGTCTGTTCCCTTTTACAGGGAAAGACGATCAGTGATGTCACATGCCAGGCCACGCCCCACTACAATAAGACAACACATAACGTCATACATAACACCTACACTTCCCCCTAGTGGTTAACTCCTTCACTGTCAGTGTCATTTACACAGGAATCAGTGCAATTAAATAGCACTGATTGCTGTATAAATGACAATGGTCCCAAAAATGTGTCAAAAATGTCCGATGTGTCCTCCATAATGTTGCAGTCACAATAAAAATCACTGATCGCCGCCATGACTAGTAAAAAAAAAATATTAATAAAAATTCTATAAAACTATCCCCTATTTTGTAAACGCTATAACTTTTGGGCAAACCAATCAATCACTAATTGTGATTTTTTTTTACCAAAAATATGTAGAAGAATATGTATCGGCCTAAACTGAGGAAAAAAAATGTTTTTTTATATATATTTTGGGGATATTTATTATAGCAAAAAGTAAAAAATATCGCATTTTTTCAAAATTGTCGCTCTATTTTTGTTTATAGCGCAAAAAATAAAAACCGCAGAGGTGATCAAATGCCACCAATAGAAAGCTCTATTTGTGGGAAAAAAAGGATGTCAATTTTGTTTGGGAGCCACGTCGCACGACCACGCAATTGTCAGTTAAAGCGACGCAGTGCCAAATCGCAAAAAGGGGCTTGGTCCTTTGGCTGTAAATTGGTCCGGGGCTTAAGTGGTTAAATGTAGTTAACATAACTTTTTTCTACCTACATTTTGCTTTTAGTCAGGGGTCTCCAAACTTTCGAGAAAAAAAACGCCAGTTTACTGTCCTTCAGATTCTAAGGGGGCCAGACTGTGGTAAGTAGGAGTAGAAAATACCCTAGAGGTAGTAGAAGGAGAAATATTGATACTATCCCATCATTGGTGTCAATGGAATAAATTGTGACCAATTGTTGGTGTAATTGAAATTAATAGAGACCCACTTTTGGCATCAGTGGGAGGAGTATTGCCCCTTCTTTGGTGTCAGCGGAAGAAATAGTGCCACATGGTTGATAGGAGTGGGAGCAATAGTGCCCTATCATTGATGTCAGTGGGAGGAATAGTTCCCCAATGCTGGTGTAAGTGGGAGGCATAGTGCCCTATCATTGATGTCAGTGGGAGGAATAGTGCCCTAATGCTGGTGTCAGTGGGAGGAATAGTCTTCCATTGGAGAAATGATGCCCCAGTCTTAGTGGCAGTGGAAGTAATAGTGCCTCATCATTGGTGTCAGTGGGAGGAAAAGTGCCCCAAAGGCCAGGTAAAGGCAAGCAAAGGGCCCACAGGCAACAGTTTGGAGACTGTTGCCTGAAGTTCTAATTAAATGGTATGCAAACATTAACAATGAACTTCTTTTATAAGACCCTTTTGGTCTGTTTTATATACCACTGGAAGCATTTTGTTTTATGTGTTTGTTAAGTGCCAAGAAACCTGTTGATCGTGTCAGAAATTCAGAGCTTTCCTGTGTTCTCTGCACACTTCCTGAGTTATCTCAAAAAGCCCTCCTAGTTCTTATCTTGGGCTGTGGAATAATTATCCCTAATGTCTTAGAAATCTGAAAGTTGGAATGGTTGTGTAGTTAAGCAAAATATACTGGACATGGCTGACACCACTCAGTCCACTCCAAAAGCTGTTGTCAGCCCACAACAGGACTTAGGCCCCATACACACTATTAGATTTTCTGTAGATTTTTGTCTTCAGATTTACCCAAACCATATATAATGAGGTCAAACCTCAAGAGTTTCAATTTGTATGCAATCAGGCAGGCCCTTGCACTACATGGTTTTGGTAAATCTGAAGACAAAAATCTGCAGAAAATCGAATAGTGTGTATGGGGCCTTAGAACTGAGTGCATTTTTTTCAGCTCAACAAATATTTTTCTGTAGTTGCCTGGTCTTTAAAGAACTAAAACACAGGAAGTGTGCATGTGTTGCAGAGTTGCACTGCATATTTTTTTTATTTTAGTTTTTTGCGTTGACATAAACTTTAAATATTGCTCAGCTATAAGCGCATTAAAAAAAGCTTGTAAATGTAACGATGGTGCTTCAGATTGAGTACGTGTTACCCCTTTACTTGCTTTATGGGAGAAAAGGACAAGTACCATTCTGAAAGCTGTTGTTTGTATTATGTGTAAGGCCATAACCTAAAAGCAAATGGGTTTTTATTGGCAAACTCACCCATTTATTTTGGAATTCACATGCATGCCAGTTGGCATTTGAAGCTGCCATACTGAGCTTTTTTTAGTCAAAAGGAAAGGATGACAGGAATCCTTGAACCACAAAATGGCTCTATGGGAAAACAGCAAGGGTGACGTTAAACATGCTGGACTATCATCACAGTACTATTATAGCTGAATATCGTCTAGGGTACTATTCCTTTTAGCAACATCAGCTTGGATGCTTTGATCTTCCTATTGTGTCCTGAGAAAGGAAATGGCAATAACAAAATGTGTAACAGTAAGCTTTGAAAAATGTGAAATTCACAGAAAACCCCCCAAAAATGACTTAACCCTTTCACCATAGCTCCCAACTGTCCCTGATTTCGAGGGACTGTCCCTGATTTGGAGCAATGTCCCTCTGTCCCTCATTCCTCCTCATTTGTCCCTCATTTTGGTCTGATCTATATCTCTAGTTGTATATAAAATGCACTATTTATGCATCAAAAAAGTGTTTCCCAATGCTAAACCTTTCATGTGATTTCTAAATTGCTGTATTGGTCAATTCCTAAAGCCAATATAAAGGAATAGTAGTGGTAAAAAAAAAAGGACTTATGGGTTTAACCAATCTTGTTTTTTTGTACAATTCTCCTTTAAGGGGGCGTGGCAAGGGGTGTGTCCTATGCCTGCATGCTTTTGCTGATAGGTGTCCCTCATTCCCATCTCAAAAATTTGGGGGGTATGCTTTCACTACTTCTGTTGGAAGTATAATGGAAAAACAGGATCAAGATGTAAACAAACGTTGTGATTTATTTACATTTTACAAAACCATCTTTGTACAGCCAACTTCCGAGTATCGATTGCTGGCCGCTTTCATTGGCCTGGCCAAGATTACTTCACTCACGCGCATGCATGGATGCTCAGTAAGCTCCGCATCTGCAATTCACTGTGCAGAAGCGGACAAGCAGGTAAGTAACTTCAATGCAGCATACAGCCAAAAGTATTAAGAATTACACAAATATTATTTTTCATGAAGTCTGCTGCCTCAGTTTTTATGATGGCAATTTGCATACTCCAGAATGTTATGAAGAGTGAACAGATGAATTCCAATTAATTGCAAAGTCCCTCTTTGCCATTAAAATTAACTTAATCCCATAAAAAACATTTCCACTACATTTGGGAAGAAGGCTTCAGGGCACCCAAGAAAGTCCAGCAAGAACCAGGACCATCTCTTACAGTGGATTCAGCTGCGGGATGGGGGCACCCATTGCACCCAGTGCAGAGCTTTCTCAGGAATGGCAGCAGGCAGGTCTGAGTACATCTGCACGCACAGTGAGACTTAGCCCTTGTACACGCGGTTGGAAATTCCGACGGAAAATGCCCAATCGGACCGTGTTGTCGGATAATCCGACCGTGTGTGGGCTCCATCTGACTTTTTCCGTCGGAATGTCCGACCAACAAAGTGTGAGAGCTGGATATAAAATTTTCTGACAACATGATCCGATCGGACTTTGTCCTATCGTTTGTAGAGAATTCCGATCGGACAAAGTGCCACGCATGCTCAGATCAAATTCCTAGACCAGTGATGGCGAACCTTGGCACCCCAGATGTTTTGGAAATACATTTCCCATGATGCTCACGCACTGTGCAGTGTAGTGGAACATCATGGGAAATGTAGTTCCAAAACATCTGGGGTGCCAAGGTTCATCATCACTGTCCTAGACCAAAGCTATTGGCTACTAGCCTGAACGTAGTCCCGTCGTAATGGACGAAAGTCATCACAACAATCGGATTTTCCAAAAACTTTGTCCAACCATGTGTATGCAACACCAGTTTCTGACAAAATCCGTCGCAAAAAATCAGACGGATTTTGTGGTTGGAATGTCCGACCGTGTGTACAAGGGCTTAGATTTTTGGAGGATGGCCTGGTGTCAAGATGGGCAGCAAAGAAGCCACTGCTCTCCAGTAAAAACTTCAGGGACAGATGGATATTCTGCTATTGTTTGGGGCATCCAGAAAAAACCTTGTCAAGAGAAGAATGGGTGAGCGCTACCATCAGTCTTGTGTCATGCCAACAGTAAAACATCCTGGGACCTTTAATGTGTGGGGTTGCTTCTCAGCCAAGGGAGTGGGCTCAATCACAATTTTGCCTAAGAACACAGCCATGAATAAAGAATGGTACAAAGACATCCTCCGAGAGCAACTTCTCCCAACCATCCAAGAACAGTTTGGTGACGAACAATGCCTTTGCCATGATGATGGAGCACCTTGCCATAAGGCAAAAGTGATAACTAATGGGTGGCACTGTCTGCAGTACATTATGGCATTGGTGGTATGGGTGGCACTGTCTGCAGTACATTATCGCTTTGACGGCATGGGTGGCACTGTCTGCAGTACATTATGGCATTGGTGGCATTGGTGGCATGGGTGGTACTGTCTGCAGTACATTATGGCATTGGCGGCATGGGTGGCACTGTCTGCAGTACATTATGGCATTGGTGGCATGGGTGGCACTGTCTGCAGTACATAATGGCATTGGCGGCATGGGTGGCACTGTCTGCCGTGTTAAATATCACTTGAAGACAAACCCACACTTTGTTTGAAGGCAGGGTCTAGGGAGGGGCCAGGGGTGGGGCTGAAGGAGGGACCAGGGGCAGGAAAAGGGTGGGGCTGAAGGGGGCCCAGTCGGGTAGGCTGTACGGAGCTCCATGATTTCTATCAGCGGCCCTAGCCACGCTGTACCTGCACCACCAAAGAGAGAAAGTCATGCTGAACCCACACCACCAGAGAGAGACACGCTGTACTGCACCACCAGAGAGAGCCACGCTGTACCAAAACCACCAGAGAGAGCCACGAGAGCCATGCTGTACCAAAACCACCAGAGAGAGCCACGAGAGCCACAATGTACCCACACCACAAGAGAGAGCCATGCTGCACCTGCAGCACCAGAGAAATAACGCCATGATGTCCAGTACCACCAGAGAGAGAGCAGGTCGATGTCACTGGGCAGTGTGGGCACAATAAGAGACAGACAGTACTAGCATTGTATGGCCACACAATAGGACTAGGACACTGTAATATAAAGGGGACTATATACTGTATACAGGGGACTGTATATAGTTTGCCTGGAGTTTAGCTGTAATGAATGTGCAACTCCAGGATTTTTTTTTTTGCATACTTACATTGGGCCAGATTGGCTTCATGTAACTATGTATATTTGATATCCTGAGAGGGCTGGGGATGCTGTAAATCCCCATAGTGGTCTGCCATACATAGAGCTGCAATTTTCTGGGTTCCATGCAAGTAACTTCCCCTTCACTTGCTCAGCACCACTGCCATTTTTTCTTAAATAATACAAGGCATTCTCTGATTGGGCAAGGTGGAGAGCAAGAATGGTGACATCACGGTCTCCACCTTGCCCAATCAGAAAATGCAATAAGAAGCTGCTTGCACAGAACAATGAAAATGTCAGCCCCAGTCATCTCCTGGATATCAGATATATGTACTTACATGCTGGATCCATGTAAGTATGCAAAAAAATTATAATTCCTGGAAGTCAATAACTTACCTTCACCACTGTAATAGATTTTATTTAGAACATACTACATTTAGGAAGGTGTTGCTTATTTTAAGCTTTTTTAAGGAACTACATTTTGCATAATGACACAAAATATATAGTAACCTGATAGGAAAATACCCACAGTACATGCCAGGTGCTTAAATAATATCATAAGCATATTAGATTTAGAGCTCAGTAAGTATACCTAGACTGCCAAACCCTATTACATATGGCTGTCTGGTTTAGAAAAAAATCTCTCCATGTATATTCCTCATACCTTTCCATTAAGGATCGAGGAGAGTAAACATCTGCTTTTAATTATATCGGATTTGGGAACGAAATAATGCAAAAAATATGTTTGTTTTCTGAGCAGCCAGACCCCAATCTGTAGTCTCTGTGTGTAGAGAAGTGTATTAAAAAATGTTAAAACAAAGAAGCGAGTTAAACTGCTTCGTGGGCTGAAGGGTAGATTTTCCTCTGATTTCTACTAAATTTGCAGTTTGAGATGGCAAAACCATTTATTCTCATGGTATATGTAATTTAAAGCAACTGAAACTGATAGGCTACAGAAATCTTATGTCTATGCACATATCAATGAAAAATACACAAGTGCAGATGATAGTAAAATTAAGTAGAGCCATGCAAAAACTTACCTATACCATAGTAAAGTTATTTGATGACAGGTTCTCTTTACAAAACTATATGATTGGCAGGTGATTGGGACAGCTCCCCTGGCATGGGAAAATGTATCCTGGGTAGTGGTTAGTGTAGGGGGTTGGGTGAGGGGGGGCAATGTTTGGACTGGCACATTGGCTGTTCTGACATTCATCCATTCTAAACGATGAATGTTTAAGACATTTGGCACCAACGAGCGTGACAGCTTCCAGCTGTCAATGTTTACTAAGGAAACAGCAGCTGCTTGCAACCACTGTATCCCTACCAACCAATGTGGCCTGGTATGGTTCAGGCGGGGGGGGGGGGGGCGCTGTCTCGCCCCCCCCCCCCTTCCTGCAGCCTGCCAGGTTGCGTGCTTAGATAAGGGTCTGGTATGGATTTTGGGGGGACCCACATGCCATTTTTTTTTAAATGTTGGCTTGGGGTTTACCTTAAAATCCATACCAGACCTGAAGGGCCTGTTATGGATTTTGGCGGGACCCCCACACATTTTTTTTTTAATTTTGGTGCGGGGTTCCCCTTAATATTCATACCAGACCCAAAGGGCCTGGTAATGGACTGGAGGAGGAACCCACACCGTTTTTTTCAATAATTTTTTATGTATATTGCCGGGACCCGACAATACACTACAGCCGCAAGCAGTTTTAAATGACATTTTTTTTCCTTTAGAAATGTAATTTTGCTGTGGTGCTGCTCTAAACACGGGAAAGATACGTTACTTTACTGGCAGACTAAGAAAACCCCCCCAGGCACGATATTTAAAGAATATTTCATTTTTATTGTTTTACATTATTAAAATCAATGCTCTTGAAAAAACTGCCATTTTTAAAACTTTTTTTGCATTAATACATGTCTCCTGGGCAGGACCTGGGTCCCCAAACACTTTTTATGGCAATAACTTGCATATAAGCCTTTAAAAGGAGCACTTTTGATTTTTCATGTTCGTGTCCCATAGACGTTAACGGTGTTCGCACAAATATTTTGCCTGTTCGCAAGTTCTGGTGGGAACCGGAATGGGTATATATGTGTATATATATATATATATATATATATATATATATACCGTAGTTTGTGGATGCTATAACTTTTAAAATCAAAATACTGTACACTTAACGGCTTGCGGACCAGCCGCTGCAGTTTCACTTTTATTGTACGTGATCTCGTGAGGCTTGCATAGCAGGCGCACATGCGTGCCCGCTGCATGCTCCGTGAGTCCGACCACGGGTCCCTCGGACTCGATGTCCACAGGGATACCCGCAATCATCTCTGGGAGAGGAAGAACGGGGAAATGCTAATGCAAACAAGCATTTCCTCATTCTGCCTAATGACACTGACACTGATCACAACTCCCTGTGATCGGGGCGGTGACCAGTGTAGTGTCACACACAGCCCCTCCCCCACAGTATATCTATTGTCAAGATGTATACCCATATATTAATTTTCACATTGTACCTCAATTATTTCTGCCCCACAAATTCTGTGACACAAATACGCTATGCCCTGTGGGTCGGCACTGCTGTGTCACACATTTCACAAAACCTTCTGAACTACTGAGGTGCTGAGAGGAGTTTCAGGAGGTGAAGTCAGTAAAAGAATCATTACTTATAGGCAGCAAGGTACCATGGGATATGTAGTTCTTAGAAATTGAAAGTAGCCAGCAGAGGAGAAGTTGAAAAAAAAGCATGCATGGAATCCAGTCTGTAAGCTTGCATACCTCTCAACCATCCCGGGATTTCAAGTAAATCCTGGTGTCCCGTGAATCTGGGCTGAATCCTGCAGTGGCATCTAGTCTCGAAACAAGTTCCTGCACTTGACTCTACCTGCCAGTGTTACGCTGAGCTGCAGCTGCCAAGGTGAGACTGACATGCTCAGTGCCCAGCCAGCACCTCCCCCCTCTACATCCCATATGAATGGAAGAGGAGGGAGGCTAGGTCTGCCCCACCCCATGTCCCCCTTTGTCCGCCCACAACCTCCAGCGTTCAGCCAATGCTGTGAAGGGGTTGTGTGGGCAGGAATTTTGAAGCAGTGCACATGATGTCCAGCCAGCCTCAGGTGAATGAACGTCTGTGACTGAACTCTCCCCTCTCTCTTCCTTCCATCTAATCCTTCCTTCCTTACACATAATATAGTGATCCTCCCTGCCTTCCATGTGCCATAGGGATCCTTCCTACCTTCCATGTGCCACAAGGATCTTTCCTTCATGCCTTCTCTGTGTCATAGTGATATTCCTGCCTTATATATGCCATAGTGATACTTCCTGCCTTCTATATGCCATAGTGCTCCTTCCTGCCTTCCATGTGCCATAGTAATCCATCCTGCCTTCCATAAGCTATAGCAATCCTTCCTGCCTTCCATATGCTATAGTAAACCTTTCTGCCTTTAATCTACCATAGCGATCCTTCCTGCCTTCCATGTGCCATAGTGATCCTTCCTGTCTTCCATGTGCCATAGTGATCCTTCCTGTCTTCCATGTGCCATAGTGAACCTTCCCGCCATCCATGTGCCATAGTGATCCTTCTTGCCTTCCATGTGCCATAGTGAACCTTCCTGCCAACCATGTGCCATAGTGATCCTTACTGCCTTCTGTGCATCATAGTGATCCTTCCTGCCTTCCATGTGCCATAGTGATCATTCCTGCCTTCCATGTGCCATAGTGATCCTTCCTGCGTTCTATGTGCCATAGTGATCCTTCCTGCGTTCTATGTGCCATAGTGACCCTTCCTGCGTTCCACGTGCCATAGTGATCCTTCCTGCCTGCCATGTGCCATAGTGATCCTTCCTGCCTTCCATATGCCATAGTGATCCTTCCTGCCTTCCATGTACCATAGTGATCCTTCCCCAATCAAAGCATATTTTATAGGTATGAGGGAGCCCAGGTTTTATTTAACTACGACCCTTAAGCCCCTCTCATGACCACACCCACCTTTTGTGCACAGTGCGCCGCAGGTCACTATCTCTCTGAAATGTCCCTCATTTTAAAGTTCAAAAGTTGGGAGTTATGAGCTTGGAGAAAGGAAAAGGAAGAAGGAGGGAGAAGCAGGAGAGTGGCTTGCCACCCTAGGCTACAGGGCTGTTTGTTTTCATTGATGCACACAGTGTAGAGAGACACAAAAAAAATAAATGTTTCTCCTTCACTGATGTGCGCTGATTAGGCGTCACTGATGAGCACTGATAGGTGGCATTGATGGGCACTGATGAGGTGCTACTTATGGGCACTGATGAGGTGGCACTGAAGGGCACTGGGTAGGTGGCACTGATATGCCACACTGATAGGTGGCATTGATATGTGGCACTGATGAGCATTGATAGGCAGCACTGATGGGTACTGATATGCGGCACTGATAGGCGGCACAGATAGGCGGTACTGATGGGCAATGATGGGCATCACTGATGGGCAGCACTGATGAGTAGGCACTGATGGGCACTGAAAGGCAGCACTGACTGGCATCACTAATGGGCACTGATTGGTGTCACTGATGGGAACCGATTGGTTGCACTGATGGACACTGATTGGTGTCACTCATGGGCACTGCTGGGGCTTTACTGTAATTAGGGCACTGATGATCAATGCCCTGATCACCTGTCCTGGTCTCCCCTGCGAGAAGATGCAACTGATCGGCTCTCCTCACCACATACTCTGTCAGTGTGAGGTGAGGAGAGACAATAAATGGCATGTCCACATTTTCATGTGAACAGCTGTGATTGGACACAGCCGATCACATGGTTAAAGAGCCGCGTTGTCTTTACAGTGATCAGGGCCATGCTGTGCCTGTGTTGCCATTGTTCCAGAATGAGAGCCACGCGGCTCCTCCTTGGTGGGCGGCAAGTGGTTAAAGTAGAAATATAGGCAAAACTTTTTTCTTTTAATTTTGGATAAAGTAAGTTATGGCCATAACCCCTGTCAGTTTTTGCCATCTGCGTCCCACTGGGGAGAATTCTCTTCAATTCATGTCCCAATGTCAAATCAGGAAGTGAGAGATAATACCTGCAAATTAGAGGAACCCCAAGGTCACCAGGACCAGTGTTCCCAATGGAAGATTTCCCCTTTATTACTTTTCTGGGGACAACACAAATAATCGGATTTTATATTACTTTCAATGATAACAGTAAACAGGATGAAGCGCCTAGAGGCGATTCAGTTCGCATTGTGCGCTATATAAGTGTTTCATTCATTCATTCATTCATTCATGAATGGAGAGGGTGGCACAGACTGCAATAACATCTAATGGGTAAGAATCTCATCTCTATTCAAAACAAAAAAAAAAAAGTTTTGCCTTCAGTTGTACTTTAATGCATTCTGCTTTAGGGTGGGTTCCCACCGGTACGATGTCCTTCATCACATGTGCGAATCACATGCGATCTCTGTGCAATGCGATTTCAGCCATACAGATAGTATGGCTGAATTTGCATCGCATTCGGCCCCTTTTTTTGGTCCGCAGCAGAATGACACCCATGCATTCCGATTATTGTCCAAATTTTCAGTTCGCACTGCGATATGTGAACTGATTTGGGGATGTCATTAACTTTTAATTGACACTCCCAGCAGTTTGCATAGGGCAGTGTGAACTGCCACCAGGAGACATGCGATGCGGGAACCCGCAGTGGATTCGCAGGGTTCCCGCACTGCTGCAGTATGAACTGAGTCTCAAGGTTAAAGTGCAGCTCCCCCCCCCCCCCCCAAACACACACACACCCCTCCATTCCCCCTTTATACTTACCGATCTCAATCTAGCAATTTACAAGAGAGCAGCGGCTCTCTCCTTCCTCATTGGATCAGTGACAGCAGTGGGAGCCATTGGCTTCAGCTTCTGTCAATCACAGCCAGTGAGGAGAGAGCGGGGGGGGATATGGACACACAGAGCTGGCTCAGAAGGGAGCCTGCACAAGTGCCCCCATAGCAAGCAGTAGGGGGCAAGGAGCAAGAAGCACCAGACCCGAGAAGAGGAGGATTGAGGCTGCCCCATGCAAAATCTTTGCACAAGCCAGGTAACTTAATTATAATATGTTTGTTATTTAAAAATAAAAAGGTTTACAATCATTGTAAAGTATTTAATATCACTTTAAGATTATGGTAGACATAAGAGGGTGGTCAAATCCAGCTCTTTATCACCAACCACACAGATAAAGATTACATTCAGCTGAATCGTAAGTAATGCCCCGTAGGCATGGAATCATCTCCCCTGCTGAGCCTGTAATCCTATGTCTGACGACAGATTAATACAGGTGTATATGGACTCTACAGGGGCTGTAATGCTCATACACCAGTGTACTGTACAGCAGCATATACTTACAAAGGTTACCCAGAGCTTTAATAACATAAGTGACTACAGAACACTGAACCTGTTGAATTGTCTGCTGTCAGCCTGAGCCGCTGATTATCCTGCCATACACAGGGAGGGTAAGTGGAGGTTATCTGCGATTCAGACTGTGTTCCCTGCGGAGGAATGGGATTTGCCACTTTTGAAAGCCTCGCGCTTAAGTGGGGGCATTAACTCTCCCCATGAGACCAGGCCTCTTCTGTTTTCCTGTACTCCGAGTAACAAATTTCTCCAGAATTTACAGCTCTGAACAGCTTAATACCGCTTGACTAATCTCTAAATACACATTTTTCAGGTACACACAATATATGGTGACAGTTAACATTTTAATTTAAATTTAGCAACTACTGTAGCTCCTAGCAGCCGAGCAAGACACATAGGCTTCATTCAGCTCCTAACCGGCTTGATCCTCGCAGCAAATATCTTTATTTAACAATCATTAAAAGGGCCGTATTTATGTCAGCGAATTCCCCACGTGTGCACAGAAGTGTGCTTTGTGTTAGGATTTAGGGCTGATGAGAATAGTAGAGGAATAATTCCTTCTAAATCATTTAAAAGTAAACTGATACATAGATTTAAGGAGGAGAACCCTCATACACAGAGCTGAGTAAAGAATGTGCCAGTTATTAGGCCTAAAATGAAAGTTAGCAAAGTATAAACAGCGCCTTTGAAAATTGATGGAAACTTCTTGTGTCACATAAATAAATGACGGTTCATTAAAGCCCCCTTTGGGATACCTTTCACCCCCTGCCCACCCCTCCCTCTCCCTCTAACTGAAACTATCCCCTTTTTTTAACTTACCTGATACCACTTGTACACACGGTCGGAAACTCCGACGGAAAATGTCCGAACGGACAGTGTTGTCGGATAATCCGACCGTGTGTGGGCTCCATCTGACTTTTTCCGTCAGAACGTCCGACCAACAAAGTTTGAGAGCTGGATATAAAATTTTCCGACAACATGATCCGATCGGACTTTGTCCGATCATTTGTAGAGAATTCCGATCGGACAAAGTGCCACGCATGCTCAGATCAAATTACAAGACCAAAGATATTGGCTACTATCTTGAACATAGTCCCGTTGTAAACAACGAATGTCATCACGTTCCGAACGATCAGATTTTCCGACAACTTTGTCCGACCGTGTGTATACAACACCAGTTTCGGACAAAATTCATCTGAAAAAAATCTGACAGATTTTGTTGTCGGAATGTCCAACCGTGTGTACAAGGGCTTAAATTGATGACTTCACCAGCGCAGGTCTTGTTCTCTTCTGTTTACTTCTTGGAAGGGTCCTAATTCGAAAAATCCAAACTTTTGGTTGGATGGTTGCTGGCAGGGTCATCAAAGAGGGCCAGAAGGGGACCGGTGGTCTCAGGGCACCATCACAATCCACCGGAACAAACAGCAGTGAGGGACCTGAATGGGGTACTTAGGAGAGTATATCTGCCACCACCAGGTAACTAGGTTATTGGAGTATCAGGATAGGTTAGAGCATTGTTATAAAAAAATGCAACTGTGTGCATTGCATGTGGAAATAGGAATGGTTGAGGGTAATAAAACTGCATGTGGGCATATGCATGCAGTCTGTACTCCCCACTGTAGGTGGCCTTGACCAAAGCTGCAATACAGTACGACAAGGCAGTCACGAGGAACTTGGTTTTTTTATGATTTCCTGCAGTCAACAGGAGAACAGCTGTCTGTTTGGATGCTGCTGCCCCACATGACCTCGGTGGCCATCTTGGGTCTGGTAAAACTCTGGCTCCCGAGTTTGAAACTCTTTGTGCAAGTGGCCACTGTAGGGATGGGCTCCCCAACTTGCAAGGACAATGCATAGCAGCAGGGAGAGGTTCCAGAGGATTAGGGAAAGTACAGGCACAACTCTATCTCCATGTAGGGAGCCTCCCATTTGGTCGTGGACCAGCAAAGCTGCATTTGGCATTATTTCTGGATACGCTCCTCTCATACAGTTTCATAAATGGCTCCAGTCGGCTCGGCCTACCCACTGGACCTAGTTGTGCATTGTTGGAACTTTCCTAATACATTGTTCCTTTTTATCCTGGCCTCTGTGTGATCTCTGCTGGCTGACACACCACTCTGCATCCTACCCACAATGGGCACAACTGCTGGGTTTTTCACCCCCCCCCCCCAACCACTAGTGTCAATGAGCCCTTATAGTGTATAGTATAGAAATCATCCACAGAGTAGAAAAGCCTGTCACCTGCCATCATTCAGCAGAAAAGGACTCTTGCTTTCTGTGTAGAAGCAGTGGTCTCTCTGCTAAGGTCTGACTTGCCCCTTGCTAAACCAATCTTTTAGTTTTGCAATCAGCAACATCCATCTTTCCTACTGATTGAAGAGCAAGTGGTGCCTCCAAACAATAGAGGCCATTGTATAAATGACCCCTTACACTGGCAGCAAATGAAAAATAATATTTTTGCATTAGTGGTCATTCAATTCCCAATTGCCCACAGCTCAAAGAAACCCATAGCAACTTCAAGAGAAACCCTGGTTGAGAAAGGCTACTATAGAGTTTGTATACTTTGTCACTTGTCTGGGTTTCCACTGGGCGCTTTACTAACCTCCCAAAAAGCCTACTGACAGGTTTATAAGCTTCTGATCAGATTCATTTTAAAGTCAAATTGGGTTTTAAGTGCAATAATGGGTTAAAATGAAATCATTGCACCGATCCTTAGGAATGAGCTGATGTTTATTCAAAGCATAAAGCCCATGAAACGCTGGGCCCTTAATGTATCTTAAAGGCGATTATGCTTTTTGTCAAGTCGAAGAGATGTATACACATATGTGCTATCCCTGCAACTACTTATCCTTAATTTCATGAATGAAGTACAGTAAATTAATGAAATGACTGAGCTGACTTTTAAGTAAAGTCCACGCTAAGCTGAAAAAAATCCAATGTTGTTTTAAAGACGGCTAAACAATTCTAAATGCACATACCTGAATCATTAACTCAGCCAAGTGTGCGTGTTGTAACTGAATGCGGGGTGATACATTGCAAACATATGGATGGAGGGAAATCTTACTTGTGAACAATAAAAAACAATTTAACTACTGAGCATTTCACAGTAGACAAGTCATGCTAAGAGCTTTATATAGAAGGAAAGGATTATGCTAATACTTTGAAAAAGCTGAAGCATATGTTTTTACAAAGTCATTTTTTAAAACCAGTTTGCACGCTGAATTGCTGCTTTCTGATGGTTTGTTCTGCAATTATTTTATTATTATTCCAAAATACATTTGAAATGTTTGAGAAGATTTAGAAAGGCCAGAAAACTTTTAAAGAAGAATTCCAGGTTTGACATTTTTTGCATAGTTACCTTGGTCCATGTATGTATATGCCATACCTGGCCAATGCCACTGGAAGCTGGAAATCAATCACTGTAATAGACAATGGGGTTTATTTACTAAAGCTGGAGAGTACCAAATCAGGCTCACTTCTACATAGAAACCAATGAGCTTCCAGGTTTTATTGCCAAAGCTTAATTGAACAAGCTGAGGTTAGAAGCTGATTGGCTGCCATGTACAGCTGCACCAGATTCTGAGTTCACCAGTCTTAGGCTGCTTTCACACTGGGGCGGTATTCAGGCGTTACAGCGCTAAAAATAGCGCCTGTGTAACGCCTGAAAAAAACCGGCCCCTTTAACTCCAGTGTGAAAGCCGGAGGGCTTTCACACTGGAGCGATGCGCTGGCAGGACGGTGAAAAAAGTCCTGCTAGCCGCATCTTTGCAGCGGTGAAGGAGCGGTGTATTCACCGCTCCTATACCGCTCCCACCCATTGAAATCAATGGGACACCGCGGCAATACCACCGGCAAAGCGCCGCTGCAGCGGCGCTTTGCGGGCAGGTTTAACCCCTTTTCGTTTTAACCCCCGCTAGCGCCCGCACACCGCCGCTAAAACGACGGTAAAGCGCCGCTAAAAATAGCGGCGCTTTACCGCCGACGCTGCTCCCGCCCCAGTGTGAAAGCAGCCTTAGTAAATCTACCCCATTGATAGTCAAGTGATCTCCATTTGCTGCCGGGTTCCGTGCCCAGTGGCTGCCCTGCTGCATTCTGAACACAGAAGGTGGGCCATTCAGCACGGGCTACATTCAGTGATCACTTTGCATTTTTTTAATGAATGCAAAGCTCTCTACCTTGTCCAATTTAGAGAATGCTTTGCATTTATTGAGAAAATGCAAAGTGATCGCTGAATGGCACCCGTGCTGAATGACCAGCCTTCTGTGTTCAGAATGCAGCAAGGCAGCAGTGACGGCCTATCCATATGGGGCGCAGGAGCGTCGCCCCCTAATCCATGCGTTCAGCACCCTAATCTACATGCTGGATGAATGGATTCTGATGGGTTTTTATTTTTTTATTTTTCTAATAGGCTTCAAAAAAGAGTGGTCTCGGGGCACAGTGCCCTGAGTCCACCCAGTTGTGTGACAATAGCGAATTAATTTGCTTAATCCATGCATCCAGCCCCCTAATCTACATGTGGGGCACTGGATGCATGTATTTCGATGGGTTTTTTATTTTTATTTTTTTTGAAGCACGTGATTAAAGCCAGAGGCTCTAATAGGCTTCAAAAAAGAGTGCAGAGCCCACCCAGATGTGAGATAATATCAAATTAATTCACCTTATCCATGCGTCCAGCCCCCTAATCTACATGCGGGGTGCCAGACGAATGGATTCCAATGGATTTTTTTTATTTATTTTTTTAGAAGCACATGATTAGAGCCAGAGGCCTTTATAGGCTTCAAAAAAGAGTGCTAGCCCACCCAGTTGTGTGACAATAGCAAATTAATTTGCCTAATCCATGCGTCCAGCCCGTTAATCTACATGCGGGGCGCCGGACGCATGGATTACCATGTTTTTGTTTTTTAGAAGCACGTAATTAGAGCTAGAGGCTCTAATAGGCTTCAAAAAAGAGTGACGAGCCTACCCAGTTGTGTGACAATAGCGAATTAATTCACTATTGTCTTCCTGATTCACCTTCTGGCCAATCCGGAATTGGGCCTTGAGAACCATCTCCCAATTGGCCCAGAGGAGAAGTGATCCTATTGCCCACCTAGTAGGAGAAGAGAGGAGGAGGAGGGAGGAGACGCATGGTGGAAGCCGCCATGATGCCGAGGAGGAGGAGACGCAGGGGAAGCTGCCAGCTGACACCCGGAGGAAGCACTACCCATGACCTAGATGGGGTAAGTGCGGGGCTGGTGACCGGGGGTGTGGCTATGGGTGCATTGTTTGCCACCCCCCCCCCCCCAAAAAAAATATATATACCACCAGCTGCCACTGTAAGGCAGCCACTCAGCATGGGATCCAGAAGCTAGTGGAGATCACTATAGTAACCTATTACAGTGATTTCCAGCTATTAGGATCCCACAGGTATGGTATATTCATAGAGGTGAATCTTGAAGCAGATTCTTGTAAGTCTCAGCAAGGTGTATACGAATCTGCCGCAAGTATCTCTACTGCAAAGTGGTAACATTTTAGGCCCCATTCACATCTAGCGATTTCAAATTTGTAAAATTGGCGTGATTCTGTCTGTGTTTCCAAAATGCACTGAAATTACAGCAAAATGTGTGATGCAAAATCACAGCAAAATGCTCAATGGGCATTTGGGTGCCATTCATTCTTAATGGCACCCCAAATGTTGTGTGATTTTGCTGCAATTGTCACTCAACAGAACGAATGTGAAAAAACGCACCTGGCTCAGGGCCAAGATTAGGTCCTTCAGCTTCTTTGACATGTCAAAAGCGCATAGGGCCACCTATTCAAGTAAATGGGCCTCCCTATGCATGACACGTGAAAACATGTGCAAATTACGCAAAAAAAGAAATAAAAATTATGAGTGGGAATGCATGTTCCCGGTATGTGAGATGTGACGGGGACTTACAGGCAACAAAGCTATCTGGAGAGTAATGGAAACGTATCCATTATCATTTCCAGGGGAACTTAACCTCTTCACGTCAGTGTAGGCACAGCCACACAGAGAGTGGGTATTAACACTGACTGTACTCACGTATGTGTCAGCCTGCTTCACATTTCTGTGTTGAGATGACGCTTACTGCAGAGTAATAGAGCTGTCGCTAAAAGCTGCCAGTCACCATTCACAATAAAAATGTAAAGCCTAAGTTTTGTTTAAAAAAAACACAAGAAATGGTAACTAAATTGAGAGAAGTTTCCCTTGTGCTAGTGCTGGCTGTCTAGTTGAAAACTACCCCCCCCCCCCCGGTCGCAGCAGTCATCTTACAGTGCTGCAGGGGTTAATACAGCCACTGGATCTGTTATAGGCACCCCTTTCCACCCCCTCCTTGTTTGATGAATGAAAATCCCTATATGAATATAGAACAGGTGGATGAATGAACGGTCTGCCTCCTCCATTCATTGATAGAAGCTGCAGTGAAGGGAAGAGAGGAATGGAAAGGGTGGTTATAGTCAACACTTTTGATGAGTGCCTATTCACATTTACTCTTATGAAAGGAGAACATCCAACCTGGAGGGGAAATAACTGATTTAGCCTCCATTTATACAGAATGAATGTATATGGACTAATAGCTCTTCCAATGTTTTCTAAATACGCCCCTTTGTGTTGCTTTACATAAACACAGCTTTTGGAAATCATAAAGTGTGCCGTAGATACTCTTTAGCAAAATTAAACTGAAAGTGTTTGTTAACACCCCCAAAAAAATGATATTCTGGTCCCTTAAAGCAGATTACACAGCACAGTGCCTGTGCTGTGTAATCTGCCCTCCTCTAAACGGTAAAAAAAACCTCCCTGAACCTGCCACTTCCTGTATGCCCTCTCTATACTGACCACGAAAATCAGGGCTGCTGAGCCATGACCACCGTGGTCAGAGTGCGTCCCTCCATCATACACAGCCCTGCTCTGCTCTCATCTCTCCTCCTTGTTTTCTCCTCCCTTCCTGTCAGCTCTTTGCTTTGTGTCCCCGCCTCCGTCCTGCCCCGCATCCCTATTAGTACATATTGAATGGTCACTGGCCGCTCCTCCAATATATTAAGGCAGAGCATACTGTATATATCTTTTCCAAAAATGAGCATTGTAAATAGCTATTTAGACCTATCTTTAGTCCGGTCATGTGACTCGCAGCCGCTGTACAGCTCTGACATAAGGCAAGATTATGGTCCCTACTGCAGAAGCCATCCATCAGAGCTGAAAAGCAGCCGTGGGTCATGTGACCAGCCTGAAGATAGCTCTAAATAGGGATTTACAACACTCATTTTTGGAAAAGATCTATACAGCGTGCTCTGCCTTAATATATCAGAGGGGCTGCCAGTGACTACTAAGTGTGCATTAACAAACACTTGAAGTGAATAGTTTTTCATAAGATTCAAACCAAAATAGTTTCAAACTGCTTCACAAAGGTCAAAAAATCTTTACACAAACCATAATGATAGAGTTTACCTGTAAGCAGTTCTTAGGATGATGTACCTGTGGGCAGGTTGCCTGCTATGTTTAGTTAGCTAAGCAAGGGGGATAGGGTTAAAGTGTTACTAACCCCTCAACATTGGGAGGATGCTTTGGGGTCCCCATGAGGATGCTTTGGGGTTGATGAGGACAAGGGCCTCATCCCCATAACTCTGGCCAGTGGTTGTGGGGGTCTGCGGGTGGGGGGCTTATCAGAATCTGGAAGCCCTCTTTAACAAGGGGACCCCCAGATCCCAGCCTCCCCCCCTGTGTGAAATGGTAAGGGGGTACCCCTACCATTTCACCAAAAAAGTGACAAAAGTGTTAAAAATGACAAGAGACAGTTTCTGACAATTCCTTTATTAAAGTCTTTTTTCACCTCCTTTCTTCTGGTCTTCTTCCTTCTCCCTTTCTTCATCCTTCGGTTTCTTCCTCCATCTCCTTCTTCCTCCAATCCACTTGTTCTTGCTCTGGTGTTCTCGTCCGGCATCTTCCTCCACGGCGTCTCTTCTTTGTTCTCGGGCCGCTCCACGCAATGGGAGGCTCCCACTGTGTGACGCTTCTCTTCTTCTGACAGGAAGGTGGGGCCACCTGGTGACCCTGCCCCCTCTGATGCACGGCCCTCCGTTATATAAGACCTTTTTTTGGGGGGGATGGGATTCCCCTTAATATCCATACCAAACCTGAAGGGCCTGGTATGCTCTTGGAGGGGAACCCATGCCGTTTTTTTTTTTAAATTAAAGTCGCCTGGCCTGGGGGCGATTTAAAGTGGTGTTGTAAGTTGCCCCAAGTCGCACTGTGATTCACACTCAAGTCGTGTCCAAGTTGCCTCCCAAAGTCGTGCTGGAAGTCGTGTTGCCCCTGTGTGAATGGAGTGTTAGTGATACGGCGTGCGCTATTATGAATTGCGCCGGCATATTATGTGTTGTGCTTATGCGTGCGCCGGTTCATACGCTCACTTGATAATTTATCTGGCGCACAAATGGAGGTATGAACCGGCACAGCGCATTCATCTTAGTAAATCAGCCCCATTGTCTTTATTAATGCCTTCAGAACATACTAAAGGGTGGACCTGGAATGATCACAAGTCTATACCAACAGTAAGGCTTTACTTAGGTTTCAAATATATTATATTTCTGCCAACTTGGATCACAATCCTTGCACCTTCTCATGTTGTAAAACAGATTCTAAAGCATTGGAAGCTCATTACACGCAGCAGCAACACACTAATATAGACGGGTCATGGAGCCCCATATCACTTTCACACCTTAGTCACTTGCCAAAGCTGCCTTGTGAACGATCCAAGCATGTCACCGCGCCACTACCTTCTACTCAAATATTCTACAAAAAGTGCAGCTATGCCAAAAACTCAAGGAGACTCTATTACTTTAAATAACTTTAAGAAAAATGAAGCTCTGTTCTCCTGCAGGCAAGTGTGAAGCAGGACGCGTTTTGATCCGCCGTATCTGTGCCATGCATTCACCCAGCGCAAAACCCGAAAGCATGAATCTTAACCACAGCAAAATCATGCGGCTCTCAACAAGCTCGTAAGTCCTTTTAAATTATATGACTTAAAGGAGTAAAATATTTTTTTGCCAACCAAATACCTTGGCCCAGTCAAATCACTGCATCCCTTATAGAGATACATTGTATGGTGTTTGTATACTGTGGTTGGGACTAAATTTAAAGATTTTTTTTATTTTTTTATGCTTTGTTTTCTCAAGGCCAAAAACATGAACTGTCCCTCCGAATACTATTGATTGTCCCTGTTTAATTCTGAAAAAAAAAGTAAATAAAAGAAAAACTTTGAGCCATTAAGTGCACTTTTTAAAATGTAAGTGTATAATATACAAAAAGAAAAACTTCCTGAATTTGAGATGTTTTTTTGATCTTGTTTTTTCAAACAGAAGAAGAAGCAAAAGCATAGAAAGTTTTTTATGTTTTTCTTTTTACTACAGAACAATGATGAATATACTGTATAGCAAAATGCAGTACTGCAGCACCACCTACTGCTGAAATGTACCAATTACATGTTGCTATCCTAATATTCTATATAATTATACATTTATAAATTTATAAATATATATTTTATAAATATATATATATATATATATATATTTCTATATAATTTTAAGTTAATTAAACCAGTTGCAATTGCTGACCTTCTAATAAGAAATCTTGTTCCACATTAGAAGCACAGAAGGCAGAAATGTCATTGGAACATGGTAGCCAGGCTTCCAGCATTTTCAGAATCAGCATTAGCACCCTGCATATATCTTCCTTACAGTGACCCTTTCGTTCAGTTTAAATTTTTAATAGTAATAGGCCAAATGCAGAGAAAACAATCTTTTCATTATGTCATGATTATTCACAAAAGCCTCTTCTGCGCACCTCTCTAATTTTGTTACTGTAGCCTGTCTTTACCTGCTTTATTGGGTAAGATCTGACAACTGTGATTCAACTGTCTGATGAGACGGCCTCAGTGGCCAGTAATGTAAGTGTCATTAAGCAGACAGATGGCAGGAGGTGGAACTCAGCCATTAAAGGCGTATTAAAACTAGGGTGTATGTACTGTGCCTAAGCACGTTTGAATCCTAAATTGGTGATTGCTCTGCACTGTGTTTAACATACTAGGCCCTAGGTTGCTTAAAAGAGGTAGTCTAGGGTACGGTTCTGTTGTACTTCAGCATGGTACACTTAGCCCCCGTTCATATTGACACGTGGCTTTGAAATCGTGCGACTTCATCTAAATCATGCGACTTCCTCTGAAATCGCACGATTTCAAAGCCACCTGCCAATGTGACTTGAAAGTCATCTGTGTGGCTTCATGCACAGATGTCTATCCAAGTTGCACCCAAAACTGCCAAAAGTAGTGCAGGAACTACTTTTTCAAATTGGTGCGGCACCGAATTGAACAGAGCGATACAGCGAATAAGCTGCAACTTGTCATGCGATTTCACCTGTCAAATCACATGACAAGTTGCTCCGATGCGAACAGGGGCTTATGTACAGTATGTTTGTGAAATGGTGCCCAAATTCAGAAGTCTCATGGATCACTGAGCATTCATGGAGCACAGACGCAGGGATCACTGTGACTTGGCTGATAGAGGTAGTAATAAAAGTGTTCTCAAGCCCAGCACAATGTGACCACAAACCCAGTGGGGTAGTGGGTAAAATCATAATTAGGCACGGTACAAGGCAACCATGGTAGGTATGAGTATGTCAAAATTTAGGGAAAGTCAGGCTAAATCAGAGAGGAGCATGGAAGAGTCTTTTCTGGAAATAAATGGCTTAGTTTAGGCTTTCTAGGGTCTCTGCATTTAGCAATGGTCTTTACTTTTAAAAGTTTATAAGGGAGTTAAGGTTAATTGGTTAAAGTGGAACTAAAGTTGGAAAAGTAAACATTGGGAAGATGTAGGATCTTTATTGCAGAAGAGACACACTTTCCTGTGTCTCCCGGGATGACTGCACACCTACACATGAGTGAGAGTGAAATCCCACGCTGGCCAAACAAGACAGCGGAAGATCCGCACTTCCCGGAGGGAAGATGCCATTGGGGGACCTTATGGGCTTTGGACTTAAAGCTGCATTTAGTTCTACTTTAAACATAACTCCCAACTGTCCCTGATTTGGAGGGACTGTACCTGATTTGGAGCAATGTCCCTCTGTCCCTCATTCCTCCTCATGTGTCCCTCATTTTGGTCTGATCTATATAGATGTATATAAAATGCACTTTTTATCAAAAAGTGTTTCCCAGTGCTAAACCTTTCATCCAAATTCTAAATGTCTGCATTTGTAAACTTTAAAAGCCAATATAAAGGAATAGTAGTGGTAAAAAAAAGCCCTTGTGGATTTAATTAACCTTTTTTTTTGTTAACTCTCCTTTAAGAGGGTGTGGCGGGGGCGTGACCTATGCCTACATACGTTTTCTAGTAGGTGTCCCTCATTCCCATCTCAAAATGTTGGGAGGTATGCTTTAAGTACAAATATTACAGTACATACTGTTCCTATTGGTTATCTGCTCATCAGATGATTGAATACCACTATTCCTCCCCCAAACACACCCATAAACCTTTCCATTTGCACCAATTGAGCATATGTGGTTGGATATATTCCAGCCTCTTCCATCATGGCTCCTATGTCTGAGGAACAACAAGCTAATCAAGTAGAGAACAGCAGACCCCAAGCTATTTTGCAGAGATTCAGCCCAATTCAGGGTCAAAGAAATCAGCAAGTTCTAAATGTTCTAAAATTATCCTATGAGATTATACCAGTATCACTGATGTATTATAGGCATTATAGCATATTTGTTTAATCAATTATTATTATTTTTTTTATTCAATCTTTTATTATTATTTTTTTTTACATACAAAATTCGATACAATACATCTTATCATTCTTTATTTGTTACTCTTACAACAATTATATCCAGTTATCCCTCCCTACCACCCCGTTTGATCTATTGACCTCATTTATATTTGTTTAATCAAAACATAAAAAGTTGAGCATAGAGCTTACCAAAGGCCGCAGTTCAGGGTGAGTCAGGATATACCCATTGTTGGTAATAGCAAATGCATAACCGTGGATTCCCAACTGTAATAAGAATTAAACACACAATGGTTAGAAACTTCTCACTGGCTTTAATTCATAGATCAGCAAACACAGAAATCAGGAGTCTGCCTGTCCAATCCAGGAGCCAGCAGAATTGTTTCCATTAGCAACAACACGAGGAAACCTCAAAACTTTGGCTCCAGCCATCATTTTAGGGAGCATCCGCCACCCGGCTCCTGAGATTTCTCCAGCTCTGTTATCGGTCACCTGACATGATGTTGTAAAAGTATCAAAATGGAGGTCCCCGATTCTCGTCCTCCACAGACATCACATAAGCAATCGCCTACGTTTTTGGTTTATACAAGGAGCACCGCAAGGAGTCTTGAGGAGCATTCTCTCTTAGCCCTTGTACACACGGTCGGAGATTCCGACGGAATGTTTCCTTTTGTCGGATAGTCAGACTGTGTGTGGTCTCCATCGGACTGTTTCCGTCAGAGTATCCCACAGACCAAGTTTTACAACTTGTCCGTAAAATTTTCTGACAAAATACTCCGATCGGACATACTCCGATCATGTGTAGCCTACTCTGACGGACAAAGTGCCACACATGCTCAGATCAAATTCCTAGACCAAAGCTATTGGCTACTAGCCTGAACGTAACATAACGAAATAACGTCATCACGCTATGTACAATCGGATTTTCCGACAACTTTGTCCGACCGTGTGTATGCAACAGTTTCGGACAAAATCCGTCGGACAAAATCATTGGGACGCAACCAGTCAGACTGATAAAAATTATTTAAAAAAAGCTTAGGATCTAAACTTTCAGTAGATCTATACATCTAAAAAAGGAATTCAGTCACAGAGAAACAAAAGAAACTGGGGCATTTGTTCCATAACATATTTATAGATTTATTTATACATAGGGCCAACAAATAAATCTAGATTTGTGATATATTTGGCCAATTTTTTTCATATGACTAAGACTGTTTACCCTTGTACACACGGTTGGACATTCCGACGGAAAATGTCCGATCGGACCGCGTTGTCAGATAATCCGACCGTGCGTGGGCTTCATTGGACTGTTTCCGTCGGAATATCCGACCGACAAAGTTTTAGAGATGGGCTATAAAATTTTCCGACAACATGATCTGATCGGACTTTGTCCGATAGTTTGTAGAGAATTCCGATCAGACAAAGTGCCACGCATGCTCAGATCAAATTCCTAGACCAAGGCTATTGGCTACTAGCCTGAATGTAGTCCCGTCGTAACGAAATAACATCATCACGTTACGAGTGATCGGATTTTCCGACAACTTTGTCCGACCGTGTGTATGCAACACCAGTTTCGGACAAAATCCGACGAATTTTGTTGTCAGAATGTCCGACCGTGTGTACAAGGGCTTAGATCTTTATATTTATATATGGTACTTGAGAAAAGTCCTGAAAAGGGATTAAAATGTATGTGTGTATTATAACAATTAAAGAAATGAAAGTGACATTGAAACATGACGGCAGATGACAGCTGTCAGTTTTCTCTGAATTTGATTGGCTGCTTTGGACGGCATTTTCAGTTTTCCTCCTATTTTACCAGAATATACTTCCAGTGCATTATGTCATAAACAGTTTTCCATATTCAAAACAGCCAATCAGAACTCTGTATTATATGAATCCTGAATAATAATAATAATAATATTAATAATAAACGAGTACGTTTGGTTGATATATTCTGATATATCTGTTCCTTTGGATCAGTGACTTTTACATTATTAATACTGCACTTTGGAAAAGTTAGTGAACTTTTAGGATTTCTTCATTATGTGATTTGATTTTCATAAAAAAAATAATATTATCAAAATTGACTCCTCCAATACCTTTAACTAAATGACTTCTGTAGCTATTCATTAGACCTTTGCACCAGACAGGAGGCATTTGGTCCATTTCTATGGATAACATGTTTTCTTTTTTCTGTCGTGCTTGCTTGAAAGGCCTGATTTAGATCATATCATCCCAATATATCAATGGGATGGAGGTGAGGACTTTCTTTTGCTTTTTTTTGTTTGAGCCAACTTGTTGCTGATGCTTATGGTATTGTGTTTTTTTAACACAGTTTGAAAAAATGTATCAACGGAAATATTCCAAAATAAAAATGCTGTGTTGTGTAAATAAGAATATACACTATATTACCAAAAGTATTGGGACACCCGCCTTTACACGCACATGAACTTTAATGGCACCCCAGTCTTATGCACGGAAATGGGCCGATCGGATTATATTGTCGGAAAATCCGACCGTGTGTGGGCTTTATCTGACGGAAAAAGTTTGAGAGCTGGATCTAAAATTTTCAGACAAAAAAATTCAATCTGACTTTTTCCGATGGTTTGTAGAGAATTCCGACGAACAAAGTGCCCCGCATGCTCAGATCAAATTATGAGACCAAAGCTATTGGCTACTAGCCTCTACGTAGTCCCGTTGTATGCAACGAACGCAGCGATCAGATTTTTGGACAACTTTGTCCGACCGTGTATATGCAACAGAAGTTTTGGACAAAATCCGATGGAAAAAATCAGACAAATTTTGTGGTCGGAATGTCCGACCGTGTGTACAAGGCATTAGTCCATAGGGTACAATATTGATTTGGCTCACCCTTTACTGCTATAACTTCTTCAACTCTTCTGGGAAAGCTGTCCACAGGGCTTAGGAGTGTGTCTATGGGAATGTTTGACCATTCTTTCAGAAGCACATTTTTAAGGTCAGGCACAAATGTTGGACGAGAAGGCCTGGCTCGCAGTCTCCCCACAGGTGTGGGGTTGTTTTTCAGGGGTTTTTATGCTCCCAACTTTGTGGGAACAGTTTGGGGATGTCCCCTTCTTGTTCCAAAATGATTGTGCACCAGTGCACAAAGCAAGGTCCATAAAGACATGGATCAGAGAGTTTGGGGTGGGGGAACTTTACTGGCCTGCACAAAGTCCTGACTTCAACCCGATAGAAAACCTTTGGGATGAATTAGAATTTATACTACCAGCCAGACCTTCTTGTCCCACATCAGTGCCTGGCTTCTGGAAGAATGGTCAAACATTCCCATAGACACACTCCTAAACCTTGCTGACAGCCTTTTTAGAAGAGGTGAAGCTGTTAAAGCTGCAAAGTCTGGACCAACGCAATATTTAACCCTACAAAACCAAGACTGGTAGACTGGGATGCCATTACAGTTCATGTGTGTGTAAAGGTGTCCCAATACTTTTGGTAATATAGTGTATATACTACTGTGACTGAGAGAAAAGCAGAAGAAAACCTTTACTTGGATATACACTTTAAATATCAGTTTGTGCCCCTTCAAAAGTCACTTCCACTTCTTTTCCAGTTGACCTAAATGTTCCCTCACACTTACGTTGGGTATATGGGTATTACATTGGTATGCGTGTGAGAAATTTAATTTATACCAAAACCAAATGTTAAAAGCATATTTGCCAAATCGTTGAATGCATTAAGAATTTTGTACACATTTGCATTCAATATTCTACTAGTGTGTACCCAGTTTAAGTTGCTTAAAATCAGGAGGAGGTTAACCACTTAAGCCCCAAACCATTCGGCTGGCAAAAGACCAGAGAACTTTTTTGCGATTCGGCACTGCGTCACTTTAACTGACAATTGCACGGTAGTGCGACATGGCTACCAAACAAAATTGACATCCTTTTTTCCCCACAAATAGAGCTTTCTTTTAGTGGTATTTGATCACCCCTGTGGTTTTTATTCTTTTGCGCTATAAACAAATCTGTGCATTTCCAAACGCATGGCAAGCCATGCAGAAAATGTTCCCTTTGTCTATGTTTCATAAATGCGATTGTTGCATATAGGGCCTGCCTGATTGGATAAAGAGTGAATGGATAGATAGGTGGGTCCTCTTATTCTATAGTTCTTGTAAATCTAAAGGAAATTATACAGAGATTTTACAATCAGAGCATAGTGTATGGGCAGCTTTATAGTACGGAGTGGATGGAGACACTCATCTGTCGGGCCTCATTCACATCTCTGTGTAGCAGGAACTCAGATTTCTGCATGAATTTTGGGCTTGTTTTTCCTGTGACCTTGATATCACTGGGCTGCGCTACATATGGCAAAGTAGCTCTTTGGACATTTTGCCATGTTGCAGGTTGGATGTCTTTTACTTTGTGTTTTTCTACATTTAACACTTGCATTTTCAAGTGGCTAAATGTGTGTTGGTTTCCGTGTTTGGTGTGCTGTTAACAACGAATGACACTGAAAGTACAACTAGGTAATTTTAGGTGTATAAAGGTGGCCATACACTACATCGTTTTCTGATGACTCTGCGGTAGTGGAATGTATCAGGGATGGGGAGGAGACTGAGTATAGGACTGTGGTGGAGAACTTTGTCACATGGTGTGAGGTTAATCATATGTACCTCAATGTGACAAAGACAAAGGAGCTGGTTGTGGATTTCAGAAAGAGGAAGCCACCAGTGACCCCGATCTCTATCCGAGGAGTGGATGTGGAGGTAGTAGAGAGTTAAAAATATCTGGGGGTGCATATAGATAATAAGCTGGACTAGAGGTGCTCTATAGGAAGGGTCAGAGCCGCCTCTACTTTTTAAGGAGACTAAGGTCTTTTAATATCTGCCAGACGATACTAAAGATGTTTTATGGGTCTCTGGTAGCCAGCGCTCTCCTGTGTGCAGTGGCATGCTGGGGAAACAGGCTTAGGGTGTCTGACACCAACAAGGCTAGAGATGTTGGATTGAAATTGGAGTCTTTTACACCAGGGTTGGAGAGGAGGATGTTGTTCAACCTTGGACAACTCCTCCCACCCACTCCACAATACGTTGGTCAGTCTGTGGAGTACCATCAGTGACAGGTTGTTACACCCACAATGCACCACAGAGCGACACAGGAAATAATTTTTGCCTATGACGATCAAGATATATAATTCTTTTCTTTGAGGGCTGGAGGTGAAGATTTAATTCTGGTTGTTTATGATCAGGATTTTATTTTTGTTTTTATAGTATGTTGGTATTGTCTTGGCTATTATCTGGGGTGGTGTTAGAGAAAGTGGTGTATTATTTGTATTTGTTAGTTTGCCTGTTATTTTAATCTGTGTTATTTATTCTATGTTGTATTTTAATTGTATGGATGTTTTATTTGTAGTGTAGTTTTTATTTTGTTATTTGGTGTTAATGGCTGTTATTGGTAATTTTGTTTCATTCTCCCTGTCTCGCAAAGGATAAGTAGCACTCTGATTAGCCTATCTCTCTGTCACACTGCTTTCTCCACCTATTTGTATGCTCCTTGTAAGCACATGAACTGATTGGCTCCTTATGCTGCTTCCTCTTCTAACACTCCAGCCCTACTGGACAGGCCCGGCAAGGGGCTGTTATCAGGTCATACTTAGGTACTTACTATGCTTGTATTTAAACAAATACATTCAATTATGTATTAATTATTACAGTATTACAAAATTACATTCATTTGTGTATATTTTATCTACCTAGATTTGAAGTTTAATGATGTATTATTGTATACAGAGCAAAAATGTAAATAAACATTGAAAGACACAAAAATATAATAACTAAAACACACAATTTTGGAAATGACTGGAAGACCTTAGAAGATTCTCATAAAAAGGGGAAAATATACTTTCCTAACAGACTCCATGGCAGCAACGTGTGGGTTAAGTCCCGCCTCCACTACCCTATAGGACACCACTCCCATAAATCTTTGCTCCCTGCCCATGGCCGTGTTCTTTTTTTGTCCTCCTCCGTAGGACCAGACGTTATGGTCTTTCTACCTGAAGATTGCTCCCACACGGTTCCATTGTTGGTTTGGCCGAATTGCGACTGGATGGAATTGTCGCATGACTCCGTTAAGCCCTAGCTACTAGCGGGGTATGGAGTGGGCATTGGATATAAGCGCTGGAGGGAGCCAGGAACCTAGCCACTGGCAGGCAGGCTGCGCATTTGGTCGGATAGCCCAGCTAAATAGCAGGTGACCTATTTTGCCCTGAGAAGTCCGGTATGTTTTGTTCTTACCTTCGGCCTGGAGACGATCGTGTGGGAGCGGTAAGATTGTTCCTCTTTTTCATGGCAGCAGTTTGTGTTTGTTCCTTGCTTTTCCTTCATTTCCGTTCGTTTTTTGTGTTTTCATGTATAAGGGTATAGGCATGGCGGCTGGATTAGCCTGCGTTCCAGCCGCCGCTCACTTCCTGGTTTTTCGTTAGATACGTTCGTTCTGCGCATGCGCGAGTGCGGCACAGGAACGAGGCTTGGTTCGCGCATGCGCGATAGCGGCAAAATGACATTATTCGCGCATGCGCAGTAGCGGCGCACAGGATACGATGATGGCGTCACTAAGGCGCCCTATTTAAACATAGGAAATAGCCTGCAAGCTTTGGGATTGCTTGTAGGCTATTATATGACTTCCCCTTGTCCAGGATTTCTTCTGTGGAGGTAGGTGGCCTTCTGGGAAGAGGGGGGTGGGCGTGTGTGTGTATGGTGCTCTCAGCCTTACTTATATGTCTTTGCAGCATTTATGGAAACCCCTAGAGATATGGACTCACCTCCGCCTGTATTTGGCCAGCCCTCTCATAATAGGTACTGTCTGGGGGGGGGGGGGAGTAGGGGGGGGGGGTCCGGTATTAGTCAGTCTGTTATCTTTCCTTATCTGTGTGTCTCTTCTATCTCTGTCTTAGCCCATCTAGTTCAGAACAGCAACGCAGCTCAACGCATAGAGGAAGCGATTCTTCTAAGTCTTACCACCGGCATTCATATTCTAAGTCTAAACATCACGGCTCACCCTCAAGATCCGGGCGCCGTAGCGAGGATCGATCTCGCTCCTCCAAGGCTCATCCAGCCGTTCAGTTATTAATACTTGCTGGGGATGCAGATCGCAAGTTCCTACTGGGAAATCCCTGTGTGACCTCTGCTTTTCCAAAGCCTCTAGTGAGAGAGGGGGTACGGACCAGCATCTAAGGTCCCTTGTGGAAAATGTGGTGAAGAATCCCTCAAGGGGATCGGTGCCAGTCAGGCTCCTGTGCCTCAGTCAGAGTCACCTCAGTCTCCAGTCAGGGAGTCGCATGCTCAAGAGCTTCTGAGGAAGATAGTACCTGTGTGGGGTTTGACTTTGCCTTACTCTCCCCCTTGGTGAAGGCTATCAGAGAGGCTATCAGAGAGGCTGTGAACTTGGCTAATCCTTCCAAACAAAGGAAGTATTTTAAGCAACTTAAAAGGGAGCGTCTTAACTTTCCATTCCTGTCTGAACTTGGTGAGGTCATCACGGATGAATGGACTAAAAGTTGAGAAAAAGAATAGTATGCTCTCAAAAGTCCTAAGGTTATATCCCTTTGAGGATGAGGTCAAGTATCTGGTTTCAGCTCCTCTCGTGGATGCAGCGGTGATGAGACTAGTAAAACATGTAACCCTTCCATTGGAAGATACAGTTTCATTTAAGGATGCCTTAGATAGGCGGATTGATTCCGATTTAAAGAGAGTCTACCTCACTGCTGGTTTGGCATGCAAGCCAGCATTGGCTTTAGCGGCAATGTCCAAGGCCATGGAAGTCTGGACGGACAGGGTGGATGATACCCTCAGAAACATTTCGGATGAAGTCGCAAAAACTCTCCTATCCAGGAGTTACGGCTTGTATCGGCTTTTCTGGGGGAGGCTTCGATTGACATCATCCGCTTAGTGTCTCGGGTTATGCTTTCAGCTGTAACCGCCAAACGGGCTCTTGGGCTCCGTCCCTGGCTGGCTGATCCAGCATCTAAACAGGTGTGGTGCCATATCCCTTTCGAGGGTTCTTCCCTTTTTGGGAATAAGTTGGATAATGCCATAACCCGGGCCTCTGGTGGGAAGTCGGGGTTTCTCCCTCAGGATAGACGTTTAGAAAGCCAGAGGAGATTTTTTCCTAAAAAGCAATATCAAGAGCAGGCCAGGGAGGCCCGTAGCTATAGACCGGGTCGAAAATATTCCAGGTCATGGAAGTCAAGGCAGTCCTCCTTTCAAGAAATCCGCCAAGAGCAGTGCGACAGGAGAGAGGGAACCAACCAAATCTTTTTGAGATTGGGCCCGGCCAGGTGGGGGCTCATCTTCTACTTTTTCGGCATGTCTGGGCAGCCTCAGTCCAGGACTTCTGAACCGTCAGAACGGTCTCTTCAGGTCATTCTTGGACCTTCAGCAGGTCCCCAAGACTAAAGTATGTTCCCACCTCCCTTCCGACCTCAGAAGAAAAAAGGCAGATCCTGTTGGCCTACGTGAAATCTTTACTGGCTCAAGGCGCTGCCGTTCCCGTGCCAGATGATCAACGAGGGAGAGGAATTTATTCTCCTCTTTTTATGGTCCAAAAGAAAAACGGTTCTTGGAGGCCAGTCATAGACCTTACACATCTGAATCATTTTATCAAAAAGGAAAAGGTTCAAGATGGAAACCTTGTCAACAATACAACAGTCAGGCGTCTGGATGTTTTCAATAAACCTAAAGGACGCTTACTTTCATGTCCCTGTGGCAGAAGATTTTCAGCAGTTTCTGCGATTTTCAGTAGGAAAACCACATCTTCAGTTCGTATGTCTTCCGTTCGGGCTTTCGACATCCCCCCGAGTCTTTCAAAGGTGTTGTTGGCCGTAGTGGCTCTATTGAGATCCAAGGGGATTCGTCTTCACCACTATTTGGACGATCTTCTGCTGCTAGTCCAGGACAGAGACCGTCTGTTATTGCACAAGGATCAGGTTATTTCCACTCTTCAAGAATTCAGTTGGATCCTGAATCTAGAAAAGAGTCAGTTAATTCCTTCTCAGTCTCTCTTGTATTCCTAGGCGCACTCTTCAACACAGTGAAGGGCACCATCTCATTACCCGAAGAGAAAGTACCGGTAATTCGGGACAGAATTCGTCCGGCCCTCTCAGCCTCCCATCTCCCGGCTCTTCAGTGCCTGAGAATTATTGGCACTATGGTGGCCACCATTCCAATGGTGAAGTGGGCCCAATGGAAGATGAGACCATTCCAAAAAGGGTTTCTTCACCAATGGTTAGGCGACAAGGCTCAACTTATCCGGATCACATCTTCAATGAGAATCTCTCTGCCCTGGTGGCTTCAGAAGGAGAATCTATTCAATTGTCATTCCATTCTCCCCATCTCATGGATATCAATAACTTTGGATGCCAGTAACAGGGGCTGGGGCGCCCACTGTTTGACGGAAGTAGCACAAGGCACCTGGGACTTCCCTTCCAGGGGGATGGTGTAGAATATTCTAGAATTAAAGACAGCCTTCCGGGCGCTCCTAGCCTTTCGTCATCTGATCTCAGGAACTTCGGTTCTTCTCAGACTAGACAACACAACAGCAGGGGCATATATAAGGTGACAAGGAGGTACTCGGAGTCTGTGCCTTCTTCAGGGGTAGAGCCAATCATGTCTTGGGCTCAGAAGAACCTGGTCAGCATTACAGCAACTTATGTTCCAGGAACGCAGAACGTCCAAGCGGACTTCCTGTCTTGAGTCAATCTGGACAACAACGAATGGTCTCTTCACGAGGAAGTTTTCAGGCGGATTCTAACGTTGTGTTTCTCCCCAGAGGTTGACCTATTTGCCTCTCCTTGCAACAAGAAACTGGCAAGGTATTATTCCAGGTTTCGGGATCCTCAGGCTTACGGAGTGGATGCACTGACGGATCGATGGCGGTTCAACAAAGCTTACGCCTTTCCTCCGATTCCCATTATTCTACAGTTCCTGCGGAGACTCAAATCAGAAGCAATAGAGGTGATAGCTGTAATACCTTTTTGGCCCAACAGGCCATGGTTTCCGCTTCTAATGCTCCTCAGCGTCAGAGATCCGATTCCCTTACCTCTCAGACCCGATCTTCTATCCCAGGGCTCGAAGCTCCATCCCTGTCCGGCCCATCTATGTCTGAGGGTCTGGTTTTTGAGAGGGGAAGATTAGAGGCTCTGGGTTGTCCCAAGGAGGCCTTTCCTACTCTCATGGGTGCAAGGAGGAAAAGTACCAACCAGGTGTATGAGAGGATTTGGTCAGGATTCACAAGTCACTTGTCTTCCAAGTCTTGCTCTAATGGTAATCTGACGGTTCAGGATGTTTTGGGTCTCTTACAGTCCAGACTAGACATTCCCCTATCTGTCAGCGCTCTTCGTGTACAAGTCTCTGGAGTATCCTGGGCTAAACATCCCTTGGTTCAGCAATTCTTTAAAGGAGCAATTAGACTTAGACCACAGAGGAAACCTAGATTCCCCAAGTGGATTTACCGCTGGTTCTCATCTTCTTCTCACAACTGGACAGAACACTTTCAATTTAAAGAATTGTCCCTAATGACATCTTTTTTGGTAGCCATATCTTCAGCAAAGAGAGTCTCTGAGTTTCAGTCTTTAGGATCAAAGGATCCTTTCCTCACATTTTTTCCTGACAGAGTGGTCCTAGTGCCAATACTGGGGTCGAATCCAAAGGTTACCTCAGTCTTCCACGAAATTCAGGATATTACTCTTCCTACCTTTAATTCGGCTGGGAGTCAGGATCTTCATCCTCTCGACATGGGAATTATTATGAAATGATACTTGGAGGCAACAGCTTCTTTCCGGCAATCGGATTATCTTTTTGTTCTTTTTCACTGTAAAAACAAAGGCCTTTGGGCTTTGGTCAGAGCCATCGCCACGTGGGTGGTTCAGGCGATCCAGTGGGCTTTTAAAGAGAAGGGCTTGGCTCCTCCTGAGGCGGTTACGGCACATTCCACGAGAAGTCTCTCTACTTCTTGGGCAGCTTCACGTCATGTGGCTCCTGAGTTTATCTGCAAGGCTGCCTCTTGGTCATCCATTCATACATTTATGGCTCACTATTGTGTCGAAACTACCAGTTTATCTTCCATTGATTTTGGTTTAAAGGTGCTGTCGGTTGACAGTGTTACATACATTTTTGTTCAGCATTTTTGCCCACCCGAGTGTGTTTGGCGAGTTATTTCCCACACGTTGCTGCCATGGAGTCTGTCAGGAAAACGGAAAATTCCTATCAAAATACTTACCGTAATTTTCCTTTCCTGATAGACTCCATGGCAGCAGGAGTTCCCTCCCAAAATGGCTGGAGTAGGCTAGTTACCGAACACGGCCATGGGCAGGGAGCAAAGATTTATGGGAGTGGTGTCCTATAGGGTAGTGGAGGCGGGACTTAACCCACACGTTGCTGCCATGGAGTCCATCAGAAAAGGAAAATTACGGTAAGTATTTTGATAGGAATTTTCCGTTAAAATGCCCCGGATGATGTTCTATTGAATGAAACCAGTCAGGTAGACTAAACTAGCTCTGTGTTACTGCTCTTCTTGGATGTATTTGTGATCACACACCTTATTTCATATGTTTATATCATCATTGATGTAAGTGTTCTACCTTTTATAATAAAACCAATAGTTGATGGTTTTATGCTATGTGGCGGTCTTTTTCTTTTATGAATAGTGGAGTTCACGATTGGGTCCACTGACTAGGTTGAACGGAAGCTGACATCCCATGTTGTTTCCTGAGAGTGACCACGTTCCCAGTTCCATAACTGTTTGACTCTGTGCCGCTGACATTGGATCCACTGAGTCTGGTAAGAGTATCCAATTTTTTTTTCCATTGGTGGTGGATTCCCAATCTACGGTGATTTTCTTACTGGATGGTGGCCTATCCTTCAGAGGTCGAATATATCTTCAATTTCAATAATGATTTCCATTTAAACACTTGTGAGTTCATTTTACCTGTTTGGACTCTTTTTTGTTTTTCCCCTCTTGGGTTATTTGTTCACAATGTCATTTCACACATAGACTTTTTAGTGATTTCAGTTTATGAATTGTATTGATATTCATTTATTGCTGTTTGCACCTAGCACTTTATTTTACATTGCACAGCTAATGTGTTATACTTACAGTTTGCATACTTGCACAATTTTTTAATATATATACATAATATGGATTAGCTCTGCACTTAATATTCCTATTATGCACTCAATTTGTCTGATTGTGGTGTTTGCAGCTTTTCCTAAATCTCTTGAGTAGTGCAGTGCGGATTTTTTAATTTAGATATGAAACAGGATGACTCAGGTGGGCATTGCTGATGTGTTGTGGTCCAGTAGTAGTTTAACAGCTTGAAGATTTACCCCCCTTCATGACCAGGCTATTTACAGGTGATAACTGACAAATTAATTGCACGGTCGTGCTACACTGTACCCAAACAACATTTTTGTACTTTTTTCCCCACAAATAGAGCTTCCTTTTGGTGGTATTTTGCCCTATAAACAAAAAAACTGACAATTTTGGAAAAAAAAAAAACAATATTTTTTATTTTCTGCTATAAAACATGTCCAATAACATTTCTTGATAAATTTAAGCCAATATGTATTCTGCTACATGTTTTTGGTAAAAAAAAATCTCATTAAGCGAATAAGCGTATATTGATTGGTTTGCACAAAAGTTTTTGTCTACAAACTATAGGATATATGCTGGAATTTGTATTTATTCATTAATTTTTACTAGTAATGGCAGCGATCAGCAACGTAAAACGAACTGTGATATTACTGAAGACATTCGGACACTACTGTAAGTGACACTTTTTGGGAACGAGTGACACTAATACAGTGATCCGCACTAAAATTATGCACTGCCACTGTACTAATGACACTGGCTGGTAAGGGGTTAAAAATTGAGGGCAATCAAAGTGTTAAATGTGCACCTAACCAGTGTTTATGTGTACTGGGGGAGGTGCTTTTACTAAGGGATGTAATGGATTTTATTCCCTACTTTGCGGGAAAAGAGCATCTACTACTTCCCCACTGGCAGGACAGGATTCTGCCTTGTTTACATAGGCAAAGCTCTGTCCTGTGTAAATTCATGACCACCACCTGGCCGGCCCTCAGTGATCGACATCTATTGTGTTTAATCACAGCACAGCAGAGATACTGACAGCGCATGCCCCCTACCCCCTACCCGTAGGTGTCAGATCACGTAATAGGTATGTGATCTGGCGCAGTCGAGCCACCTTACCACCATATATATATATGAACCCCTTCAAATCCACAATATAGCCGAATGATGGCGACAGCGCGGACCTACTTTGCCGGGAGGCCGTCAATAGATGTCCTCCCCTTTGCATGCTCTCTGCAGGGGGCGTGCAGTGCGTGCTTTGATCACTGAGTCAATGAGACTCAGGTGATCACAGATCGGAGTAAGGGGTCGATTCCGGCCCCTTACCACATGATCAGCTGTCAGCCAATGACAGCTGATCACGTGATGTAAACAGAAGATCGGTAATCTTTTTTTTTTTTCAATCACCGGCTTCTGTGCAAGGGACATTGGTCCTGAAGAGGAAGAGGCGAAGCCGCCTCATCTGTGCCAACCAGTACCGCCTGCCAGTGCCGCCTGCAGTGCCACAAATAAGTGCCCACCAGTGCATAGCAGTGCAAGTAATCGGTGCCACCTATCAATGCCCATGCGTGCCACCTATCAATGCCCACCAGTGGTGCCAATCAGTGCCACCTAGCAATGCTGCCTATCAGTGTCACCTACCAGTGCCAAAGAGTGCCCATCACTGCCACCTATCAGTGCCCATCAGTGCCAACTATCAGTGCCACCTATTAGTGCCCTTCAGTGTCACCAATTAATGCCCTTCAGTGCCACCCATCAGTACCACCCATCAGTGCCCACCAATGCCACCTATCAATGACCAGCAGTGCCGCCTATTTGTGCCCATCAGTGCCACCTATTGGTGCCCATCAGTGCCGCCTTATCAGTGCCCATCAGTGTTGCCTCATCAGCGTACATCAATGAAGGAGAAAAATTACCTGTTTGTAAAATGTATTAACAAAATATAAAATGGTTTTGTATATTTTTTTTTTTTTTGGTATTTTTTCATTTTTTTAACAAAAAACAAAAAAGCCAGAGGTGATCACATACCACCAAAAGAAAGCTCTGTGGGGAAAAAAATTATAAAATTTAATTTGGGTACAGTGTTTTATGACTGAGCAAGTGTCGTTCAAAGAGTGATAGCAAAAGATGGGGCAAGTGTTTTCATCTTCCTTATGCTTTCTAACAGTATAGCACCAGGGTAAGACCACCACATATGCAATACTTTACATGTCTTTTATATAAAATATTTTCTGCCCTTGGCTGTATTTCCTATGCGTTTAAAGCAATATCACCACAAATTGGCACTTCTACTCTGAGCAGGTGATCTTGCACAAATAAGTATATATAACACAATGAAATTTGCTTTACTTTCACTGTTCTCCAGTGTTCTCTTTCTGTGTGTTTGGTATATCTGCTGATATAAATCCCCATTGTAGACCACAATTACATCCACTGCGGACTTTCCAGAGTTTGTTTATGGAAGGTTATAACTAAGACATATGAGGAAAAAAGCACATGTAGTTTACAACGTTTGGGGAAAGAGCCAGGCACTGCAGAACACCTGTGATCCATTCATATAGTTCTATGTCCATCTGGTTTTCCCGTGTATCCAAAAGGAATGTTTTATTGAACACTCAGCCGAGAACAGGCCTGGAAAAGGGACGTGTACGCTTAAATAATAGGGGCACATTTGATACTTGTTTATATTCCAAAGCAACACCTCCAAAATCATTTTTTATTATCTGATGACATTGATTATCCAGTAATTCAGTAAATACTAGAAAGCAAAATAAGCCACCTTTAGTAACAAGTAATCCTGCGGCAGCATTCAATGCATTTCAAGACACAAATGATTTATATGGGCAGAGAACAATCTATAAACTATTTGCCGAGAAGCTTGTGGATGAACAAGGGGGCACCAATAAAGTACAGATCTTTCTCAATATCTGCAATCTTAAAAGTTCACTTCTTCTCATGATCAACAAGTAAATTCAACCACAAAGAGTGGGATGCTATTTTCAGTACAGTCCACCACTGCAATATTAGATATTCACCAATATAGACTGAGTGACAACAGTGTACAGGTATACCTATGTGGCACAAGGTAAAGCCGCCAAGAGTGGGATGCAATTCTCTATCATGGCTCTAAAAACAATATGAATGTTATATAATTTAGCAAATCAATAAACTTTATTGAGCTAGACCAGAATTTTTCAACCAGGGTGCCCTGGCTCCATGGGGAGCCTTGAGGTTTCCTTGGGGGTGCATTGGCAATTTTTTCTTTTACAAGGGTGGATGAAGCCTGCCTTTTAGTTACACAAAGCCACAGGTTTTGATTGTGCCCATTACAACCTTCTACCTGCCAACCTCTAAACGACCAATGACATCATCAGTTGATAAGGAGGATGCCAGTCACCTGTATAGTATCCTTGTTTGACCCTCCCCTGCTCTTCTCCGTCAGTTTTGGGGTCACATTAGCTGAGTGGTGGAGAAAAAGTGAGGAAGACGAGAAACATTGGAATACTAGTAAGTACCAGTTTTGTCGGGTCTCATACGTGTATGGATGTTGTTGAGTTAAAAAAATATTATGCCCCATACACACGCTTGGACATTCCAACCACGGATTTTGGCCAAAACTTGTGTTGCATACACACGGTCACACAAAGTTGTCGAAAAATCCGATAGTTCGGAACGAGGTGACATAAAACAAGTATGATGGGACTACGTAGAGCCCAGTAGCCAATAGCTTTCGTCTCAAATTTTTTTCTGAGCATGCATGGTATTTTGTGCATCAGAATTCTCTACATATGATCAGAAAAAGTCCGATCGGATTTTGTTGTCGGAAAATTTTAGATCCAGCTCTCGGAAATTCCGACGGAAAAAATCCGGTAGAGCCCACACACGATCGGATTTTCTGACAACATAATCCAAACAGACTTTTTCTGTCTGAATTTCCGACCGTGTGTATGGGGCATTAGAATAGTGTTTATATTTTAGGATGGGGTGCCTCAAGACTGTCCATAAATTTTAAAGGGTGCCTTGACTAAAAAAAGTTTGAGAAACACTGATCTAGACAAAGAGACCAAAGAAGCCTTCATGGATCCTTCCACATTTTGCCCACCTACTGGGTGTAAATGCATGATTAAAGTGCTGCTAACCCTCACATTAAAACATATGTCCATGCCCATCCTCACATACCAATGAATACCTCATGTTTTTTTGCAGAATAAGCTCAAAAACATGTTTTTTTTTTATTTAGAAGTTATTTCATTCTACCCCACAAAGTTCTAAACCACTGTATTTGAAGTTTCAGTCTGAGCCTTGAGCAGAACTTATATCATGGTCATGTGCACTGCTAGCCTCAGACTACATATACCATGATAATAGTACCAGGGCCAGCACAAACAGTACAGTGGGAATGCACCCTGTAGGGTTAGCGTACCCCCAGGATGTAAGGAGGCAGAAAAACACAATAGGAAATGATTTAATGAAAAATAGATTACAGGGCCTCTAACCAGTTGCAGACCACCTGCAGTACATATACTTTAGGCTGGTGGCAACAACAGGCTATGTGACACACCTGCACGTGTCAGTTAGCACATGTTGTGCGACCATGATGTCCACAGGACACAGTGGATTGCAGTTGCTGATATCCGATTGGCCAGGTGATCATGTGATCGCTATGCGATCACATGATCACAATGTCAACAAATCTGTTATGAATTCATTCATAACAGCTGAGTTTCCTATAGTGAGCTGTGAGTGGCCCACAGCTGTTACATGTTTCCTGGGCCAATCACAGCACCCTGTACCATGTGATAGCTGGTGGCCAATCACAATAGTAAAATCACAGTTGCTATGAATGCAACCCATTAATGACAGTTCAAAACCTTGCTGTTATAGTGAACATCATTGTAGCAGCAATCAAAGTGTAAAAAAAAAAATCCTTGATCATCCTCCAGAGTAGTACAGTGGCACATTGATGATACTGAACTACTCTGATGAAAATGTAATAAAAAAATTATGTAAATTTTTTATCCTTTCTTTTTTTTTTTGTTTATTACATGCTGTCACCAGTCAGTGTCCCTGATCACCACCACACTAGTGATATGGTGAGGCTGTATTGCACTGGTGACAGTAGGTAAAACACCTCCACATTTTATTTAATTTCTTAATTTTGCCAAAAATTGTAACAAAACATTACAACTTTAAAAAACTCACCATGCCTATTATCTCAGACTGTCTACTTTCGAAAAAAGGGGTCATTTGGGGGGAATTTTTACAGTCCTGGAATTTTAAGGGTCTTAAGAAAAAAGATTGTCTATCAGTACATCAGAATTGATCAATTTTCAAATATGCATTATACACCAGTTTGTAGATGCTATAACTTTCACACAAACCAATTAATATATACTTGTTTGGATTTTTTTTTACCAAAAACATGTAGCAGAATATATTTTGCCCCAAAATTATGAAGAAATTTGATTTTAACAGAAAGTAGAAAATACTTTTTTTTGTTGTTTTTTTCAAAATGTTCATTGTTTTTCCTTTTTTATGATAAAAAAAAAAAAAAAACTCAGTGGTGATTAAATACCACCAAAAGCTCTATTTGTGTGAAAAAAATATATAAATGTATTTGCGTATAGTGTTGCATGACTGTGCAATTACCAGTTAAAGTAGAGCCTGGTCATGAAGAGGGTAAAAGCTTCCGGAGCTCACGTGGTTAAGTAATGGATGTAAATTGATTTTTTACTGTCATTTTAAACCATATACACTATATTACCAAAAATATTGTGACGCCTGCCTTTACACACACATGAACTTTAATGGCGTCCCAGTCTTAGTCCGTAGGGTTCAATATTGAGTTGGGTCACCCTTTGCAGCTATAACAGCTTCAACTCTTTTGGGAAGGCTGTCCACAATGTTTAGGAGTGTGTCTATGGGAATGTTTGCCAGTTCTTCCAAAAGGGCATTTGTGAGGTCAGGCACTGATGTTGAACAAGAAGGTTTGGCTCACAGTCTCCAAGCTAATTCACCCCTACGGACTAAGCCCTTGTACACACTGTCAGACATTCCGACAGAAAATGTCTGATCGGACCGCGTTGTCGGATAATCCGACCGTGTGTGGGCTCCATCGGAATTTTTCCGTCGGAATGTCCGACCAACAAAGTTTGAAAGCTGGATATAAAATTTTCCGACAACATGATCCGATCGGACTTTGTCCGATCGTTTGTAGAGAATTCCGATCGGACAAAGTGCCACGCATGTTCAGATCAAATTATGAGGCTATTGGCTACTAACCTGAACGTAGTCCCGTCATAACGAACGAACGTCTTCATTTTCCGAACTATCGGATTTTCCGACAACTTTGTCTGACCGTGTGTATGCAACACCAGTTTCGGACAAAATCCGTCGGAAAAAATCAGACGGATTTTGTTGTCAGAATGTCCGACCGTGTGTACAAGGGCTAAGACTGGAATGCCAAGAAAGTTCATATGTGTAAAGGCAGGCATCCCAATACTGTTGGCAATATAGTGTATCTGTGCATTGGAGAAAGTCATGCAATTTTTTAAATGTTTTTATATTGGGTTTGGTTAAACTTTAAGCACAGTAGATGGTCAAAATGCCTTGGAGTGGGAGGATCCAGAACGGACTTCTTTGGTATGTTTGCTTGGATTAATAAAGTTTATTGTGATGCTGCATTATATGATGTGTGGGCCCATTTCAAATTTTTTGTTGTTGTCAAGAGTAGGTCAGCAAGGAGAACTATTGTTCTCCAAGCAAAATTATATCAGCACACTAATAAAGCCATTTACAAGAAACAACAGAACCATACCAGTGGAAAGAGCACCTTGATTTCTTGTTCCTTCATGTTTCTCCATTTATTGCAGTAAGTATGAACAGGTGATATGTTTTTTCATAAAGAATTAAAAAAAAAGTAAAAAAAAATTAAAATAAAAAAAGCTGATGGGCAGAGGTGGAGTTTTAAATATCCAAACAAAGAAGCCTTGAGGTTTATTATAATAGGTGGGCCTCCGTCAACCTGTAAATAGATGAACACCTCTTTATTAAAGTATTACCTTATATTTGGGAATGGCCTTTAAAAGTTCTTTCACTGGAACATCTGTGCCAACCACACCTAGGAGAACCCCCTTTGATCTCTGCAGAAAACAAGAAATGAAGGAAAACAGGCATCTAAGTAAGGTAAACATCCATTGGTAAAGCGTTACAGACATACACTAATTATTTTCATGTTGTCATAAATCTATTACAGTACACAGATGACTTTCGGCTTTGTTGTGCCGACGTTTTGGAGACACTGATGGATATGAATGAAAATAGAATGAGAAAAAACAGCTGCATCATTTTGTTTCTTCATTCGGATGAAAAATGCTCCAACATGAGAAATTTATCAGCAGTAATCAACAAATACGTGTTTCAACAACACATCAGGGAAGATCTGACACTTTTATGATTACAATTATTATGTGAATTTCCACAGCTTTTATCACTGCCAAATGTTTTAAGAAGAAAATGTTCAAGTGTGCTTGAGGCCTTCACCGAGAGTCCTCCCTGTTGTGCCTGCACCAGTATGCAATATAACAGAGCCTACAGGTCCATTAAAAATTTGAATAGTCGCCAACGGGCCTGGTTTTCCCAGACTTATCCCAAATGGGTTGCCAACTGTTCATTGGAATCACATTTGCCCCCTTACCCTCTTCCTTCTTGATAAAAAACATGAAATGGGAACTTGCATGCAAGGTTTAGGATATCTCTACAATTCTTTATTCTTAAAGTGTAAGTTCATCTTTTCAGAAAAAATGAAAATGTACCATCACCATACATCCTCCCAACCCTCATCCCGGGCCCCACTGTACTTAGCCCCGTGGGTGATAAGCTGCCAGTGGCGTAGCAGCAGTCCAGGCAGTGGTCGTCCGTCCATTAGAAGCACAGGGGCACAGCCCCCCTAATTCGTGCGCCTAATCTACATGCAGGGCGCCGGACGCATGGATTTCAAACATTTTTTTTTTAAGCACATGATGAGGCTCAGGAGGCAGAGCACTGCGCCCTGAACCCATCCAGTTGTGTGACAATAGCGAATTGATATTCACTATTGTCTTCTTGATTCTCCTCCCCGCCAATCAGGAAGCGGCTCCAGAGACCTGATTGGCTAGGGAGTCTTAGGACTTCTGGCTAATTGAATCTCAGGAGGACCCACTTCCTATTTGGCCCCGACTCTTCCCTGGAGCAAGGAGGAGCAGCATCGACCTTCTAAGGTAAGGCCACTGATCGCTGTCCATCCGGGGGGAACTGATCGCTTCCATCCATCTCCCGGAGGGGGCAGGATTGTTTGACACCCCCCCAAAATATTAAGCACCAGTCACCAATGAGTCCAGGAATTTGATATCCCCTCTCTCCTCTCCTTTCTTTCTGAAGGTCTTCCAGGATGGATCAGAGTGGTTCTGATTGCTCACCGCCAGCACAGAGAATCACCTTGATTCATCACTGAAGCCTTACAGAAAGAAGGGGCAGAAGAGTGGGGACTTCAAATCCCCAGAAAACTACACTGGCTGCATGGACACTCATGGAGAGAAGTACAGCGGGGACCAGAAGGGTGTAGGGTGTTAATTCACCTTTTCATTTTATTCTGAAAAGGGCAACTAAGCTTTTCATTTAAAAGCCCACCCTCTCTCATCCCTCTGTTCTAATACATATACTTATGACATGATAAGCATGAGCAGAACAGCCACTGCAAGATGCTGTTAGGTCTGCTTTATTGGATGGTAAAAGCAGGCAGTTGAGCTGTGATTTTACTGCCCTCCCACCACTCACCTAAAGTTTACAATACAGCCAGAGGGAGCTGTACAATTGCCATGGCCACGATGCTTTGTGTCTCAGCAAACTTAGCACAGAAGATTGAACTGACAAGCAGCACTGCCTGTCAAAGTCGCTCATTCATGTCAGTTGGGCTGCGCCGCAACTGCAAGCCAGATTCTGGTCCCATATAAAATAGACAAGTGTGAACATAGACTAAGGGCTCCTTCACAAGTGCAGCAGGGACTGCCATTTCTCTGAAAAGCGATCCATGCTCAGACTGCTTTTCTGAGCTGTTTGACAGGCAGTGAGGAGGTGATATGTCACCTCCTCATCACCTGATTTAACCCTATAGTTGCTGTACTATGTAATCACAATCACTGCACACGGTTGCAGTGGGATTGTGGAGCGGCCCCATAGAACTGCATTAGACCAAAGCAACATGTTGTTTAAAGTGATTTTAAAGGCAGAAGGTTTTTAACTTTAATAGACACACAGAGCCAGCTCAGGAGTGAGCACCTACAAGTTCCGCCAGACAGGTGCATATCATGAAATCAGTGGGCCCGTGTGCACGATCAAAAGTGGGCCCTAGGCATAAAAAAAAATGAGAAAAGTGGGCATGGTTTAAATTGCTCTAAATATTGTCCGTGGCTTAAAGGTGATAGTGCCAGAGAAGAGTGCTAAGTGTATGGTGGAGGGTATTATGTGCCGGAGAGGAGTACGGAGTGTACGGCGGTGGTAATTATGTTCAGGAGAGGAGTGCAGTGTGTACAGCGGTGGATAGTATGTGCATGAGAGGAGTGCGTAGTGCATGGGGCAATGGGTAGTATGCGCAGGAATGGAGTTTATGGAAGTGGGTAGTATGTGCAGATGAGGAGTGCGGAGTGTACAGCAGTGGGTAGTATGTGCAGGATCGTATCAGTAGGGCTAGTTCTTTATTTTTATTATTTATTTTATTTTATTTTCATTTCTGATGGTTTCAGTAGTTTTTTTTATTATTATTATTATTTATTCATTTATTTTACAAATTAATATAACTTTTTTTTTTACATTGTTACATTTTTTTTTCTCACAATGCTTTTTGGAGAGGAGGGGATTGGGGCAGTGGACAGTGTCAGTAGAGCAGTGGACGGTGTCAGTAGTTTGTTATAAAAAAAAAATTTCACATTGTTTTTATTATTATTATTATTTATTGCACAGGTTATTATTATTATTATTATTATTATTAACACAGGTTGAACTGGATAGACTATTGTCTTTATTCAACCTTAAAGCGGGATTGCACTGTGGAAAAAAATATTAAAAGCCAGCAGCTACAAATACTGCAGCTGCTGACTTTTAATAAATGGACACTCACCTGTCCCGGGTTCCAGCGATGCCGTCAGCCGAGGCCGATCGATCGCTCGGCTCTCGGCTGCTGCCGTCACCATTCTAGGTGAGGGAATCAGGAAGTGAAGCCCTGCGACTTCACTTCCCGGTTCACTACTGCGCATGCGTGGGTCGCGCAGCGCAATAGGAATTGTATGCGCTGTCTCTGGGACCCGTGTGTGTCCCAGCAGACAGCGCGCAGGGACAAGAAGAGGCATAGACTCCCGTGGGAGTCTATGCCCGGAAGTGGGTGTAAATACCTGTCTTTGACATGTATCTGCACCCCCCTCCCCCCTAAAAGGTGCCAATTGTGACACCGGAGGGGGGGGGGGGGTTCCGATCAGCGGAAGTTTCACTTTAGGGTGGAACCCCGCTTTAACTATTATGTAACTATGTAAATTCTTTTTTTATTATCAGCCCTGTTGGGGGGGCTTTGGTGAGATATCAGGGGTCTAAACAGACCCCTGTCATCTCCCCTTTGAATGAACAGGAGAATGAACAAAGAGCAGAGGCTCCTCTTCATTAATAAACAAAAGCATTGTAAACACAGTTTACGATGCTTCAGTTATGAATGGACAGAGTCAGTAATCACTTGGGGCCCGTGTGCAGTGAACGCCCTGCACTCATGGATGGTACTCCGCTGACCCCAGAGCAAGTGACTTGCTATTAGGGTACTCAGCAGGAAAGAGAGGAGCCAGGATTGCCAGTGAGGACCCCAGATCTGAAGGATCAGGGCTTCAGGGGAGGTAAGTATGACATATTGGTTATTTTAACAAAATAAAAATATTGCCTCTACAATCATTTTAAGTTTTGCTGCTAAGCTCAGCATTGTGGCCGTGGCATGTGTACAGCTGGGAATGGCTGTATGTTAGTATTCAGGCGAGTGGTTGCGGGAAGTAAAATCACGGCTCAATAGTCTGATTTTGCTGTTCCTTGTCCGAACGTGCTCCTGAGCACTTGAAGTGCTGTTTATTGCACAGAGAGATTTCCAGCATGTTATAAAGTCCCTGTGTAACCTTACTTCCACCATTTTCTTGACTTTTTTGGAATTTTGTTCATTAGTAGGGATGAGCCCGGTGTTCGATTTGAACCCATGTTCGAATCGAACATCGGCCGTTCGTCGAAACCAGAACTTTGTGGGCCATTCGCATCAAATTTGTGTGATACGAACGGTCCACAATGCACTGTGCCAGTCGCAGTGCATTGCTGGCTGATGATTGGCCAACCATGCACTGTGACCCCGCATGCTTGGCCAATCACAGCGCCGGCAGCGAGGAGAGCCATAATTGGTCACAGGTTGGATGCCTGTGGCCAATTATAGCTCAGGGGGTTTAGTACACGCCCCACACTATATAATGCTGCCAGCGCGGCGGCCTTGTATAGTGTATAGTGTATTGTGGCGTTCATAGAGAGAAGGATAGGCAGGGACAGTGTCAACTGTGCTTTATTTCTTTAGATAGCGCTGTTACAGTGAGTGTAGTGTTCAGGGAGAGAGCAGGATAGGCAGGGACAGTGTTAGCTTTGCTTTGCTTCCTAACCTAGCACTGTTACAGTGGGTGTATTGTGCCTCCTACACAGAATACACCTGAATCTACACCCCCCTTATGGCTGGTGTTGTGTAGTTGATTTGTGCAACTCAGGCATCTGCCTAATATTCAGTCAGTGTAGTGTGCCTCCTGCACAGCATGCACCTGAATCTACGCCCTCGTTGCTGGTGTTGTGTAGTTAATTTGTGCAACACAGGCATCTGCCTAACATTAACATAACATATTTTGGGTGCGGGGTTCCCCTTAATATCCATACAAGACCCAAAGGGGCTGGTAATGGGCTGGGGGAGGGGGCTGATGGGGTAGCCATGCCATTTTTCTCAAAGATTTTCATCAAGGACAAGACATTACATTAAAGCCGCAAGCAGTTTTAAATGGCTTTTTTTCCTTTACAAATGTCATTTTGTGCAGGGACTGTTCTAAACATGGGAAACACATGCCACTTCACAGGCATACTTTAGGCACCCCCCAGGTACGATATTTAAAGGAATATTTCACTTTATGTATCATTAAAATGACTGCTCCAGAAAAAACTTCAGTTTTTAAAACTTCTTTTTGCATTGATACATGTCCCCTGGAGCAGGACCCGGGTCCCCAAACCCTTTTTAGGACAATAACATGTATATTGGCCGTTATAATTAGCACTTTAGATTTTGAACGTTCGCGTCCATTGTAATTAATAGGGTTCTAATGTTCGTGCGAACTTTTGGTCCGGGGGGTGTTCGGCTCATCCCTATTCATTAGGTGATTAATGGATCCAGAGTTAACAACTTAAGGACTAGGCCTCCTTTTCAGATTTGGTGTTTACAAGTTTAAAACAGTTTTTTTTGCTAGAAAATTACTTAGAACCCCCAAACATTATATTTTGTTTTTTTCTAACACCCTAGAGAATAAAATGGCAGTCATTGTAATACTTTTTTTTTTTTACCGTATTTGCTCAGCGGTCTTACCAGCGCACTTTTTTTGGAAAAAATTCACTTTTTTGAATAAAATGATAAGATAATGTTACACCGAGTAAATTGATACCCAACATGTCATGCTTCTAAATTGTGCCCGCTCGTGGAATAGCGTCAAACTTTTACCCTCAAAAATCTCCATAAGCGATATTTAAAAAATTCTACAGGTCGCATGTTTTGCGTTACAGAGGAGATCTAGAATTTTTGCTCTTGCTCTACCGATCTCAACGATACCTCACATGTGTGGCTTGACCACCGTTTTCATATGCGGACGCTACTCACGTATGCGTTTGCTTCTGTGCGCAAGCTCACCAGGACTGGGGGATTTAAAAAAAAATATGTTTTTTCTTATTTATTTTACTAGATTTTATTTATTTTTACACTTTAAAAAAAAAAAATGGATCACTTTTATTTCTATTACAAGGAATGTAAACATCCCTTGTAATAGAAAAAAGCATGACAGGTCCTCTTAAATATGAGATCTGGGGTCAAAAAATCCTCAGATCTCATATTTGGACTTAAATGTAATAATAATCATTTAAAAAAAATGTAATTTGGAAAAATGACATTGAAAAAATGTACCTTTAAGTGTACTTGCACACTGGAGCTCATAAACTGCAGTTTATTGGAGTTTGGGCGTTTTTTTTAAAAGCCCATAAACTCCACTCTATGTTAGCCTATGTGTCCATGCACACATGGACGTTTTTCAGCTTTAATGAGCAGTGGAGTTTATGGGCTTTTTTCTGAACGCCAGAAATTTGCGTTCAAAGTGCCGTTTTTCACCGCCAAAAAACGACAAACGCTGATAAATGCTCATAAACGCTTATAAACGCTCATAAACGCGCGTTAATTAGTGTTCGGCATTCTATTTTTTCAATGCATTGTGGGAGTTTGGAATGTACTGTGGGATTTTTGGAGTGTCCTCTGTGTATTTTTATTGAAAACGCCCATAAACGCTAACGCTAATAAATGCTCATAAACGCTCATAAACGCTCATAAACGCTAGTACAAAACGCTGTTAAAAGCAAGTTTTTCAACCAGCGTTTTCTGCCAGCAATCTGGCGTCCAGAAAAGCTTTTTTGAGCTTCAGTGTGCATGGAGCCTTAGGCCGCGTACACACGCGGGGACTGTTCGCCCAACTTTGTCCGCTGAACAGTGTTTCGGCGGACAGTCCGCCCGTGTGTGGGCTTTCAGCGGACAGTTTCAGCGAACAGTCTGCTGAACAAAGTTTTTCGGAAATTCCGAAAAACTGTCCGCTGAAACTTGGTTTCAGCGAACAGTCCCCTCGTGTGTAGGCTTGTTCGTCAAACTAAGGCCGCGTACACACGCGCGGACTGTTCGCCCAACCTTGTTCGGCAAACAGTTTGTCAAACAGTCCGCTCAAAATTTGCATGAGCGGACTTGCCCACACACGAGCGGACTGTTTGACGAACAAGGTTGGGCAAACAGTTCGCTCAACTTTTGAAATGAACGGACTCGCCCACGTAAGGAGGAGGCAAATCCGCCCATTTCGAGCGCGTGTACAGGTAGGCGGGGCCCGCGAAGGAGACGTCGCGGGCTCCGCCGCCTGGAATGGGCTTAAAGGGGAACCCCAACGCCGAAAAAAATCGGCGTGGGGGTTCCCCCCAAGTCCACACCAGACCCTTGTCCGAGCACGCTACCCGGCCGGCCAGGAAAGGGGGGCGAGCGAGCGCGCCCCCCCCTCCTGAGCCGTACCAGGCCGCGTGCCCTCAACATGGGGGGGTGCCTTGGGGAAGGGGGGGCCGCGCGGCCCCCCCACCCCAAAGCACCTTGTCCCCATGTTGATGAGGACAAGGGCCTCTTCCCGACAACCCTGGCCGTTGGTTGTCGGGGTCTGCGGGCGGGGGGCTTATCGGAATCCGGGAGCCCCCTTTAAGAAGGGGGCCCCCGGATACCGGCCCCCCACCCTATGTGAATGAGTATGGGGTACAATGTACCCCTACCCATTCACCTGTGAAATAAAGTACAAATAAAAACACAACACAGGGGGAAAAAATATTTTATTGCACAGCCGGGGGTCTTCCGTCTTCGGGGGTCTTCTCGCCGGACTCCTCCGCTATGTGTGTGTAGCTCTTTTGCCAGCGGAGGAGTCCGGCTTTCTTCCTCCCCGCCGCCGGCCTCTTCTCCCGACTTCGGGGGTCTTGTCCCCCTCTTCGGTTCTTCTGCCGGGCCACCGCGCCTGGTCCGGTGGCCCGGTCTTCTGTCGCCGTCTTCCGTTCTTCTGTCGCCGCCTTCGGTTCTTCTGCCGGGCCACCGCGCCTTCTTGTAGCTCTTTTACAGGCGGTGGCCCGGTCTTCTGTCGCCGTCGCCGCCTTCCGTTCGTGTTCTTCTTCTTGTTCTTCTTGTTCTTCTCCAGGCGATGTTGACACGTCGCTCCCTCCGGCCGGAATGCCAGAGCCGCCCTGCGCTGTGACTTATATAGTGACAATGGGGCGGGGTCACATGGTATATGTCACATGGGTTGATGTCACATGGTGACCCCGCCCCCTTACGATGTCATAGTCCCCATGTGACATCAACCCATGTGACCAACCCATGTGACATATACCATGTGACCCCGCCCCATTGTCACTATATAAGTGACCGCACAGCGCGTCCCCGGCATTCCGGCCGGAGAGCTCGTCGAGTCAACATCGCCTGGAGAAGAACAAGAAGAACAAGAAGAAGAACAAGAACGGAAGGCGGCGACGGCGACAGAAGACCGGGCCACCGCCTGTAAAAGAGCTACAAGAAGGCGCGGTGGCCCGGCAGAAGAACCGAAGGCGGCGACAGAAGAACGGAAGACGGCGACAGAAGACCGGGCCACCGGACCAGGCGCGGTGGCCCGGCAGAAGAACCGAAGAGGGGGACAAGACCCCCGAAGTCGGGAGAAGAGGCCGGCGGCGGGGAGGAAGAAAGCCGGACTCCTCCGCTGGCAAAAGAGCTACACACACATAGCGGAGGAGTCCGGCGAGAAGACCCCCGAAGACGGAAGACCCCCGGCTGTGCAATAAAATATTTTTTCCCCCTGTGTTGTGTTTTTATTTGTACTTTATTTCACAGGTGAATGGGTAGGGGTACATTGTACCCCATACTCATTCACATAGGGTGGGGGGCCGGTATCCGGGGGCCCCCTTCTTAAAGGGGGCTCCCGGATTCCGATAAGCCCCCCGCCCGCAGACCCCGACAACCAACGGCCAGGGTTGTCGGGAAGAGGCCCTTGTCCTCATCAACATGGGGACAAGGTGCTTTGGGGTGGGGGGGCCGCGCGGCCCCCCCCTTCCCCAAGGCACCCCCCATGTTGAGGGCACGCGGCCTGGTACGGCTCAGGAGGGGGGGCGCGCTCGCTCGCCCCCCTTTCCTGGCCGGCCGGGTAGCGTGCTCGGACAAGGGTCTGGTGTGGACTTGGGGGGAACCCCCACGCCGATTTTTTTCGGCGTTGGGGTTCCCCTTTAAGCCCATTCCAGGCGGCGGAGCCCGCGACGTCTCCTTCGCGGGCCCCGCCTACCTGTACACGCGCTCGAAATGGGCGGACTTTCCGAGCGGGAACAGTCCGCTCATTTCGAAAGTACAGCGGACAAGCCCACACACGGGCGGACTGTTCGCTCAAACACAGTTTCAGCGGACAGTTTTTCGGAATTTCCGAAAGACTTTGTCCGTCCAACTGTCCGCTGAAACTGTCCGCTGAAAGCCCACACACGAGCGGACTGTCCGCCCAAACACTGTTCAGCGGACAAGGTTGGGCGAACAGTCCGCCCGTGTGTACGCGGCCTAAGTTCCGCGCATGCTCAGAAAGGATTTACACGCCGAAAGTTGTAATGCAGTGTATAGGACGTCGTATTTTCCGTCCCGTCGTACGTGCCGTTCACGTCATCGCGCACGGTTTCAGCAAACTGTTTGTTCGTCGTGTGTGGGCAAGTCCGTCCATGCTAATTTTGAGCGGACTGTTCGCTGAAACTGTTTGACGGACAAAGTTGAGCGAACAGTCCCCGCGTGTGTACGCGGCCTAAGAGGTATGGGCGGAAGTGACGTTTTGACGTCGCTTCCGCCCTCCTATGGTATAGAGACGAGTGGGGGCCATCTTAAGCCGCGTACACACGTAGCTGTCTGTCCGACGTACTTAGTCTGGCGGACTTCCCGCCAGACTGTTCGTCGGACTTTCCGAACGGGCTACTTGCCCACACATGGCACTTTTTCAGCGGACTAATACGGCGTACTAAGTTCACCGTACTATCCGCCCTACTTTTGAAATGAACGGACTCGCCCACACACGCGGAGGAAAGTCCGCTCATTTCGAGCGCGTCTCCAGGTAGGCGGGGCCCGCGAAGGAGACGTCACTGGCCCCGCCGCCTGGTATGGACTTAAAGGGGAACCCCAACGCCGAAAAAAAATCGGTGTGGGGGTCCCCCCAAAGTCCACAACAGACCCTTGTCCGAGCACGCTACCCGGCCGGCCAGGAAAGGAGGGGCGAGCGAGCGCCCCACCCCCTCCTGAGCCGTACCAAAATAATTTATTGCACAGCTCAGGGGGTCTTCCGTCTTCGGGGGTCTTCTCGCCGGACTCCTCCGCTACCTTCTTGTAGCTCTTTTACTAGCGGAGGAGCCAGGCATTCTTCTTCGTCGCCGCGGCCTCTTCTTCCGACTTCGGGGGTCTTGTCCCCCTCTTCGGTTCTTCTGCCGGGCCACCGCGCCTTCTTATAGCTCTTTTACAGGCGGTGGCCCGGTCTTCTGTTGCCGCCGCCGCCGCCTTCCGTTCTTCTTCTTCTTCTTCTTCTCCTGGAGATGTTGACTCGACGTTCTCTCCGGCCGCAATGCCAGGGACGCGCTGCGCTGCCACTTATATAGGGACAAGGGGCGGTGTCACATGGGTTGATATCACATGGGTTGGTCACATGGGTTGATGTCACATGGCGACAGTCCCAGCATCCTCCGGGACTGTGACATCGTAAGGGGCGGGGTCACCATGTGACACCAACCCATGTGACATCAACCCATGTGACACCGCCCCTTGTCCCTATGTTAGTGGCAGCGCAGCGCATCCCTGGCATTGCGGCCGGAGAGAGCGTCGAGTCAACATCTCCAGGAGAAGAAGAAGAAGAAGAAGAACGGAAGGCGGCGGCGGCGGCGACAGAAGACCGGGCCACTGCCTGTAAAAGAGCTATAAGAAGGCGCGGTGGCCCGGCAGAAGAACAGAAGAGGGGGACAAGACCCCCGAAGTCGGAAGAAGAGGCCGCGGCGATGAAGAAGAATGCCGGACTCCTCCGCTAGTAAAAGAGCTACAAGAAGATAGCGGAGGAGTCCGGCGAGAAGACCCCTGAAGACGGAAGACCCCCGGAGCTGTGCAATAAATTATTTTATCTTGTGTGTTGTGGTTTTTTTTGTACTTTATTTTACAGGTAAATGGGTAGGGGTACATTGTACCCCATACTCATTCACATAGGGTGGGGGGCCGGTATCCGGGGGCCCCCTTATTAAAGGGGGCTCCCAGATTCCGATAAGCCCCCGCCGCAGACCCTGACAACCAACGGCCAGGGTTGTCGGGAAGAGGCCCTTGTCCTCATCAACATGGGGATAAGGTGCTTTGGGGTGGGGGGGCCGCGCGGCCCCCCCTTCCCCAAGGCACCCCCCATGTTGAGGGCACGCGGCCTGGTACGGCTCAGGAGGGGGTGGGGCGCTTGCTTGCCCCTCCTTTCCTGGCCGGCCGGGTAGCGTGCTCGGACAAGGGTCTGTTGTGGACTTTGGGGGGACCCCCACACCGATTTTTTTCGGCATTGGGGTTCCCCTTTAAGTCCATACCAGGCGGCGGGGCAGCGACGTCTCCTTTGCGGGCCCCGCCTACCTGGAGACCCGCTCGAAATGAGCGGACTTTTCTCCGGGCGGGAAAAGTCCGTTCATTTCAAAAGTACAGCGGACTGGCATACACACGGCCGGATTGTCCGCCGAAATGCGAGTCCGGCGGGAAGATTGGAGTGTAAAACTCCATTCTAAGTCCGCCGTACTTTCGGGTCAAAAAAGTATGCCGGAGGCTACACGCGGGGGGATTGTCCGGCGGACTTGAGTTTGCCGGACTTTTCCACCCGCTTGTTTGATCGTGTGTACGCGGCAATAGCCTCACTCGTCTCCATACCCAGCCATCGATAGGACCTGATCGCCTCCGCCGCTACCGACAGCTCCGGTAAGCGGCGGAGGGCGCGGGAGAGTGGCGGGAGGGGGGTGGCACCTCTCCCACCGCCGATAACGGTGATCTCGCGGCAAACCTGCCGTAGAGACCACGGTTATCGCACACAGGACCACCTCCTGTAAAGAGGGATATCTCGGTTGTGGCAGCAGCTGCTGCCGTTACCGAGATATCCCTCTTCAAAGTACCGATGTATATCTACATGAGGCGGTCCTTAAGTGGTTAAAGATGGACTCTAGTAAAACAGCTAAACACACATGTGAAATACATATGAGAGCTATTTTATCAGCTAAAGGATTTGTATGTCTGTCTATCCAGTCATACGATTTACACAGCTCTGACACACAATGCTATCTAGCAGGGAAGGGGACCTGATTTCCCCTCCTGCAGCTTCATTTTCTTTTACTGGTCCCTTCCCTACCCTTATTCTGTAACTGGACAGTAAAAGAAGTAGCTCACTGATGAGAGGTCTCCTCCTATCGTGCTACTTGCAGCATACTTGATTGGCTCTTTTGCTACTGGTTCCTCTCCTACTCTGAGCTCTGCTGTATCCAGGTATTGACAACTCTTGTATATAAATAAAGCCACATTCAGAGCTGTATTAATGCATTTTTTTATCATAATAATTAACCAAAAAGCAGCTTTATACGTATAATTATCATAAACAAAAGTGCATATACTCATCAATGGTTTACACAGGTAAACAGCAATGATTAATTCATAAAATACATATATTCATCAATAACCAATCATAAAGTGCAAAGGCGCAATTATAGGCAACTATTATCAATAGAGTGCAAAGGAATAGTTATGAAACTTGCAAATAAAAAAAATAAAACGTGCAAAAGTGCAAAATAGCGCATATGAATATCTGAAATACATCAAACGTTATGCTTTTATGTTATGGGACGTATGGCCCACCCCCCGAAGACTTCACTGCTGATGAAAAATGTAGGGCGTGGCATCCTAACTCACCACTAGCAGATACTGTCAGCACTTACCAACCATCAGCCTACCGCTTTTGTTCCTGCTAAGATTGGATTGCTGTATCGTTATAGCTCCAATAATCTTTTAATTAAAGGCATTTTTAAATGGACTTCTTGATGGGAGTATATGTCTTTATTTCCAGGTTCCACGGCATCTTTAGTTGCTGGGAAGTGATCAGCTCCCCGTAACAGAAGGTGAACCTGTGATCTACCATTCATGAACTCCCAGCTATTGTCATTTTTGGCCCAAATCTTCTGGTAAGAGGCTAATGGTAACTACTACAGCTTTATTCACACCAATGACATTTTCTGGAGCATCTTCCACTGTGGATGTCTTATGCTGAGACTCCCTTCATATATGGACTATATCCATCTTTTTAAATTCTGATGTACTTCAGATATTTATATGCACTATTTTGTACTTTTGCACATTTTTTGATGGTTTCATAACCATTCCTTTGCACTTTATTGATAATAGTTGCATATAATTGCATCTTTGCACTTTATGATTGGTTACTCATGAATTTATATATTTTATGAACTCATCACTGCTGTTTACCGTTGATGAGTATATGCACTTTTATTTATGCTGATTATATGTATAGTGCTGCTTTTTGGTTTCTAATCATATAAATTAGTATCACAGTTTATAACTAGTTGCCTAACACTTATAATCCTATAACCTAGCACATATTTTTACACATATAATTTTTATACAGTATATATATCATCATTTATTTCAGCATGGAGTTCGGCTTTAATGGTTTTGTACCTTTTCTATCTGCTTGGAGTTCGTCTTTAACACATCACTCTGCTGAATAGGGATGAGCCGAACACCCCCCGGTTCGGTTCGCACCAGAACTTTCGAACGGACCCCGCGTTCGTAACCAACGTTAGAACCCCATTGAAGTCTATGGGACTCGAACGTTCGAAATGGAAAGTGCTAATTTTAACGGCTGATATGCAAGATACTGTCCTAAAAAGGGTTTGGGGACCTGACTCCTGCCTCAGGGGACATGGGTCAATGCAAAAAAAAGTTTTAAAAACTGCCATTTTGGCGGGAGCACTGATTTTAATGACAATTAAAGTGAAAAAAAAATATGAAATATTCCTTTAAATATGGTGCCTGGGGGGTGTCTGTAGTATGCCTGTGAAGTGCCACGTGTTTCCCGTGTTTAGAACAGTCCCTGCACAAAATGACATTAAACGGAAATAACACCATTTAAAACTGCTTGCGGTTTTAATGTTATATCTGGTTCCTGCAATATGGTTGAAAATCATTCAGAAAAATGGCACGGGTAGCCCTCCCTGCCCATTACCAGCCTATTTGGGTCTTGTACGCATATTAAGGGGAACCCCGTACCCATATTAAAAAAAGGAAATGCGTGTGGCCCCCAGGCCCTATATACTCAGAACAGCAGTATACAGGCGGTGCAAACAAGACAGGGACTGTGTAGGTTTGTTGTGTTAAGTTGAATCTGTTTGTAATTTTCAACTGGTACATTTTTAAAATGTAGCTCCAGTCAAAAAAACTATTTTTAAGCTTTTTGGAAAACATAGGGAAGGGTTATCACCCCTGTATAATTTGTTTTGTCGTTCATCTTTTTTCATCTCACTTGCTGTTGTCTCCTTCCGTTTGCAAGTAGGAGATGTTTGTAAATTGGATGTTTGAAAGTAGGGGCCTGCCCTATATGCTCTGCAGAAATGGCGGAAAAAAAGTTGTTGGTTTTGCCACAACATTGTAAGCCCTCAAAGTGACTCTTGGTGGGCGCTGGAGCGCCCTGCTGTGAACGATTATATCAAGAATTGTAATTACATGCCATTGTTGAACAGTGGTAGAAAAATTGACCTTTGGTGGTTGTGGTGCTGGTGCCACAACACTATAAGTCCTCACCGTTACTCTGGGTGGGCACAGGAAGGGGCCCTCCTGTGAAATATTATATCAAGAATTGTAATTACATGTCCCTGTTAAACAGGGGCAGAAAAATTGGGCCTTAGGCACTGGTGCCATCACACTGCAACCTCTGCCATATACTCTCGTTTTATTGCAGGAATTAGCCCTGCTGCAAAGCATTGCATCAAAAATTGTACTTAAACGCCCCTGTTAAACAGGGGCAGAAAAATTGGGCCTTAGGCACTGGTGCCATCACACTGCAACCTCTGCCATATACTCTAGTTTTATTGCAGGAATTAGCCCTGCTGCAAAGCATTGCATCAAAAATTGTACTTAAACGCCCCTGTTAAACAGGGGCAGAAAAATTGGGCCTTAGGCACTGGTGCCATCACACTGCAACCTCTGCCATATACTCTAGTTTTATTGCAGGAATTAGCCCTGCTGCAAAGCATTGCATCAAAAATTGTAATTAAACGCCCCTGTTAAACAGGGGCAGAAAAATTGGGCCTTAGGCACTGGTGCCATCACACTGCAACTTCTGCCATATACTCTAGTTTTATTGCAGGAATTAGCCCTGCTGCAAAGCATTGCATCAAAAATTGTACTTAAACGCCCCTGTTAAACAGGGGCAGAAAAATTGGGCCTTAGGCACTGGTGCCATCACACTGCAACCTCTGCCATATACTCTAGTTTGATTTCAGGAATTAGCCCTGCTGCAAAGCATTGCATCAAAAATTGTACTTAAACGCCCCTGTTAAACAGGGGCAGAAAAATTGGGCCTTAGGCACTGGTGCCATCACACTGCAACCTCTGCCATATACTCTAGTTTTATTGCAGGAATTAGCCCTGCTGCAAAGCATTGCATCAAAAATTTTAATTAAACGCCTCTGTTAAACAGGGGCAGAAAAATTGGGCCTTAGGCACTGGTGCCATCACACTGCAACCTCTGCCATATACTCTAGTTTTATTGCAGGAATTAGCCCTGCTGCAAAGCATTGCATCAAAAATTGTACTTAAACGCCCCTGTTAAACAGGGGCAGAAAAATTGGGCCTTAGGCACTGGTGCCATCACACTGCAACCTCTGCCATATACTCTAGTTTTATTGCAGGAATTAGCCCTGCTGCAAAGCATTGCATCAAAAATTGTACTTAAACGCCCCTGTTAAACAGGGGCAGAAAAATTGGGCCTTAGGCACTGGTGCCATCACACTGCAACCTCTGCCATATACTCTAGTTTTATTGCAGGAATTAGCCCTGCTGCAAAGCATTGCATCAAAAATTGTACTTAAACGCCCCTGTTAAACAGGGGCAGAAAAATTGGGCTGCTGGCATCACCCAGAACCAAAAATGTTCTTCCAACATATCAGCGGAGGAGGAAGAGGATAGACAATCAACATAACAGGACAGTCACTCAGCATCAGCATAGGCAGTCTTGAAGGGATGTGGTATTTCAAAAAAAATTATTCGGTTACATCAGCTTCAGGTGCTTGGTAGCTGTGGGTGATCCAAGACTGATTCATCTTGATGAAGGTCAGTCGATCAACTGATTCGGTGGACAGGCGCACCCTGTGATCGGTAACGAAGCCACCAGCAGCACTGAAGGTGCGTTCCGAAAGAACGTTGGATGCAGGACAGGCCAGTAGCTCAATTGCATACTGTGCAAGCTCTGGCCAGTGATCCATCCTCAAGACCCAGTAAGCCAGAGGGTTTTCAGTGGGAAAGGTGTCCAAGTCTGACCTTGCCCCTAGGTATTCCTGCACCATATAAATTAGACGCTGGCGATGGGTGCTGGAACCAATCATACCTTGGGGCTGCGGACTAAAAAATTGTCTGAAAGCATCAGTCAGACGGCCACCTTCTCCACCGCTCCTTCTGACTGATGCCTCAGCAACACGTTGTCCAGGACCAGGAGTTTGTGACCTCCCAGTCTCTGGGAACGCGTTGCACAGAGCTTTCTGCAAGGCCTCCCGGAGATGTCTCATCCTCTGCTCCCTCTGCGATGGCAAGATAAGGTCGGCAACCTTACCCTTGTACCGTGGATCAAGGAGAGTGGCCAGCCAGTAATGGTCCCTCTCCTTGATCCGAAGAATACGAGGATCCTTCCGCAGGCTTTGCAGGATCAGGGAGGCCATGCAGCGTAGGTTAGCTGAGGCATTCGGTCTGGAGTCCTCTGGGTCACTAAGGACAACATGATCCGCAGCTACCTCCTCCCAGCCACGTACAAGTCCACGTGTTTCTTGGGACTGTAAATCATCCCTATAAGACTGCTGCTGCTGATGCTGATGCTGAGTGCCAGCCTCCACCTCCATGCTGACACAATCATCCTCCTCCTCCTCTTCCTCCTCCTCACCCTCTTCCTGTGTGATGGGTGGCACAGCAGGAACACTGTCTGGATAAAGGGGGCCTTGAGAGGCAAGGAAGTCCTCCTCTTCCTGCCTCTGTTCTGCCTCAAGTGCCCTGTCCATTATTCCACGCAGCGTATGCTCCAAGAGGTGGACAAGAGGTACAGTGTCACTGATGCATGCACTGTCACTGCTCACCATCCTTGTGGCCTCCTCAAATGGTGACAGGACAGTGCATGCATCCCTGATCATGCCCCACTGGCGTGGTGAGAAAAAACCAAGCTCCCCTGACCCTGTCCTGGTGCCATAGTCGCACAGGTACTCATTGATGGCCCTCTGCTGCGTGTGCAGCCGCTGCAGCATGGCCAATGTTGAGTTCCATCTGGTGGGCATGTCACATATAAGGCGGTTCTTGGGCAGGTTCAACTCCTTTTGGAGCTCAGCCAGCCGAGCACAGGCATTAAATGATCGGCGGAAATGCACACAGACTCTCCTGGCCTGCTTCAGGACATCCTGTAAGCCGGGGTACCTGCCCAAGAACCGCTGCACCACCAGGTTAAGGACGTGAGCTACACAGGGCACATGGGTCAGTTGTCCCTGTCGGAGGGCGGAGAGGAGGTTGGTGCCATTGTCGCAAACCACCATTCCTGCCTTAAGCTGGCGTGGCGTCAACCACCTCTCGGCCTGCCCCTGCAGAGCTGACAAAACATCCGCCCCAGTGTGGCTCCTGTCCCCCAAACAAACCAGCGCAAGCACGGCATGGCATCGTTTTGCCTGCGTACTTGCGTAGCCCCTGCAACGCCTACGGAGCACTGCTGGTTCTGAGGACAGAGCACTGGAAGAGGCCATGGAGGAAGAAGAAGAGGAGGGGGTGGAGGAGAGAGGTGTGTCACAACCAATAGTAGCATTTTGGAGGCGTGGTGGCGGAACAACCTCCAACACTACTGCACCTTGTCCTGCATCCTTCCCAGCAGCAAGAAGAGTGACCCAATGGGCCGTGAAAGACAGGTAACGTCCCTGTCCATGCCTGCTGGACCATGAGTCAGCGGTAATATGCACCTTACTGCTGACCGCCCTGTCCAGCGAGGCAAGGACATTGCCTTCCACATGCCGGTAGAGAGCCGGAATCGCCTTCCGTGAGAAAAAGTGGCGTTTGGGGACCTGCCACTGAGGAACCGCACATTGTACAAACTCACGGAAGGGGCCGAGTCTACCAACTGAAAAGGCAGCAGTTGAAGTGCTAGCAATTTAGCCAAGCTAGCATTCAACCGCTGGGCATGTGGATGGCTGGGAGTAAACTTCTTCCGCCGGTCCAGCAGCTGGGGCAGGGACATTTGCCTGCTATAATCGGATGTGGATGTACCACTAGCAGAGTTCCCGGAAGCACTTGGCTGTGACACACCTAATTCTACACCTTCATTCCTCTCAGAGCAGGTTTCAGAGAGGACTGAAGGTCTAGTGGGGTTGGAGATGCCAGCTGATGAGGAGCAAGGAGAGGTCCGCTTTGTTCTTTGGTGTGGGTCTTTGAGGTACGCTTGCCAACGAGCTGCATGGCAGGTCAACATATGTCTGGCTGATGTTTTGGCCACGTGAGATACGCTTGAGACATATGTTGCAAATAGCAGCGGTGCGATCTGATGCACTCGTCTCAAAAAAGGCCCACACCAAAGAACTTTTAGAATAACACGCAGAGGAAGCGCTCTGCGCAGGCGGAGCTCTGCGGTGTGATTCAGTCGGTGTGCTGCCCCTAAGCTGGCCCCCAGAGGGCATCCTGCCTCGTTGGACATGTGCCTCCTCCTCCTCCTCCTCCTCCTCCCTCCTTCCAGGCACCCACGTGGAGTCAGTGCCCTCATCATCCCCTCTCTCTTCATCGCTGTAGCAAACCTGGCAGTATGCTGCAGCTTGTGGAACATGACTGCCAGATTGCTGTGCTTCTTGAGCATCCTCTCTCTCTGCGCTCACGCTACTGCCTTCCTCTAGCTGAGTGTCATCATCAGAGCCCACCAAACACTGGGCATCCTCCTGGAGCATGTACCCAACACTGTGCTCAAAGAGTTCAGGAGACTCCTCAGGAGGACGTGGTGGGTCTAGGGAAGGAGTCACTGATGATGACATTGAGAGGAGGGAAGACGATGCGTTGGCAGCTGCTTTGCTACTACCCTGAGACTGGGTGAGAGAGGATGAGGAGGATGAAGAGGGCTTGGTCATCCACTCTACCAAGTCGTTGGCATGTTGCGGTTCAACATGTCCAGCTGCAGAAAAGAAGGACAAGCATGTCCCATGGCCACGTGCTGATGACAATGCACCGCGTCCATGACCAGCACTGTTGTCTCTAGACACAGAGCCTGCTTGCCCTCTTTTATCGGCTCGCGCCTGTCTGCCTCTCCTTGCTGGCCTTCCAGACATGGTAATGGCCTGAAGGGAGTTGGGTAAAACAGTAGTTGGGTAGTATATATTGTGCTGTAGGCACACAACACCCACTAACTCCTGCAGATGCCTTTTTTTATAGAACAGCAGAGTTAAAGGGGTATATACAGATGTATACTGTGCTGTGCTGGAAGCACACACAACTTCCAATAACTCCTGCAGATGACAATTGGGCCCAAATAGAAAACAGCTATGTAGGTGGATTATAGCGGTATGTACTGGGTACAGAGCACGCAGACAGCACGCACTATCTCCTGAGTGACACTACTGACTGCAAGCGCTATTATTAAAGATGGACCACTAGCTATATAGGTGAGGTGAATATCACGGTGTATACTGCGGTCAGGGCACGCAGACAATAACAAGAAAACAGCAGAGTTAAAGGGGTATATACAGATGTATACTGTACTGTGCTGTGCTGGAAGCACACACAACTTCCAATAACTCCTGCAGATGACAATTGGGCCCAAATAGAGAACAGCTATGTAGGTGGATTATAGCGGTATGTACTGGGTACAGAGCACGCAGACAGCACGCACTATCTCCTGAGTGACACTACTGACTGCAAGCGCTATTGTTAAAGATGGACCACTAGCTATATAGGTGAGGTGAATATCACGGTGTATACTGCGGTCAGGGCACGCAGACAATATCCAGAAAACAGCAGAGTTAAAGGGGTATATACAGATGTATACTGTGCTGTGCTGTGCTGGAAGCACACACAACTTCCAATAACTCCTGCAGATGGCAATTGGGCTCAAATAGAGAACAGCTATGTAGGTGGATATAGTGGTATGTACTGGGTACAGAGCACGCAGACAGCACGCACTAACACTACTGACTGCAAGCTCTATTATTAAAGCTAGATCACTAGCTATATAGGTGAGGTGAATATAGTGGTGCGGTCAGGGCACAGACAGTAACCACTACACAAGAGCAAGATAGTAAATCAGCCAAAAACGATTGGTGTGTAACTGTGTTGAAGGTACACAGAACACCCACTGCTTCAGATGCTAACTAACACACTACACGAGGCCGCCTCAAAGGCGGCCTTATATAGTGTGGGGCGTGCACTACACAGCCTGAGCTATGATTGGCCACAGGCAGGATGCCTGTGGCCAACCATGGCTCTCCTCGCTGCTGGCGCTGCGATTGGCCAAGCATGCGGGGTCACAGTGCATGCTTGGCCAATCGTGAGCCAGCAATGCATTGCGCCATCGCAGTGCATTGTGGGCCACACGAATTTTGCCGCGAACGGCCCAAACGTTCGGAATTTGGCGAACGCACGAACGACCAATGTTCGAGTCGAACTTACGTTCGACTCGAACACGAAGCTCATCCCTACTGCTGAACAATGTGTTAGCAGTACTTAACCCTTCTTTCAGCTCTGAATGCATCCTACACAGTACTTGCAGTGTTTGAAGTCTTTTTAGTGCTGAAAGAAGTGGTAGTGAGATTTGTCCACCAAAGAGATCCATTTCATATTTCAAGGTTATTCACACCCTGTGCCCAGGAGTGCTGAGCCCATTGACTCTCAAAAAATTCTCAGTTGCTATAAAAATAGGTAGTGATCATGAGATTTTAAAAGACATGCTTTACAGTACTGTGTACTAAAAATGTGTGTGCCCAAAACCTTTGAGTCCCGGGCAACTAGTAAAGGTTTGATTTTTGTAGGACTCTTAGGGCCTATTCACACCAGTGGCCATTGATTTGTGCTGTTGAGTATACAGTGCTGATGTACCAATCACAGCTCATTGTTCTGTTTACTTTTTTCAACTTTATTGGAATGTCACAAAATTACATTCCATTCGTGTTTATTTACCGCAGTATTTTGCAATGTAGTGTAGTGCATTGTTATACCCTGCAAAGAAAAAAAGTAGTGTATGTACTACTTTCTTTCTTTGTCCTTGCGTTGATACTTCTCTGGGCAAGTCCACCCAACACACCCAGTTTGAATAGGCCTTCAGTAAAAAAAAAATATTTACAGGTTGTGCAATCAAACGTCAGCCACATTTTTTAATATCATGGACAGTTTGTCTTGGGAACTGTATGTGATGACTCCGCATGTCAGGGAACTGTCTTATCTTTCCCTTAAGCACCAAAAGGTTAGTTGTACATCTGGACTTAAAAAACAGTGATGTTAGGCAATGTTCATTTAGATGGACGAAATCTGCACTTCAAGCAATTCAAAGGCAAGGTAACCCAAGCTTCCTTCTTTTCATTGTACTAAAATGAAACCTTAACAGCCTAAAATCACTTTATATCGCTTACGTTTTATTCATTTGCGCCAACAACAAAATTTATAGTGGTCTACACCAGATGTCTGAGAAATGTTCATCTAAAAAGTTCAAAGTCTTTGTAAAGGCTCTTAAACCTCGCCAGCGCTGTAAATTGTCTCAGGTCTTTGTTTTCACCAGGTTTTGCAATTATATTTTTGCTGTAGAGCACAGTTTTGTATGGTAACTAGATATCACCAGATAATGATACAACGGACTTTGGCTTAGCATTCTGTTTCTTTATAGATAAATAAAAAGCTGTGTAGGAGAACAGAGGGTATTAGTACTGGGGGCATTTTGCAACCGAAAAACTAACTGTGCGTAATTAAAACGAATAGTGTAAGATAATATAAGTGTTGGAAAAGATAATATTAAAGTGCATATTAAGAGAGTTATGTTTTTAAAATATCTCAAAGTATCGATTTTAGGTTTCCAACTGTGACAAAATTGATATAGCAGGCCGAACCCATGTAATGCGTTTGGGATGGGTTCTAATCTAGGCGTAGTTTGTAAATTTTGTCAAGTGCTAATTGTTTCAATGCATGGTTATCGGTTTGCCAAAGGATTAGGCTTCATGTACACAGGACGTTTTTACAACCTCTCCTGAATGATTTAACTTGACAGGTAGTAACCCACGTTTAAAACGTCCGTTTTGCCACGTTCTGCCACATTTGCCTGTAAACAAAACACGGCTAAATGCGAGTTACTGCTTTTAGCCATGTTTAGAAGCGCTTGGCGCTTGAAATGCCTCTAAACTTGGTTTCTGAACCCATTTTTTTGCGTTTTCAAAAAAAGCATCTAAACTCAACTGCCTAGAAATGACTTTAAACGACCTTGTGTACATGTACTGATAAGATAACATAGAGGAGAGTTCAGGAGCAGTTGAAAAAAAATACTGTTAAAGTTCCTGCACTATTTTTGGCGACTTCGTAGGCGACTTCAATCGACATCTGTGCATGAACCCGCACAGACGTCTTTCAAGTCGACCCCAAAGTCAGATTGAGGTGTGGCTTTGAAATCGTGTCAGCTCAAATTAAGTCGCAGAATTTCAAAGCCGTTTTTCAATGTGAACGGGGGCTAATACTTTAGATGTTTGTTAAAATAAGTAATATGAAAACATTCATTTCGGGGGCAACACCACTCTACCTTCATTAGGGCTCAACAATTGCTGTCAAGTTGTTACTCCATGTGGACAGTTCAATACTGGTTGCAGTATAGATCTGTGGAGTCACTGTTTTCACTCTTTAAGTTTTATCCTGTGTTGAGCCCTGATGAAGTGGAATGGTGTTGCCCTTAAAATGTGTTGGCTGTTTTTTTTATGACTTTTTTGGCCAACAATTCAAATTATCTTGGACTCTTGTCTGGTTCAGGTCTGGCACTCTTTTCTGTATTTCTATGGTTTCAGCTACTGTTGGGTGCCTGCTGAGGGAAGCCTTGCTGTATTGGAACCTCCTCACCAGTGCCATTGAGCCAGTTTGAAGCTTTCCTGCATCTGGCTACACGTTCCAATTTTAAAAGTTCCCAGCAACCCTTAGGCCGCGTACACACGCGGGGACTGTTCGCTCAACTTTGTCCGTCAAACAGTTTCAGCGAACAGTCCGCTCAAAATTAGCATGGACGGACTTGCCCACACACGACGAACAAACAGTTTGCTGAAACCGTGCGCGATGACGTGAACGGCACGTACGACGGGACGGAAAATACGACGTCCCATACACTGCATTACAACTTTCGGCGTGTAAATCCTTTCTGAGCATGCGCGGAACTTAGTTTGACGAACAAGCCTACACACGAGGGGACTGTTCGCTGAAACCAAGTTTCAGCGGACAGTTTTTCGGAATTTCCGAAAAACTTTGTTCAGCAGACTGTTCGCTGAAACTGTCCGCTGAAAGCCCACACACGGGCGGACTGTCCGCCGAAACACTGTTCAGCGGACAAAGTTGGGCGAACAGTCCCCGCGTGTGTACGCGGCCTTAGAGTATGTTGTTATATTTTAACTTCTGAACATATGCTGATCCTGGCTCACAGGCTAAATGAACATTAATTATACAGTATAGCAGGAAAATGAAAAGAGAAGTTCAGCAATGTAAAATAACAAACATTCATACCCACCTTGGTGAAAGCAGCATTGGTCTAATGCTACATCTGTCCACCGCTACCTATAAGACCAAGAACTGAGTGACTTCTGATCACTCAGTTTTTGCTCTTCAGTTAGCAGAGAATTTGTGACTGTAGTCACCCACTCCCTACTCTGCCTCTCCAGTGGGTATAGGGGAGGAGTGGCTGGCTCAGGCTCTTGGCGGCTCTCTGAGAGGCTGAGCCATTTGTCGGTACAGGCATCTGGGTGGATCTCCCCAGAGCCCTGGACTGTCTCAGTGACATCAGCTGACAGGGAGCTCTAAACTGCTGTCAGCTGAAAATGGGGTCACAGGAGTGCAGAATGATATTCACTCCTGTAATCGATAGGGGAAGTAGAGCCAAAAAAGTTTTGTCCCTACTTCTCTTTTAAAGATGTAAGGGCCAACCTTATCAGTCAGTTTAGTAAAGTGACTGTTTATGGCAGAATATGTATCATTAATTCTGGCCCTTCCTAATGACAGATTATTTACTGGGGCAATGATTGCTTTCTCCCCATGGACAGTTAACAAGACCCTACCTATCTTCACCGATAGCATTTTCACTAAGGTTACCCAAGAAAGCCCACTCTTTAACTCTAACCCTGGGTCTGTATTATGCTAGCCTGATTTTCAACATTTAACCACAGAAAATAACTATTAGGAGCTAATTAGTAAGGGGGCAAGGACAATCCATGTCACTGTTAGGTATTTCTAAGCATTTGAAACAGCCTAGAAAAAGCAAATACCTATGGTGAGAGCTCAACTAAAATAAGCCAAACATTAGAAATCTGAATTCAATATATCTCCATAGTTGCCAAAATTATGAAAAAAACTTTTTTTTTTTTTTACTTTAGGTAAATAACATACCGTAAATAATAATTGAGTACATGTAATGTTAAAACTAACAACAATCTTCATTAATTCTACACAAGCACAGTTCAAATGCTTGTTAGCATTAATGCAGGCCCTTGTCCTTTTTAAGGCTATCCTTACCTGGGCTTCACCGTTGCAATACAATGGTGCACTATGAGTCCACTAACAATACTAGAGTGGTTTATTCAGGACCCTGGGGCAGGGGCTTTTGTAGGGGACTGAAGGCTAGCTACTTGCCTACCATCTATGGACCCTGGCATTTGAGGGAGCTGCAAGCATTTAGGAAGATGTTCTGTTACATAATGAAAACTGACATAATTACATTTAACAATCAGGGAAGCCATGATGTTCCCTGCCAACCTGAAACTCAGTAAACAGATATATTTGAAAAGAAAGCTGATTAATGAGAACTGGAAAGCCCTGGGTCTTCTGCTGTCTACTATTTTGAGGTGTGGTGATATCACTGTTTGCATTGTTAATTGTACTAATTAACTCACCTGTTGTCTGCTAGCAAACTACTGTGGGGATGTTGAACTGATATTGTGTAGTGTACTTTGTGAGCTCAGTGCCAGCAAGTCTAAGGAAATCTGATTAACCACAACATTGTCTGGGTGGGCATTGAGTCACCTAGTTAACCACTTTAGCCTGAAAGAATTTACCCCCTTAATGACCAGGCCATTTTTTGCGATACACACTGTGTCAATTTAACTGACAACTGCTTGATCGTGCAATGTTGTACCCAAACAAAATTGATGTCCTTTGTCCTGAAGAAAAGCATCCCCACAACAGATCCTCCTTCAGGCTCTCTGTAGAGCAATCGCGGGTGGCTGGCAGACATCGCGGTTGCCAGCCACGTGCCTGCTATATCTATTACACAAACAGAAGAACCAGGATCACAATTTGTGCAATAGAGCCAACCTACTGCTGTATATCGGCGTTGGCTGGTCAGCAAGTGGTTAATAAGTGCATGTTAATTATGTTTCTGGGATGTGGGGCTGCTTTCCTTCAGCAGGGACAGGGATCTATAACAGCTGAATATTGGATGCTTGGGATTATAACATTACCTGGGCTCCAACCCTCCTTACATGCGTAATACCCCTGCAGGGGTTACTGCAGCTGGTGAGTGGGGAACCACAAGGGGGAGCACTGAAAGTCACCTGGATATGCTTTTATTCAGCAGGGACAGGGAAGCTGGTCAGAGTTGATGGGAAGATGTATGGAGCCAAATGCAAGGCAATCTTAGAAGAAAACATTTTAGAGTCTGCAAAAGGCTTGAAACTGGGGCAGAGGTTCACCTTCCAGCACAACAACCTTAAAAATACAGCCAGAGCTACAATGGAATGGTTTAGATCAAAGCAAATTTGTGTGTTAGAATGGCCCAGTCAAAGTCAAGACCTAAATCCAATTGAGAATCTGGGGCAAGACTTAAATTGCTGTTCACAGATGCTGCCCATCCGATCTGACAGAGCTTGAGCTATTTTCGAAAGATGAATGGACAAAAATGTCCCTCTCTAGATGTGCAAAGCTGGTAGAGACATCACCAAAATGAATTGCAGCTGTAATTGCAGCGAAAGGTGGTTCTCAGGGGTGCTGAATACAAATGCACGCCACACTTTTCGCACATTTATTTGTAAAAACTATTTGAAAACCATTGATCATTTTTCTCTCCCACTTCACAATTATGTGCCACTTTGTGTTGGTCTATTACATAAAATCCCAATAAAATATAAATTGTGGAAAATTTCAAGGGGCATGAATACTTTTTCAAGGCACTGTACATTAAAGGTTTTGTCTTAGATGCTGTATTATTGACGTATTAAAAGTATACAGAAATTACAGAAAATACAGTATTTTGAAAAGAAAATATAAAGTACTGACCAGATTGCACCATTGCACTTACCGTTTCATTCTCTTTACTAAACACAGGCATTGCAACAGTTGTCATCAAAACCATTCCCTGATCATCGGCAAGCTGGACAGGATAGAGAGAAACATTAAAAGAAGCACACAAAATGTTAGCCGTTAATCATCCATAGTGATGATATTTTGGTTTGCTTTGCTAAACAGAAATTTCTGATACTGAAAACAATTTTTTTTATACATTCCAGCATGACTGATTTCACCAAGTTTGTACTATTTTATTTTTTTTATATTTATCCTAGCTCAATATAAAGGGAAAGTTAAATTAATAAAATATTAAACTAAACCTAAGAACTAGAAAATCAACGTATTTGTCTTGGTTGAAGGAAGATTAGGGTGCCAGATGTACCTCAACAATATTACATATAAAGACATGATCTCCTATTATATGTCTTTAAGGCCCATGTCACCCTAGCCATCCTGTTGGCGGAGAGAGCATGCCAGTGACAGGATCACTGAAATGTGGAGGGTTATCACTGCTCTGCTTCCATGTGATATCCCCTCGCTAGCTGGCAGCAAGAGAGCAATGTCTCGCTCATCCAACCAGTAAGGAAGTGTTACATACAAGCAGGTGAGTGTTTCATTGAGATCCTGCTACTTGCAAGTTCTCACCATTAACATGATTGTTTGAATGACAGGGAACATAAGCCAACAGAATCTTGTCGAATATCTTAGAATTTGTATTTTACATTTCTGTCCTCTATGGGACAAAGTACATTTAGTACTCTGTCCCACATTTCTGAGTGCTTTCTATCCCTAGTTATGATGAGTACTGACCTGCCCTTCTCATCTTCTACCATGCCCGATCCGACAACAGCTATGAAGAAGATGGCTGATTGATCAGTGCAGTTGGTCACACTTTCCCAAGACAGTAGCAGCAAGAGGAATGCAGATTATGTCTCATCTCCCACATTCCTCTAGCTGCTGCTTTTCTTGGGAAAGTGTACAGTCAAGACAAGCTGCACGTATCAATCCATCTCCTTTAAAGCTGTTGCCAAACCGGCTGCAGCAGGAGAGAGGTGTGCAAGTTGGACCACATAACTATGGTTAGAAAGCACACAGAAACATAGGACAAAATACTACATGTACTTAGTCCCATAGCAGACAAAATTGTAAAATAAAAATTGTAAGGATAGATTTACTTTAAAAATTGTGAAAAACTGTTAATCAGACAATTCGATCTTGCCATCATTGGGTCAATTAATTAAGTCCAAAAGCCCTTAGAATTTCATCCTGACTGCTACTTGAATGGAATTCCAGACATATAAATTTTTTGTGCCCACCACATTTGCATTACAATATATACAATTTTCCACAAACAAATGCCACGTTCACAGTTTGAATTTTTTTCTTTGTTTGAGAAAACTTTGTCACCCTGTTCCTTTGAATTGTCTTATCACTACAGATTAAACCAATTGTGACCTCACTAGCCATTAGTAAATCTTCTGAAGATTCCAAAAAGCAAACCGTTTTGAATGAAATTCTACTACTATATGGCCAGTTTGTCAGAATATGTTCCTCTGAAGTCAGTTGTGCCAATACACAGACCTCACCAGTAGACACAACGTGGGCTATAATAAAACAAAAACACCCAGGCAAGGCCACAATTACAGATGTGCACACCTGACTTCTAAACACAGTATAATTTTACACACACATTCTCCTAATTCTACTCCACAGAAAAACACATTTTTTTGTTGGAAAGGGGGTGGGTGAAATGTTTGGAATTTTGGGGGAAAAAAAGACTTGTAGACTGTCATCAACTACACAATTTGAAGGTAGTCAAATTGGTACAAGACCAAATTCTCATAGGAATGCAATTCACTTGGTAGTGGCATTATGAAGGTTTAATCTGTATTTAGTCAATAGGAATCTTTCATCTAAGAGAAAGTCCACTTTTGTTAAAAAAGGTTATATAACGTAGTTCTATCATGAGCCAATGTGTAATTAAATGTTTTTATTGACTTTCTAGTTCAATCTACAGCCATCTTATTTTTGAAAACTGCCAAATATTAATTATGTTTTTTTCTTGAAACTGTAGCAATACAGACTGCACAGGACCCTCCCGAAATATATGTTTTGCTCATCTAATTAGATTTCGCCTCCCACCTCCTCCATTCATAGAAGCTGCACTATAGCTTTCATAAATGAAAAGTTCTCGATTAATGGAGGAGGAGCTTTCCTTCAGGATGACGTGTTGAGTTTTGCACTTTCACCACTTATCCTTTACAGTATTCTTAATAAGGGATTAGCAAAATTAAAGATTTTCATTTCCCTGATATTTTGGGCAAAATCTGGAAAGTTCATCAAAATTTCACCATTTTTGCTAAATATATTTGAGTCAAAAGGGAAGGCAGAGCTAAAGGGGTTTTGTTGTTTATAAATAGGTCCTCTGCATTACTGAAGCTACTTTCAACTATATTGGACCTGACAAATTAACAACCTCCCATTAGCTTCTTTTTTTCTTTCCTTTTTTTTTTTTTTTTTTTTTTTACTTTTTCAGTAACCCCCCCCAAACAACAGACAGGAGAGGAATATAAAAGTAAAACATGTGAAGCAACAATACACAAATAACAATCACATACATAAAAAGGATGCAAAATGCAAATACAAATATACAGCCACCCAAAAAAACACAGTCTGAATAAATTTGTCTAAGCAGCTCAATGAATGATATTGATATTGATCCAATGGAGAGAGTTTTGGTTTCCACTACATTTCACAGATACTAAATTTCTCCATTGATTCCTAGTCTTAATTGTATAGATAGAGGACCTCTAGCATGCAAGCCTTCTTTTCCTCCAACAGCTGCTGCCAGCAACTGCTAGAGAGAGCTGAAAATGAGAGACTAGCTCTTGACTGGGATAAATGGGTAATCCATGTCATGCTTTTCTTTCAGCTCCCTCTAGTGGCACCTGGGAGCAGCTGACGTAGGAAAGTAAGATATAAAAAAGGCTTCAGACTTGAGGTCCCTATGTTTGAAGTTTCCCATGTATCAGCAGAATAGGTACCCCTTGCAAAAGATATTGTTAAGCTAGCTGCAGGGACAAGTAATAATGAACTCCTGAAACGACAGTTATTCTTTAAGAAATCACAACAAGAATTATAGCAAGCTGTGTCATATGTAAGGCAAGACTGGTTCATGAAACTGATGCATCATGGGGATTATTGCTCAATGAGCCAGATGGCTATTACCTAATACAATTTCCTTGTCGTTAACTTGCATTACTAATATTAATTTTAATCATTATTTATTGTTTTGTTTGCATTTCATTTATAAACAGCTTACATATGTTGGTATGTGATCCACTGAGAAATGGACCCTTGGATTCTTTGAAATGTTTGCCATGCTTACAGTAAATATGTGCAATTAACAATTCCAATCGAAACAGGGAGATGTTACGCAACCATGCATGGACTGGAGCTCTGGAGCAATAAATACCATGTATTCAGTAATGCGCTTTGAAGTCAAGGCCATAGGTTATTTATGGTTATAATCGAGATTGTTGCTTTATTAAAAACACCACCACGGAAATTTCAGATTATATATTATGTGTAACATATTTAATTTTGAGACAGCTCAGCTGATAAAAATGAATTACTTATACAGTGCAGGTCTTCATACAATGCATTTGATGATTTTGCTCACTTTATATACCCTTATCTGTGTTGTAATACAAAGAGGTCTTCCTTACCACTCTTTGATTGTAACCAGTACTGACATCCTGGTCAAAATACTGTAAACCTTTGGTTGGAAGACTTAAATTGTATGTAAACCCTAAGGTTTACCATACATATTGGAATATTTACAATGCAATCTCCTTAAATGGATATTAAAGCCTTGTTTTTTTTTTTAAATAACAAACATGTTATATTTACCTTCTTTGTGCAGTAGTTTTGCATAGAGCAGCATGAATCCACCTCTTCTTGGGTCACAAGCAGGCACACTCCGTGTATCCATTCACACCCGGAGCTGCAGCTTGGCCCTGCCCCTACATCTCCTGATTGGCTCACTGGCTGTGATTGACAACAGCGGGAGCCAATGGCTCTCTTTGCTGCCAAAAGCCAATCAGGAGAGTGAGTCCCTGGCTCTCATGGACATCGCTGGATCTAGAAGGGGCTCAGGTAAGTATTAGTAAGGCCTGGGGGGGCTATTGCTCACAGAAGATTTTTTACCTTCATGCATAGAACCACTTTAAGAGGGAGTTTTCCTACCATAATGTCCTGTGGTGAACTGACAACAATATCTTCGCTGCCCTAAAATCTCAGGAAATCTGTATAGCCTACGGAGAGATGGAGGGGAGTCAGTGTTCTGTAGTCCTAGCACACTTCATGTGTCATCATTGCTCCTCCACAGGTACAGTACAGTCAGTGAGTGTTGTCACTCAAGGACAAAAAAGGTGTCACTGACTGGATCATTTGGTGAAAATAAAGAAGCAAGCCTAAAAATCCTAGTGCAGCAACAACTTCTAAAGCCATTATTAAACCTTTTTTCAGTGAGTTTGCATACTGTTAGCACAGGTACTAGTAGAACAAAAAACAAGGACTGAGCCACTCAACTTCCAGAAATCCAGAGCACCTTATTAATATCATCCAATACAGAGAAAATCCACTTGCTCCTCTTAAATATTTTACTTCACCAGGCTCCTGATGAAGTGAAACAAGGAACAGTGGATTTTCCCTGTATAGGATGATATTAACAAATATATTATGGACTTCTGGAAGTTGAATGGCTCTATACTTTTTTTTTGTGCTACCATAGATGGTGGACCGTGAATTGTTTTAGAGTCTGCACCCTTCCATGTGAACCATGTAGCAGAGTAGCTGGGATACCTTATGCTGATTCTAGCTTTCCTAATGGAAATCTTCATTTCTTTGCCTCCCCCCATACCCCAGCAGTGGTTCTCTTCTGATACTGCAAGGGTTGAGGGGCCTGGGACAGACATTCATCAAGAGTGCCAACAATGTCTACGACTTCTGCTCCCCTCCTCCATTCAAAGAAGCTGTACTACAGCTTCCATGAATGAAAGGCGTTCTGTGATTGAAGGTGGAGGTCCTTTCATTCATCTGTCTGTCCATCATTCATAGGTGCTTTTCAGTACTGGAAGTTATGCTAAGTTATGCATCGCTAGAGTATAAAATCTGGAAGGGATAAGAAATGGGTTCTTGCAAGTTCAAAAATAGCAGGGGAAGGTTGAGAAGGCAGATTCCTAATCTCTACCACCCTTGACCTGATCATGTCTCCCCACAATGGTCCTGGGCTTATAGAGGAGTAAGGTGAGCCCCTGGACAAAGAAGGTGTAGGTGAGGGACGGATATTTCAATGATGGGCAGTGCTGGAGGTGGAATTTGGATCGATGGGCAAAGCCTGAGGAACGCAGCTTGAGAGCGCTGGTGCGGTGATGCCCCCTTCTCCCTCAACCTCCAGAGTCATGCTGAATAACGGCCATGGTGGCTGTAAATGGGAGTGGGGAAGAATGACGTTAAAAAAAAAGTTTCTCTCTCTCTCTCTCTCTCTCTCTCTCTCTCTCTCTATTCTCCCTCTCCTCTCTCTCTCTCTTTTGATGGGCATCATTGGCTGCAATTGATTGGCACAGTGGCTGCATTTGACAGGCACAGTGACTGCAATTGACGTGCACAGTGGTTTCAATTGATGGGCACAGTGGCTTCATTTGACGAGCACAGTGGCTGCAATTGATGGGAACAGTGGCTGCATTTGTCGGGCACAGCGGCTGCATTTGACAGGGCACAATGGCTTCATTTGATGGAGGACACAATGGCTTCATTTGACGTGGCACAGTGGCTTGCTTTGACGGGCACAGTGGCTTCATTTGATGGGCACAGTAGCTGCAATTGATGGGCACAGTGGCTGCAATTGATGGCACAGTGGCTGCATTTGATGGGGCACAATGACTGCAATTGACAGGTACAGTGGCTGCATTTGACAGGCACAGTGGCTTCATTTGACAGGCACAGTGGCTGCAATTGACGGGCACAGTGGCTGCAATTGATGGCACAGTGGCTGCAATTGATGGCACAGTGGCTGCATTTGAGGTGGGCACAGTGGCTGCAATTGACGGGCACAGTAGCTGCAATTGATGGCACAGTGGCTGCATTTGATGGGGCACAGTGGCTGCAATTGACGGGCACAGTGGCCGCATTTGAAAGGCACAGTGGCTTCATTTGACGGGCACAGTGGCTGCAATTGATGGCACAGTGGCTGCATTTGATGGGGCACAGTGGCTGCAATTGATGGGCAATGTAGCTGCAATTGATGGCACATGGCTGCATTTGATGGGGCACAGTGGCTGCAATTGATGGGGCACATTGGCTTCATTTGATGGGGCACAGTGGCTGCAATTGACAGGCACAGTGGCTTCAATTGACAGGCACAGTGGCTTCATTTGACGGGGCACAGTGGCTGCATTTGACGGGGCATAGTGGCTGCAATTGACAGGCACAGTGGCTTCATTTGACTGGGAAAAGAGGCTGCATTTGACGGGGCACAGTGGCTGCAATTGATGGCACAGTGGCTTTATTTGACTGCCCCTTGACTAATTTTAAATAAATAAACCTAGGCTTTAAGGGGGCAAGGGCAGTATGGTCATTGCATGTCAGGTAGGTCAGTGTGGGTCAGTGTATGTCAGGTAGGTCAGTGCATGTCAGGTAGGTCAGTGTGTGTCAGTGTAAGTCAGATAGGTCAGCCAGGTAGGTCAGTGTGTGTCAGCCAGGTGGGTCAGTGTATGTCAGATAAGTAGGTCAGTGTGTCTCAGAGAGGTCAGTGCCAGTCAGATAGGCCAGTGCGTGTCAGGTAGGTCAGTGTATGTCAGGTAGGTAGCACCCCCCCTTCTATACAAAGAAAGTTTAGGTCTATCCTGCTAACTTTCAAAACTCTCTTCTGGTCTTTTAAAAAAAAGGGCCACACCAAGAGGTAGGGTAACCTATGACTAAGCAAAAATTGAGCTTTGCAGCTAGGAGCATCCCAGCTTTCTTGAGTCTTGGGGTGCTCATGACTGCTCATACCTATGCAAATGTATGCACAGAGGTGTACTGTAAATATACTATATTTGAGAGTAATTTAAAGTACTATTGGCAAAACTTTTTAGATAGAGTGAGGGAGGAATAAAACCCCTGTCAGATTTTGTTTCGCCATCTGTGGCCCTTTGCAGAGATTTCCCTTCACTCCTGTCCCATAGCCAAAGAGGAAGTGAGAGTTAATCTCTGCAATCTCTGCAAATTAAGGGAATTCCTTGGGGACCCCCAGGTCACCAGAACGGGTGTCCCCATTGGAAGATTTCCCCTCTATTATTTTTTTGTGGACAACCCAAAGTTTGCGATTTTCTTTTAATTTCACTTCCAATGATAATGGTAAACAGAACAAATGGAGTGAGTGAATCTCCCTAATGGGGACACAGACATCAATAAAAACTGACAAGTGTTCTAATCCTTCTCCACTCCATCCAAAACAAAAAAATGTTTTACATTTAGTTATACTTTAACTTCTTTCATTTGTTTTATTTTTCCTATAAGGGGCCATCTAAATCTCCATATATTTTTGAATTCTACAAGATATATTCTCTTTGCGGAAGAACCAACAATTTTTGTGGCCCCCTTAAGTGCAATAACTACAGCTGTTTTTGATTCACAAACCATAACTCAAGATAGTACAGGAAATAATTACAATATAAAACATTACATTATTGCAATAACCTTATGGCAATTTCTGTTTTTCCCAATTTGCAACATTAATCAGACTAACGAAGAACACTTTGTTAAAAACAATAAAAAACTTTATGAAACATTTTAAACACATATTATGTACACACACATATACACACAAAACGTTCTACTCCCTAGGAAAAGTAACACAATAACAACAAACACATACAAGTGTAATGAACCGTAACAAGATCCTAAAATTTGATAAATAATAAGGTAAAAAAAAAAATTTAAATCACGATGACCCTCAGTAACTGTTTTTAAAAGGAAGCTGTAACTTAAACTGAATTCTTTGCTGATAAATCATTTATATGCAAGTGTAGAAGCCATTGAACAAACCTTTTGACTACTACTAATATTTCAACTAATTTTAATAGGGTAGGGAGTGATTAAAAGCACTGAGAAAAGTGAAGGGATTTTCCCCAACTTTCAGTCTTGGTCACAATGGCTACTAGGAGAATAGAATAAATAAATCTTAGGCCCCTTTCACATGGGCTGTGCGATCAGTTCCATCTGTCATTTTTTCAGGTAGATCTGATTGGACCCTCCAGTCTCTTTTATGGAGTGGCGGCTGTTATACATTTCCACTGATATCTTCCGATCCGATCCTGTCCACCAAAAACAGAGGTCCTATTCCCCATCCTTCTGGTGGATCAGATTGGATGGCATTGGGTGGAAACGGACAAGTGGTCTGTTTCCATCCAATTGCCCCATAGAGGAGAGGGGGACTGTATCTGTGTCAGCTCTGCAAAGTGGAGCGGACATGGACCTTTCATCCACCTGCTGGAAGAGATCCCCTGCTGAGCAAGTGGATTCCATTATACAGAGGCACCTGTGTGAAAGGGGCCTTGTATTATAGACAAGCAAAAATAATTAAATGGTAAAATTATTAACTACAGCATTAATAATATATATTAATACTAATTTTTATTAATAATGAAAATAATATAATTAATACAACATTGTAATATATATTCATTAATAATATATAATAATATAAATATGATTATCCACAGCAATATAAAATTATTCTCTAAGAGGTACTGACCTTAAAACAAACTTTTTCACAGACATATGAACAATATCACTCTTAACAATAAAACTGGCTAGGAACAGTACTTAGGAACACATTGATGCATGTGAAAATCATGATATCCATTCTTTGAAGGTTTATGTAGGGGCAGCCATTTTGTTATAGACATGGCCTCAAACTAGCAGGAAGGAGGTTCAAAACTGGCCCAAGAAAGTATAACTTTACCAAAAGGGAAGTTGATGTTTAGAACAGACTTCCAGCAGAGGTAGTGACTCAAGAAAGTGAATTTTAGCATGCTACAGGCATTACATAGATCTATATTCAGATTAAAAGGTTGCAAAAAAAAAAAAAAACAATATCAAAAAGGAACAAACACGATGGACCATTGTCACCCTTTTAGGTTTTTTAGGTTTCTTCTAAGCCATTTTCCCATGAAACAAAGAAACTTTCTCCCAATTTCTAACTAAGATTGGGAAAAAAAAGAAGCAAAATCTGTTTTCTTGGTAAGAGCAATGTAAAGTCTTTGAGATATATAAGGTGATTTTTAAGTTTGCTGCTTATGTGACCATTATAAGGTAGATCTGAAAGAAGAGAAATGTCAGTAAGTTGCTCAGTAAAAGCTTGTGTATAGCAGCCTCCATAATGTGTATGAAATTCTTAAGCCAGAATACAAAAAAAAACCTCTTGAAAAATACTTTCCAAACCCTGATGTCAGAGAACTCAACGCTTTAAAGTGTAACAGGTAAATGAAGCAGATTATGATGTATGGCAGCCAGGAGGACACAACTTTACTTACAGTGGGTAAAGGATGAAAGAGAAAATAAGAAGAAAGCTGGAAACAAATAACACTAGACAGAAGTTTTTTTTTTTTTTTTTTAACGTATACTGGAGACAAGACAAGAATAGCTGTGAAGTCCCAGCATGCTTTGTAAGCTTTTATAAAAAAAAAAAAAAAATGACAGACTTAAAAAGGAACCAGTGAGTTCAACAGGAGAAACCAAAGGGGTGAAGTTGGGTTTTGAAAGCTCTGTTGGCATATAAATATGGGAGCTGCCATTGTTTGCTTGTTTTTTAAGGTGCAAGTTCCAGGGCTGTTATCTTAATTTGTCCTTTACTATAGTATAATTGTTTCAGATCTAAGCTTGTCTAATATGCACATGCTTAAGAAATTCACCAAGAAAGTAGCCCAAAACATGCACCTTTAACAACATGTCAGCTACAATTCTTAAATCAGATTCCATCCAAAGCAACCAGTTCATGATAGCAATAGGGGAGCATCTGTTGCTGCCATGTTTCTGTAATAACAGGTTCACTTTAAGGTACTCATAGGTATTGAAGAAGGATTACCCAATCCAAACAGTTTTAGCTCTGATGTGTGTAAAGTGCTCAAAAGTTGTGTCGGCTTTACTCAGGGGTGGACTGACAACTCATGGGGCCCCCGGGCAATAGGAGATTATGAGGCGCCCGGGCAATAGGAGAAGATTATGGGGCTCCCAGGCAATAGATTATGGGGCCACACAGTATACACACACATACAGTATACACACACAGACACATAATATACATACACAGTATACACACACAGAATACACATACACACACACTGAAAAGGTACTGGAGAAGCAGGGCAGCTATAATCTTGGGATTTTTATAAAAACACAGATAATTTACATACTGTTCCTGGTTTTATTGAGGCTGGCAACCCTGATGGGGCCCCTTAGTGGCATGGGGCCCTCGGGCAGTGCCCGAGAGCCCGAATGGTCAGTCCGCCCCTGGCTTTACTCAACCAACAGAAGATAAGGCTGGAATTAAGGAATGAGTGAAGGATCCTTGGATCTTTAATAAAAAGCAAACCTGCTTGATAGAAGTATGGTATGAGTATAGGGCAGTGTTTCTCAACTCCAGTCCTCAAGGCGCCCCAACAGGTCATGTTTTCAGGCTTTCCTTTATTTTGCACAGGTGATTTGATCAATTTCACTGCCTTGGTAATTACCACATCCGTTTCATCTGAGGGAAATTTTGAAAACATGACCTGTTGGGGCGCCTTGAGGACTGGAGTTGAGAAACACTGGTATAGGGTGACCTTAAGCCTTAGGTGAAGGATCCGAAGTGGAGTTTATTGACCATTTTGTGTCTAAAAGAAGTGAATCTGTATTCTACTTAAAGACCAACGTCAGACAAAATCTATATTTCTCACACTTGGGAGTGGAGCAAGTTTTTGGATGACCAACTACAGCACTGATATAATTATAAATCCACGAATGAAACACTTTTTTCAATAGCTGGGTTTGGGACTACCATTATTTTTTCTTTTGATTACAGCACATTGCACTTCAGTTTATGCACGGCAGTATGGACTGATCGGTGGTCAATCACATGAATTATTTGTGTATACATTTATCAGTTTGAAGCACTGTTTGCATTCCTATGATTATATGGACGATATCTAATCAATTTAACTTTGGAGTAGAGTTTTTGCACTTTATTTCTTTTGTGATATGCACTTATAAGTCTGGGTGAAAACAGCTTAACATGTTTCCTGTTTTTTTTTTTTATAAATACTGTATATTTATTTAATGATTGTAGCTAGTATTTGTTTTAGCACTTATGCACTTTATGAAATAATGTGTACCCATACAATTATATGAGGTTATGAACACAATTTAAGACAGCACAACATTTTTTTTATTTGACAAAATTTATATTTTACCGATCTCTCCCTCCCAGCCCCTCTAACCCAACCCTCCCAGGTGTTATGCTTTACTTGCCTAATTAAGACGGTTATACTCAACTATCCAGTTCCCATCACTGACACTGTTTTGGCCTGTGGGGATCACTAATCCTGCACTACCTATTAACCTTTGCTGGATGGTCCCTTCACTGCTCTTGGTCTGACATCAGTCCTCCTCTAGATCCTAAAATAACCCCTCTATTGTTTGTGGCCAATGGGAATCGTCCACCTCACGCAGGCAATGACATGGACATCCAGAAGAAGGACCACCTCAAGGAAGTAAACAGAGGGAAGAAAAACTCAACACTGGATGATCATGTGACCACTTAAGGTAAGTGAACATGGGGAGTTAGAGAGTGGTTTTATCTTTTAATCAAATGCTCATGTAGAGGAAGGGGTGTGTGGGGGGGCTTTAAGTATAGAAGAAATTACAGATGTTAAACTTCCTGGAGTGTTCTGGCAAGTTTCCAACCCTCCTCACTGTTTATTTTAAAAGCATTATAGGCAGATTTAACCTTGCCAGCAGTTGAAAGGTACCTGTTTTATGCCCTCTGGGGACTTTGGTTAGTTGGATGCCTGTCTAGGATTAATGGTTAAGAAAGCACTTTAAGCAAGGTTATGGTGGTTCAGTGCTCCACGTCATCTGTGATTCTTTAAATGCTAATTTCATTTTTTGTTGTTATAATAAAATGTGCACAGTGCCATGCAAAAGTATTCACCCACCCTGGCATTTTTCGCATTTTGTTGCCTCACAACCTGGAATTAACATAGATTGTTTGAGGATTTGCATCATTTAATTTACAGAACATGCCCACAGCTTTGACAATTTTTTTTTTTTGTGAAACAACAACAAATAGGAGAAAATAACAGAAAAAGTCAATGTGCATAACTTCACCGCCCCCCCCCCCCCCCCCCCAAGTCAATACTTTGTAGAGCCACCTTTTGTGGCTGTCACAGCTCAAAGTCACTTTGGATAAGTCTTTATGAGCTTGCCACATCTTACCACTGGGATTTTTGCCCATTCCTTCTTGTAAAACTGCTCCAGCTCCTTCAAGTTGGATGGCTTGTGCTTATGAACAGCAATTTTATGTCTGACCACAGATTTTCTATTGGATTGAGGTCTAGGCTTTGACTAGGCCATGCCAACACATTTAAATGTTTCCCCTTAAACCAAGTGTTGCTTTAGCAGTGTGTTTGGGGTCATTGTCCTGCTGGAAGGTGAACCTCCAACCTAGCCTCAAATCACACACAGTGTGGTACTACAGGTTTTGCTCAAGAATATCCCTGTATTTAGCACCATCCATCTTTCCTTCAACTCTGACCAGTTTCCCAGTCCCGACTGCTGAAAAACATCCCCACAGCATGATGCTGCCACCATCATGTTTCATTGTGAGGATGGTGTTCTTTGGGTGATGTGATGTGTTGGGTTTGCGCCAGACATAGCGTGTTCTTTTATGGCCAAAAGTTAAATTTTAGTCTCATCAGACCAGAGCACCTTCCTCCATACATTTTGTGAGTCTCCCACATGCCTTTGTGTAAACGTAAAACATGCCATTTTGTTTTTTGAAAGTAATGGCTTTCTTCTGGCCATTCTGTTCTAAAGGGCATCCTACTCTAGATCCTTTAAAGGCATTAGGAATTTTTCACTAATTGAATCCATCCTCAAGGTTATGACCAGATGATACCTTATCCCTGCTAGACTGGCCAAAATGTACACAACAACAGACCCTCAGTGTTTCAGAGGATGCCAACTTACAGGTTCCATGGCCCACATCTGGTGGGGAGAGCGCCCCAGATTAAGGTCGTTCTGGAGCAAGGTTTTCTCCCTGATCCAAAATGTGATGGATCTCCAAATACCTGGAACCCCATCCAACGCCTTTCGCAATACAAATTTACTCAAGACTTCTAAATACCATCGCAGACTAATCCTGGAAGCAACACAGGGTCTCCATTAAAGCTGCTAAATGTAAAATATCTTGGATTATGTCTCAAGAGAAACTGACTGGCATCCTCCTAAACACCACATCTCAGTTTGAAGCAACTTGGGAACCCTGGGCTCAGCTTATGGGCATCTCCCTCATACCAGGAGTACAATCATAAATATTATCGGCCCGCTTTGGGCCTTCATATCTTCTCCTGTTGATAGGATATTTCTGTTCTTTTGCCCCACTTCTCCCCTCTATTCTTCTTCTTCCCTTCTCCCCCCCCCCAATATGGCCCTCCAAGGCAACCGGAGAGACCCTCCGACTTAAACGCCATTTGACCTATTTGTCAGAGAGCAAACCTGTTGGAGCTTACCAACTAAGCTCCTGACGTCCTAAACTGCATGTTAGACTCCAGGCTAGATTATTGACAATGTGAAGTTACAGGAGCTTGGGGAGGATTCACCAGGCACAGTATGCTCCCTTTAGGGGTGCTGGAGGAGCCTTCCTGGGTCCCTGGATGCAATATTCTCCTAGCCAGAGTATATTACTATGAAGAAGGATCTGACACAGAAGCAAATATCCCTGCCTCACTGAACCAGTTATTGTTTTATATGCATTTTTGGGTTATGTTTTTTTTTCTCTAATGGATGTTTTAATGTAGAAATAAAATCAAATATTTTGAAAGAAAAAAAACATTGAACTAAAGGCTATAATGTAACAAAATAGGTAAAAAGCCAAGGGGGTGAATACTTTTGCAGGGCCCTGTATGTAGTTTATTAAACCAAAGAGAAGTATTTGGCGCAAATCAAAGATATTTGGTTCCCACTAGAAAAAGAGTCTATAAAATTACATATAGTAGTGAGTGCAGGGAATGCACTACTTTGTCAAGTCCAAAAAAGGAAAAATAATTTAATGCCTACTTTTTGCCTACTAAATGTGAGTGCAAAATGTTATGTTTTTACACTGAAAATAAAACCTTTTGAAAAATCTGCACCCAGAGGCGCCCCGCTCTCTCTTTTTTCTCCTTTATCTGCAGTTTATTAAACCAATAATGTTGTGGCCTTTCCCATTCCAACATCATTTTCCAAAAGTCTTTATTGGCACCCTTTGACTAGTTCTTATATCAAACAGTCCATCCCTATGCTTCTCAGCAGGGGTGTGTGTGATTACAAGTAACCTAATGATTCCTTCAGTTGCTATATGGACACATTTACTGTCAAAGATGGCTACATGTGCCAATGGACTGTGTAGCTGCTGTGGGTTATCATTAAGCTCAAAGGAATAAAATAACCCTGACTGTGAAGGGGTTATTTGCAACTGGTATTTAAATATATATACACATATATTCAGCTTACAGAAAAAAGTTAACAGCAGCTGTAGGAACTAAGCATGAAATATGAAAAGCTGAAATTTCCTTGTGAATGCAAAAGATCTAAAGCAGCAATCATAGCAGAGCACATGTCTATATTTTCCATTTTCTAACTGCCGACTTCACTACCACCTAATGATCATCTGTGCCCTGCAATTGTACAATGACTCTTATCTGTAATGACAAATTTACGACTGGCATGGGGTCACAGCAGTTCACTTGAAAGGTTGCATAACACATGTGGGTAACATCCATTAACAAAACCTGAACTATCTGAACATTATTTTTTGTCAATTGGATGAAAGGGACACATCTGGAAAACACATGCACATTTGTTATGTTATTAGCAAAGAATATATATAATTTTTCTCTGTTAGCCCCCTGGTTTTCACATGCCTACCATCTGCATGTGTCTTTCACAGGGCCAAGAACATCCAGCAACCCTACCTGTGAAAATAGCCATGTATGTAAAATAGATGTGCCCGTCAGAAACAGCAGTAAACTCTAGGTAAATGTGTTGGGAAAGGGTAACAGAACTTAGTGATTTGGATCTGCTCAAAATAATTTTCTTACCTGCAGTTTCCATTCAACTGTTTAATATTTAATATCAGTCTGTGGGCAGGGCCATTCTCCAAAAAGGGGAATTGAGAATCCTCTAGTGTTTCTTAAACTGTGATTTTAAGACTCATCCATCCCAACCAACTCTCTAATCTCTGATGTATGATATACTTTCACTGGTCGTGTGGGCAGCAGACAGCTGGAGCTTTTGTTTCTTTGGTTCCTTACCCCAACCAGGGATATGTATGATTGATTGATGGGTGTGGGTCTTTGGACCTACCCTGAAGTCTAGGAGTAGGATGTGTGACCATTGGTTACCTTACTTCCTGTGAATAGTCTCTCTTCAGGAGAGCCCCCCCACTTAGTACTTGTTGGTCAGCTTTGGCAGACCATGAAGTCCTCTGTCTAGCATTTTGGCTGGATGGACCTGAGTGCGTGTGTGTGTGTGTGTGTGTGTGTGTGTGTGGGGGGGGGGGGGGTCAGGGAAGATTCCTTCTATAAGAAGGACTGTAAGACCCATCCTGTTCCGAACGCATCATGGATTGGATTGGCCACAGTAGTGAGTTCTATGTTTTGCTGAAGCCTTTGTCCACATTGAACAAATAATGTGTTAAAAGTTTATAGTGGAGATGCTTGAAGAAAGAGGATGATTGCATTTTTCTTGACTAGTAAAAAAAAATGTAGTGTTTGCAGATATGGGTATAAAGTAAAATACAATAAAATTAAAATAATGGACAAGGAGAAAATAAAGAATTAGAATGCAACTGTGAACCAGTAATTGGCTGCAAAATACAGAGCCTGATAAAAGCAAAGCTAAGTATATTATTGAACCATGAAAAGCAGTAGAAAACCAACAAGTCACTGAGAGGAAAGAGAAAAAAAGCCTACAGCCAAGAGTTACATAGTTTAGGTGATCATTTCTACCAGATCGTAAGGTGCTCTAGGTCTCCCATAATGTTGGCTTGGATCAAATTGGTCTGTGGACCACATAACTTTGAGAACCAATACTCTAAAGGCAGCATATGATAAAACCTTGCACAGAGGTCCCTATTTGCCTCATATTAATATAACAGAAACAATATGCACTCTCTTCCTTTGCTATTTCCCTAGGGTCTATACTAACAAGTTTCAGCAAATATTGGATTCCTTAGATAAAATTATCATTGGAACAGACATGTCTTTGCGTTACAGCCAAAGCTGACGCTATTCAATTACCACTTTTTGGGACATAAGCCATCGGCTTGGCAGGAGTTACTGAACATTCATACAATGCTGTTCATGGGTTGTCTGCTAGCCACATAATATATATGATATATCATAGTCTACCATGTGGGCAAGGTTGATTTCCACTTATGACCCCCAAATGCCACTTTAACGTGTATTCCATTCCACATACTTGCCAACCTAGTGGTACCGTGATAATCTGCTCCACTGACTATTTTAAATGCAATTATAATAATTATTTCCCCAAAATGTGCATCTTAAACCAACAATGTTACTCATTTCAATGCTAAGCCCTTATTTCCATCTCTGAACGCTCCCACTAAATCCTGACTTATGGCTCCTGCCCTGCAGTTAGCACTGAAATGTAAATGTCATGAGAAGAGCAGAAGTACTGTTTAATGTGCAGGCTGTGATTGACAACATAGATCGACATAGATTTACCTTCTCTGTGCTGTGCCAGTTGCTGGCACCCAACAGGAGAAAAGTATCTGTTTACTGACTATGCTTCAGTGAGCTGATGACAAGCACAATAGTTCGAATTTGGCAGCAGTTTCCAAAAACATTGGAAAAGAGAAGGGTTACTTTAATTGAGCCACCCTCTGTGACCACAGATTTCTGAAATCACTTAGTTCCAAACACCTCAGATAATATAAAGGATGTGTATTAGATATGATAAATTATTAATTTTATAATACTTTTTCTCTCTGAGTTATAAAAAAACATGTTTTTAAAGTATATTAAACTAAACTAAAGGTATCTAAACCCTATAACAAAAAAGTAATATATTACAGCTTACTACTGCTTAGATGTGATGGTTGCCTCTTTTTCAGACATTTTTCCCTTTATTTACTTTGATTTAATCTTTTTACCAGGTGATCCTGCCAGCAACACTCTTCTTTTCCTAGAGTGACCACGCTCACCTACTGTGCTGTATCTGAAAGGGACTTCTGGATTCTAAGCAGCTTTACAGCTTGACGCTGCCCCCCTATGTATACATATAAAGCTTATATAGCAATGAATGAGTACACACATCTCTGATGCTGCTAGCCACTGTCTATTCCATCCTGACTGTCAAGTGTCTGGCATAAGGGTCCTAATATTTGCCTTTAGAGGACCCTGTGTGTACCCGTCATAGGTCTGATGAAGTAGATATATTCCTTGAAACGTGTCGAGAACAGCTGATTTGTCTGCACCATAAATAAGCTACAAATTTTTAGATCATATTGTCTTATTTCTAGACATACTATATGATTATGGCTATGTAGGTGCTGGCATGACAGCATATGATCATGGCTTTGTTTGTTTGTTTGTTTGGGTGAATGTAATAATCTTTTCACCTTGCTTTGACTATTTTTTTTTGGAATAAAACATTGTTTATGAATATTTGGGTGATCAACTCATTTTTGAATGTGGTACGATAATGTTAGCCCACATCTATCTATCTATCTATCTATCCAGGGCAGGACTTAGGGTGGTGGAGGCCCCTGGGCTTGAGTCACTTTCGGGCCCTACCTTCTATACATTATCGGATTTATCGGCGTATAACACGTACCCGAAGTTTAGGATGGGATTTTAAGGAAAAAAACTTTTAGGAGGGAAGTTTAAGGAAAAAAACTTACATTTAAATGCCCATCAATGCAGCCTTGTCAGTGTCCATCAGCAGCCTTGCCCATCCATCTGCAGCCTTGTCCAGTGCCATTGCAGCCTTGTCAGTGTAGCCTTGTCATTTGCAGCCTTGCCCCAGTGTCATTTGTAGCCTTGTCATTGCAGTCTTGAAGTTTAAAAATGGCACATATCGGTGGCTCTCGGGTCCTCTTGGCGGCTCTAGGGTCCTCTTGGCGGCTCTGGGGCCCTGTCGCAGTCCCCGAGTGGAGCAGAGAGTATCCGAGTGTACTCGGCTTGGCTCACGTTCACGCCCAGTCCCTGTGTTATGTGTATCATAGGGCGGGACTGGGCGTGACTGTGAGCGGAGCCGAGCCGAGTACACTCGGCTATGTATCTCTGCGGGGCCCCTTATTTGGTGGGGCCCATGGGCTTGAGCCCAGTCAAGCCCAATGGTAAGTCCTGCCCTGTATCTATCTATCTATCTATCTATCTATCTATCTATCTATCTATCTATCTACCTATCATAGCTCCCAACTGTCCCTGATTTCAAGGCGACTGTCCCTGATTTGGACTGTCCCTCATTCCTTCTCATTTGTCCCTCATTTGTCCCTCATTTTTGTCTGATCTATATAGATGTATATAAAATGCATTTTTTATCTATCAAAAAGTTTTTCAAAGCACTAAAAAGTTGGGAGGTATGATCCATCTATCTATATTTAGATCTATATATATCATCTATATATAGATATATATATATATATATATATATAGATATATATACAGTATATATACACTCACGATAATTGTGCTCTATCTATATTGGTGCTTCTCCCGTGATTTGGATTACAAACATCTCTCCCTCTCATTATTTCCATGACCTAGAGGGGACATGTATTGATATTCAGGAAAATATAGCTGGGAATACTCATATCAGATAAGCTGCAATATATTACATTTTTGTTCTTGAATTTACAGTAGATAAACCTTAAGCCCCCGCCTATTTTGGTTTTCCATAAATCCAGGTCCACAAAAGGATGTATGCAATATTATGTCGGATATACAGGTTATTCCTACCATACGGTATGATAAGACTCTCTTCTAGGAGGTGGTTCCCCCCAGGGGCAACATAACACATCTCACCTCATCTCATGGACCTCTAATGCCTCCTGCTTTAAGGTTTTGTAAAGACTAACAACTGGAATCTGATGGGGGAACAGCAGAGTTTGATCTATATTAACCTGCTATATCTCTATGAAGGCGAAATAAAAGAGAAGCTGTACACATGATGCTGATAAGGTGGGGGTGGCACCTGAAATTCTCCTACAGCTATGAGTGATTCTATAAAGATAATGAAAAGTAATATCCACTATCTGTAGCTTTCAAAAGGCTTCCAGTCGGGAACTCTCCTGTAAACTAGAGAAAAATATTTCCACCAAAATCACTTTCATTTTAAACGTTTTCAGTGCTTATAGGTTCCAACACATTTTTTTTACAGTTATACCTGCAATGACTATTAATCTTTTTTATTGTTTTTACTGTGCAGCTTGTATTAGAGATTTAGGGGACCCGTAATTTCTTTTGTCCTCTCTGCATGGCAGATCATATGCTAGCAATCATATCTTAGCTTGGATCAGCCTGATGTCAGTCACACTAGTAAAATTCAGATTAGTTGCTATAAATGTTTTTTCGTTGCACGCATTGTGTTTCCTTCCTTTAGATTATTAGAATCAGTCGTCCCGTTTTGCCTCCCAGGATGACATCATTGCTGTTCCATCTTTTAATGAACAACTTTATTGTGCATATGGAACATTGTCTCCAATTATTTTAGACCAACAAAAACACCATTTAACACAAAACAAGACAAGTGATGTGCTCAAATATGCAGAATGAATTAGCAGTTGACATGAAAATGTCTATGAGGACCTCAGGGCCCATTTATAAAAGGAGAGAGGCATAGTGGTATTGTCCATGAACAACCACTTGACTTTCTGCAATATTTTTTTAAGTGGCACTTGAAAAATGACCATTGGTTCCCATGGACAACACCTAGTTTTCTTGTTTTATTTAAAAGACTTTAAATCTTTAAAGTATATTTAAATCTAAAAACTAAAATTTTATATATTGCAGCTTACCAGTCCCTAGATGGTGTAGCTGCATTCGTTTTTTGGTTTTCAGGCTAATCACATTTTTAACAAGTACAGAAATGATCTGCCTATCTTACCAGAAATGCAATACCCTTGTCAGTTACTTTGAGGTTAATAGAAAGCACACACATCCTTATCTGTATTTTGTAATCTAGTAGTCCTATCAATCCACCAGGTTATAGAGAAGGAACAAAAGCGGACTCGTTGGAAGCCCACAAAAACAGCAAAAAAAGACCAGACACCTGCTGAAGAGCAACAATTATCATATGAAGAACAGCAATTAATACCAGTCTAATGCCCTGTACACACGGTCGGAAATTCTGACGAAAAGGTCCGATTGGATTATGTTGTCAGAAAATCCGATCGTGTGTGGGCTCTATTGGACTTTTTCCGTCAAGAGAGCTGGATCCAAAATTTTCCGACCAAAAAATCCGATCAGACTTTTTCCGAGCGTTTGTAGAGAGTTCCGACGGACAAAGTGCCACACATGCTCAGATTAAATTACGAGACCAAAGCTATTGGCTACTAGCCTCCACGTCAGGGGTAGGGAACCTCGGCTCTCCAGCTGTTTTGAAACTACAAATCCCATCATGCTTCTGCCTCTAGGAGTCATGCCTGTGATTGTTAGGTTCTTGCAATGTCTCATGGGACTTGTAGTTTCAAAACAGCTGGAGAGCCGAGGTTCCCTACCCCTGCTCTACGTAGTCCCGTCGTACGCAACGAATGTCATCTTGTTCCGAACTATCAGATTTTCCGAAAACTTTGTCCGACCGTGTGTATGCAACACGAAAAAATCTGATGGATTTTGTGGTCAGAATGTCCGACCGTGTGTACAGGAGCTGCTGGGAAGTACTCCTGGGAGAGTAGGACATAAAAACAAGCAGCAAAAGGTTCCTAAAAGTGCTTAGATCGACAAATATTGTCTCAAGAAAAATTATAGATAAGGTGGTGTCTACCCTAAAAATTTGCATTAAAAGACTCTTTTTAACCTAGAAAAAAAACATTTGGAGGAAAAAAATGTTTTATATTTACCAGAAAGGCCCTGTTGCTATGTAGTCCTCGTAATCTGCCACTTCCTGGTCTACTGAGCTCCTTGTGACTTCTTCCCTCGCCTATGCTCCTGGGAAATGATGACACATCATTTCCCAGGAGTCTGTGAGCAGTACTGTGCTAAAAAATGGTGTCATTTCCTGACAGGAAATGATGCGATTTAAGGCGGATCACAGCGCCATCTTTGTTCAGTGTTGTTATCTAATGCCCCGTACACACGAGCGGAATGTCTGTCAGAAAAAGTCAGACGGGAGCTTTTCATCGTATATTCCGATTGTGTGTATGTCCCATTAGACTTTTTACGTCGAAAATTCTGGTGGACCTAGAAATTGAACATTTTCTAAATATTTGGAACCAATTCCTATCGGATAAACCGCTTGTCTGTATGCTGTTCCGACGGACCAAAAACTACGCATGCTCTGAAGCAAGTACGAGACGGAAGCTATTGGCTACTGGCTATTGAACTTCCTTTTTCTAGTCCCGTCGTACGTGTTGTACGTCACCGTGCTCTTGACGGTCGGACTTTGGTGTGATCTTGTGTACGCAAGACAGTTTCAGCGGAACTCCGTCGGAAAAACCTTCAGAGTTTATTTTGACGGGAAAACCTGTCGTGTGTACAGGGCATAAGTTGTCATAACAATGGGGCGGGACCTTCCTTTGCCGCCACCCGTTGTTATGGCAACGTTAGAAACAATTGAATCGTGTATGCGCGAGATCGAGAGGTGCATGCTGGTTACCCAGCATGCATCTCTCAAAAGTTATTCCAGGAAGCGATCTCGATTGGGCTTCACATTCCCACATTCATGATGGAAACAGCCACAAATGGAGGAATACATTATGACAGTAAGAAATTTATGTTTTTGAACAGGGAAGAGCTGATCTAATGCTGCGTACACACGACTGGACTTTCCGGCAGAAAAGGTCCAATGGAATCATTTTAGAACAGGCTTTAAATCTTTCCGATGGAATCAATTCCTATCGGGAAAACCGTTCGTCTGTATGCTATTCCGGCGGACCAAAAATGACGCAAGGGCAGCTATTGGCTACTGGCTATTGAACTTCCTTTTTCTAGTCCTGTCGTACGTCATCACATTGTAAACGAACAGACTTTGTTGTGATTGTGTGTAGGCAAGTCTGTTTCAGTGGAACTCCATCGGAAAGACCGTCAGAGTTTATTCTGACAGGAAAAACGTCACGTGTACACAGCATAACGCTGTATGTGGCCACAGTGGAGCCAAGACCCAGTGGAGTTTATTATGCAGGTCAGCTACTGTTGTTGATATACACCTCTGCCACTTTTAGGATCTTTTGCTGCTTGTATTTATGTTGGAAGACCAGTCTGTGTGATATCTATGTCTGCTTTAATATATACAACGGAGAGACCAAATAAGGACACGAGGGGACAGGAAGCGTGTTATCACCGTTACAGGATTACCAGGTGAAAATAAAGGAAAAAAGCTTGAAAAAGGAACGCTAATGCAGCCACCACATGTAAGGATTTATAAGCTGCATTAAAATTACATTTTTGTTTTTGAGATTAGATATGCTTTCGTCTGAAAGCAGTACTAAACTCAAAAGCAAACATTTATTATATTGCAGCTTACCAATTCTTAAATATGATGGCTTATTTGTTTTCATTTTCAGGCTTTCTTTCCTCTGTTTTCATCTGGTGATCCAGCCAGTAATGCCGCGTACACACGGGCGGACTGTATGGCGTACTTAGTCCGTCGAAACACATTTCAGCGGACAGTCCGCTCGTGTGTGGGCATCAGCTGACTTTTTCAGCGTGCAGTCTGGCGTACTAAGAATTTCGGATTTTTCAAAATTCTGTCCGTCGTACTTTGGTTTCAGCGGACAATCCGCTCGTCAGTAGGCTAGTTCGACGGACTAAGAATGGTGCATGCTCAGAAAGGATTTACACGGCGGAAGGGTGCTTTGCTGTGTATTGGACTTCCTATTTCTAGTCCCATCGTACGTGCTGTACACGTCTTCGCGCAAGCTTTCGACGGACTGTTTGTGCATCCGTGTGTGGTCAAGTCCGTTCAGTCGAAAGTACGACGGACTGTCCGTCGGATTGTATGACGAACTAAGTACGCCATACAGTCCGCCCGTGTGTACGCGGCATAAGTCTCTTCCAGATGTATCAGTTTAGATTGATGAGACAAACCATTTAAAGCGGTTGTAAACCACAGTTTAAGATGGAAAATAAAAAAATCTCCTGAAAGGCAATGCCATAATGTGTTAGTATGCATCTCATAATGTGCTAATATGTATCGCAAACTAGCACATTATGAGTGACTTTCCTTAAAACTAAGCCCTCCAGTGCCACTCTGTCACTGCTGAGAGGGCTGCCATCTTCACCCGGTCTTCCCTCCAGGTTTGCGTCCTCCGGCTACATGAGTGGCTGGGGGCGCGATGGCATCACATAACGCATATGCGGTTTGCTGTAACTGCTTGTAAAGTGTCAACTGGAGTTTGGTTTCAACAATTTGTTAGTGTATGTAAATCTGCTAGTACATTTAACACTCTCCACCCACCCCACCCCACCCCCAATGCTGCTGTCTGCTGAGCCCCCTGTGCTTTTTCTTCCAGAGTGGGGGCACTCCAATACAGCCGGTGTTGTACTGGCCTGGCCACCAGGTGAAAACAGAGGGGAGAAAAGTCTAGGGCCAGTTCACACCAGATGCAGTTCCGTTCAATTCTGCGTGATTTTTTCTGCACTAAAAATGCATGCACAGTGTTTTCCATGTATTCCAATGACTCTAGTTCACACCATGTAGTCAGTTTCCAATACATGGAAAACACTGTGCATGCATTTTATGCAGAAAAAAAGCATATGGAACTGAACAGAACTGCGTCTGGTGTGAACTAGCACTGAAAAAAGAAAATTAATGAAGCCACCACATCTAATGATTGGTAAGCTGCAATATTTAAAATTTTGGGGTTTTGGGTTTAATCTGACTTAACAGAGGACCCTTGCTGTAAACACCTACTGGCTACCATGGTTTGTACATACTGGGAAATATATATTCTCTTTTCACCTGCATTACTCACTGCTTGTATGTTAGGGGATAATATATACTATATGAACACTATAGCATGTTAAAGACCAACTGCTATGTACCTACAGTATCTCTCAAAAGTGAGTACACCCCTCACATTTTTATAAATATTTTATTATATCTTTTCATGTGACAACACTGAAGAAATGACACTTTGCTAGAATGTGAAATAGTGAGTGTACAGCTTGTATAACAGTGTAAATTTGCTTTACCCTCAAATTTTAATGTCTAAACTGCTGGCAACAAAAGTGAGTACACCCATAGGAAAAAAATGTCCAAATTGGGCTGAAAGTGTCAATATTTTGTGTGGCCATTATTATTTTCCAGCACAGCCTTAACCCTCTTGGGCATGGAGTTCACCAGAGCTTCACAGGTTGTCACTGGAGTCCTCTTCCACTCCTTCATGACGACATCATGGAGCTGGTGGATGTTAGAGACCTTGCACTTCTGCCCCTGCCGTTTGAAGATGCCACAATGATGCTCAATGGGGTTTAGGTCTGGAGACATGCTTGGCCAGTCCATCGCCTTTACCCTCAGCTTCTTTAACAAGGCAGTGGTCATCTTGGAGGTGTGTTTGGGGTCGTTATGTTGGAATACTGCCCTGCAGCCCAGTCTTTGAAGGCAGGGGATCATACTTTGCTTCAGCATGTCACAGAACATGTTGGCATTCATGGTTCCCTCAATGAACTGTAGCTTCCCAGTGCTGGCAGCACTCATGCAGCCCCAGACCATGACACTCCCACCACCATGCTTGACTGTAGGCAAGACACACTTGTCTTTGTACTCCTCACGTGGTTGCCGCCACACATGCTTGACATCATCTGAACCAAATAAATGTATCCACAGGTCATGGTTCCAGTAATCCATGTCCTTAGTCTGCATGTCTTCAGCAAACTGTTTGCAGGCTTTCTTGTGCATCATCTTTAGAAGAGGCTTCCTTCTGGGATGACAGCCATGCAGACCAATTTGATGCAGTGTGTGGCAAATGGTCGGAGCACTGACAGACTGACCCCCCACCCCTTAACCTCTGCAGCAATGCTGGGAGCACTCATACGTCTATTTCCCAAAGACAACCTCTGGATATGATGCTGAGCAAGTGCACTCAACTACTTTGGTTGACCATGGCGAGGCCTGTTCTGAGTGGAACCTGTCCTGTTAAACTGCTGTATGGTCTTGGCCACCATGCTGCAGCTCAGTTTCATGGCCTTGGCAATCTCCTTTTAGCCTAGGCCATCTTTATTTAGAGAAACAATTCTTTTTTTTTCAGACCCTCAGAGCCTTTTAACACTAATGAGTCATATGATATCGGGGAGGGAAATGGCTAATTGAGCCCAATTTGGACATTTTGACTTAGGGGTGTACTCACTTTTGTTGCCAGTGGTTTAGACATTAATAGCTGTATGTTGATTTATTTTGAGGGGACAACAAATTTACACTTACGTAGTAGAAATGTGTAATTTCTTCAGTTTTGTCACATGAAAATATATAATAAAATATTTACAAAAATGTGGGGGGTGTACTCACTTTTGTGAGATACTGAATATATGATCTATTATAAGAAAAAGATCATACATATTTAAAGATTGCGTATAATATTTTGTAAAAAAAAAAAAAGACCCTCCCTTTTAGGTCAGGGAAGCCCTAATATAATCACTCATAGATTTTGCAATAAAAAGAAAAATCTTGGCAGTCTGATGGTTCCCTTTTCTATAAAATATATATATATACTTTTTGCTCTCTGTCTATCCAATGACAGCATTATAACTGTCAGCTGAGGTGCCTGGAATCTGGAAGCACTCAAGGGATCCATAGTACACGAGTACCTCGATTTGGAAAACTCTTTTTGGGTGGTACGGCAGAACGTTCACTCCGAACGTTTAGAAACAACTTTTGTGATTACAGGCTGCTTTAAAATGGGAGTTCAGGCAAATTCTAACTAAGGCTAAACCTACTTCACCCCCATTCTAAACCTATTCTTTCTAACCCTGTAAAGAAAATATCTGTATACTTCGCCGCTCCAGTCCTGGCACTAGATCTCTCCATCTGCAAATGCCTGGACGAAGGGATCCCCCTGCTGTCAGACACTGACAGGGGCATAGATAAGGGGGGAGTCAGGGGTGTTCAAACCCCTCCAGGGCCAAAATGAAATGCATGGTGTCCCTGCTCTGCAGCTGCATATGGCACCAGCGGCAGGCAGCACTGCGGTCAGTGGCACACAGAGTGTAATAATGCCACTGCAGTAAGTGTAATAGATCATTAGGCATACCCGCATGCATGTTTTGGTACACCACCAGGCTGGTCTATCGGACTTGGGCTGAAGGTTGACAGGCACCAGGCAACACACTGAGCACAGGGGGAGCCGGCGGTGCATGTAGTCCTGCCCATTGCTCTCTGCACCCTGTATTCCTGTTGGCTTACAGTACCACTGCCACCTTTGGCTTGGGAGATGAGCTTTGCCTTGGCCCTGGAGCGCAGAGTGCTTGTACAGTGTTGTGTAGCTGCCAGCCCCCCACATGGATGCTGCTGTTATGTCCAGGTATGTCAATCTTTCTCTTCTGGTCTAGTATGAGAGAGTCCCAGAGAGTGTCATCAAGCTTGCCACTGCTCAGACTGCTGTGCTGCTGCTGGCATTCTGTTGTTCATACTAGGTAATCCTGAGCCAGTGAGAGACTGTCTGTGATTCTGTGTGGCAACTGGCAAAGTATGTGATTGAGGCTGGCTGGGCTAAATTTTGCATTCCTTATGTTACTGACAGTTGACTGAGGCTAAGCTGAGTTTTCTATTTCTTGTTTTACTGACAGTCCAACATGGCACTGGCAAGCTTGTTGTGGTGCTCACGACTTACTGATACAGCAGTTGGCACCACAACATGTCTGCCAATGCCAGAGCCAGGCTGGACTTTCTGTTGCCCTCAGTTGCATGTCTTGAACCTGTTTTACCACTGGTTCATACATATGTGCTGCAGGAAAAGCATTGCAATCACATTGTGTTTTTGATCTGCTGCAGGTGTGAGTTCAAAGTTAACAGTTCCCCAAAAGAAGGTCGCAAATGCAGTGTTTGTCCGAACCAGATCGCATGGTTGGTCAAAAAAGGTGCCTGCACTTCTTTGGTGCAATTCAGCACAATCAAAATGAATGGGCTCATATCACACCACACAGAATCGCATGTGAATTGCACACAAATGCGGTGCAGTTCCTGTGCAATTCACATGCCAAGTATAGTGTTAAACGCGACTTACTGTGTTGATTGCAGTGTAATCAAGGCCCATTCAATTTGAATGGGCTCATATCACACCAAAGTCATGCAAGAACCAATTTAGGAACCGTTCTGCAACCGGTTCGCAAAGTCATTTTGTGTATGCCGGCACAAAATGCTGTGCAGGCAAACACACTGTGATTTGCAACCTTTGCTTGGGGTGTCATTAAGATAGCACTGACATCCACATAAGCAGCAGTGTGTTTTTCCTCTGCCAGTGCAGGAAGGTGCGCAATTACACACCCTCTCGTCCACACTTAGATGTGAACCTAGCCTAAAGAAAAGTCGGTGTATTTCTGGCTGGTAATTTTTCAGTTGATTTTTTATTTTTTATTCTGTGATTAATTGAAAATTAAGCCCATGTGAACACAGTGAGTGTGCTGCCTTCCACAAGATGGTGCCCTTTGTACCCGCCCAGTAAGATTGGCTATTCCAGTGCAACGTCCTGTGATAGGCAGTGCATCCCCCCCCCCCATTTTTTTTTATCTGTAAGGCTACTTTCACAATGAGGCGCTTTACAGGCATTTTAGTGCTAAAAATAGCACCTGCAAAGCTCCTGTAAAGCGCCTCTCCTGTCTCTCCAGTGTGAAAGCCCAAGTGCTTTCACACTGGAGTGGCATGCTTGCCGGACATTAAAAAAAGTCCTGCAAGCAGCATCTTTGGGGGGGGGGGGGTTGCCCATTGGAATGCATGAGCAGCACTGCCGAAGCGCCTATAAAGCGATTTGGGAGTGGGAGTTAAAGGCGCACCACTAGCAGCAGCACAGTGCCGCTTAAACAGCTGTAAAGTGCTGCTAAACCTAGCGGCGCTTTACCACTACCACCCCTACCGACTTAGTGTGAAAATGACCAAAAAGTTAAAAAAGTCAGTGAGTACTCTGTCTGAACCAACATGGTGCACTTTGCACACTAATAGCCAACCTTACTGAGGAGGTACAAATGGCACCTTCTCCTTGTAAGTAGGCAGCACACTCACTTTGCACCTATTCAGTTTGGACACTAAGACTGGACAATAGCCAAACTTACAGGGCAGTGTTCATAAAAAACGGAAGAAGAAAAAAAACTGAAATCAGGTTAAATTTTCTAAAGGACCTGATAAAAATAGAATTAAGGAAGTGATTGCTTACTAGGGGAAGCACATATTGTTTTTTATTTTTCCAGTCTTTATCAGTTTGGCTCATTTTTTTCTATTTAATAAGACTTTTACTTAGTACCTGCTGCGGAACCCTCCCCAGAACAAAAAATGATCTACGGCCCTGGACACTGGGACGCCGCTTCATTTATTGATTTATTCAATTTGTTTTAAATCCCTGTGTCTTGATCTATCTGTACCTCTCATCATGTACGGATAGAAGGCAATCTACTTGGTCATCACTGTCACATGAACGGCGCTGACCAATCAGAATCCATCTAGCTCATCCTGAGCTAGATGGATGTGTTTTAATTGGTAAAAAGGTAGGCTGAGCCAACCCAATTGTGTGACAATAGCAAATTAAAATTTGGTATTGTCTTCCTGATTCTCAACCTGGACAATCAGGAAGCGAGTCCTGAGACCCAATTGGCCAAGAAGTGTCAGTCGGGAAGAAAAGCCCAGGCTCTTCCCTCAGCATACTTTCAATCTCACGCTGCCTGTGACCAGCAGTCAGGGGAACCAGGTGAACTGAGCTCACAAGGTAAGGCCTTAGATTGCCGCCTCCTTCCCTGTCGTCTCCCGCGTGGAGGGGGGGGGGGTGGAATCAGCTGTGGTGTTCCTCTGGAAATGGTCGCCAAAAGGCCCTCTAAGGGGCCACTCTCCCAGTCTGGTGGAAATCCTTTGGCAAGTCTACACATAATGACATGTGGCCATGTCTTATAGAATAGTGAATTGGTACTCCCTGTTTTTAAGGATTTCACATATTGTTAATTTTATATATTTTTCAATTTTTTTTTTGTTATTTCTCTTTTTTTTTCTATGTGTTGATATGCTTGACAACTTAAATTTGTGTATATAGAGTTGTCTTCCTTGTATTCTGGAAGAGTTTAACTTTGCAACACAATAGGCATATGTATTAGAGGATCACCAATCTATGATACATTTAGGGAATATAATTGTTGTTACAGCATGAAAATAACTCAAACAAGTGTCAACTTTTAAAAGTGGAAAATGTATTTAATAAATGTAAATAACAAAATTATACAGAAAACCCTGGCAACCAAATATAAGTATACTGGCTTCTTATCAGTCTAGTTAAGGCAGATTGCTGAATGCAGATTTTGAATTTGCTGCCATGGTTGTTTTTTCACACCATGTTATTAATTAGCCCACAAGAATTTTACATTAGCACAACTGAGCAAAAACATTGTTAAACACAGCAACGGTATTAATAAATTGCAAGTTCTGCAGTCTGGGTATACACTGTATTTAATTTCGCTTTTTAGGGTACTGCATAAAAATGGAAAACAAAATGGCTTTAGCCACAGACAATACAAAGATGGTTTAGACACGGGGACTGTTTGACAAAATGTTGACAAAACGTTGACCAAAAAAAATAAAAAATTGACATCTTATGAAACACATAAACTCCAATGGAAATTGTGGCAAATTAGGGCACATTTACTTTAAAAGCAGTGTCAGTCATTTAAATCACTGCTGATGTTAGAATGAATTATGAGTCCCAGTTGAGCATGCTAAGTTTTATCCTTCTCGAGGAGCTGCAGTCTATGGCTGCCACAGTTAGGGAATAAGGCAATCCATACATGTCACATGATTGCCACCTGATAAGGACAATTATAATCAAATTGACAAATTATTGTTATTTTTCCTTTTGAAATAGGGCCACAACCAACAGTGCCTCATCATTGCATAAACTAGAGAATATAGCTGAAATGCTTGTGCATCTTTTTATATAGTGAAGCTGGCCATACTCTAGTAAAAACTTATTTTGACATTTTTTGTCTTTCGACCACAGTGACAAGAAAATTTGAAGTAGGATGACATTTTTTTTAGGGGAAAAAACACATTTTCAACAGTAAATGTGGTTTTGCTCAGGAACTTACATTTGTAGCAAAATGGAAAGTTAAATGCAAAAAAAAATTTTTTAAGTACTTTTGAATGACATTTGTCAAGTCATCCAATGTAATGAGTGTTTACATATAGATGTTTGTAAAAATGTTCATACAAACATTCCTTCAAAAACCTTCTAGTGTAGGGTCAAAGTGATGGAATATAGCCTTAGCTATCCTATATTGATTCAGAGGAATGCAAATTCAGATAAAATTTTGACACAATCGGCTTTTTCAGAAAAAAAACAAAACACTTCCCGATCAGCCTGGGGTCTGGGGGAAGTCCAGAGGCCCGACAATAGCCTTCATGATTCTGCAGTAAGCCAGGGGGATAGTGCAATTGGTCAAAGCTTGCACCTGCCTGTCATTTTACAAAGAAGGATGCACTTGTAGGCAGTTTGTTTCCGATGGGACTGTGTCAGTACAGTTGCTGAAAATAGTGTGCCTTATCTGTGCCTATTGCAGTCCTTTTCAATGTCAATCAAAATAATGGGGCCAAAGTTGCTACCTTCCCTGGAGCACTATTTGGTGATAAGGAAAAAAAATCCTTGGATCCATATTTTTCTTCTTTGTTTAATATTTTAGTTACCCATTTACATTTTGGACAATGCAATTGATTTTTGAAGAACAAATTTAAGCAAAAAAACAAAACAAAAAAAAAACCAATCAGTTCTTAAAAGTCAACAGCAAAATATGGGGTAATAGTTGGAAAAGTGGTATAGGGGCCACGTTTGTCACTGTATAGTGTTCATACTGGAAACTAATTTTGAGATTACAGAAAAAACTATGACATGATATACATGGTGTGATAGATTCATTTATATGTATTCATATAACCATGTTGGGGCTTTTTTCATAATAATGGGAAGCATTGGTAAAAACTGAAACAATTTAAAGTAATTTTAATGGCCATAACAACTCTCCTAGTTGTGTTAGTTTTCGATTATATATAACACACACTGGAAACATTCAGATTGGTTGCTTTGGTCCTGCTTAGATTCTAAATTCTGATTGGTTGCTTTGGACAACACTGTCACATTTTTCCACTAAAACATGTGTTCCATAGCAGCCAAGGACTTTCCGGTCAGTTGCGTGTTTCTGATTTGTGATCGGTTACTTCGGACAATGCCTTAACTTTCTTTATCACTATTAGATATGTTTCCTATCACCCAAGGAGACTCTGTCTTTTTAAAGAGTGTATGGAAAATAAAAGGAATTTTGTGAATGCTGTTTTCTAAGCATGTTTAAGAAATGTATCTTTCCATTGGGAATGTCCATTATCCTATAAAGACTAGTAAACACTCTGATGATTTACCATGTTGCATTTTAATCTCTGCATAGCTACAGTGTAATTGGGCAACATGGTTGTGATAGCTGTGTCAGCTTGACCAAGTTATCAAAGAAGCCCCACTGTGTTATATATACATATATGTTCATGATACACTGTCACAGCTATGGTATAAGTCTGAACTATCAAGAGGATATTTTAGAAAATGACCACAAAATGTACTCAGATGAAGCAAAAAAAAACCCCTTGTACAGTGAAGACCAGGGCACTTCCACTTATAAAGAGGCAGTGTTAAACCTTAAAGGACCTTATATCATTTGCATGAACTATAAGATACCTCATAGTTTAGCACCATGGATTATGCTGTTCAACACCGTTTGCTTTGATTATTTTGCACAACCGATGTCCTCATTACATTCATGTTTATTACTAAAATCCAATTATATATATGACTGACAGCTTCCATAAACACCATTGAATGTGATCGAACAATCTCTTTACCTAGTTACCACTGTACCAGGTGAAGAACACTGAAAACATGCACAAAAGTCAAAATTATCTACACAACGGAGTATTCACAATTATTTTTTTTTACCTTTTGGGCCTGAGGGAGCTGAAAAAAAAACAAAAACAACAAAAAAAAAATTCATTTAGAGTAACTAAATGTCTTTCAAAGTATTCTCATCCTCTGTTTTTATGTGATATATTTTGATGGTGAGTAAAAACATTCATCGCATAGGCAGCCATTTTGAATTAAAATTCTACAGACCGTAGGCAATAAATTCATTATTGATCAAGGATGTCACTGAGACATAAAATTAAAATATTGGAGTAGGCCAAAATGCCATTAGCTGCTAGATTTTTGGTTTCCTTCTTACAGTTCATCGGCTGTACACAAAATGGCTTCCACAGCGTTGAGGAAATAAAGTAGACTCTGCTATAAGTCAGTTCAGTACAACCATCCCTTCGGGATACAGCATTTTAAATATCTTGCTTGTAGAGACTTGTCAAGAATTAAACAAGCCAAGTGGGACTTTATATATTTGGCAAATAAGTACAATGTAGACACATCATTTTGTGTCTAGGTGAAAATTGTATAAATAGTTTTAGGTGACAGTAGTCAGCTGTAGCAATGGTTCCTCAATACTAACAAAAAGCACTTGAACAGTCCAGTTAGGCACAATGTATACTTCAAAAGCCTGAGCTAGGTATAATGGAAGAAAATGTGTAATAAATACATTATAAAAATAATAAAATTGTTATTTCAGTGCCCTGCCTTATAATCTAAGGTTTTTCAAACTGCTGTAATTATTCTTTAAAGCTGAATGTCAGACAAACTGTTAAATACACTGAAATACAAATAAGAGAGTGTTTTTCCAGCCAAATGATTTGTAGTTCTTATTATCCAGTTCTGAGATTTAAAAAATTCTGCCACACATCACAACCCAGCTGGGTAGAAGAGGGGACCTCATTTTCTTGCGTGCAGCTTCACTTTTACTTACAAGTCTCCTTCCCAGTCTGTTATTCCACCATTTCACCTGCGGGTGGCACTGTGCTTCTGTGCCTGTCAGCCTTTATTTCTTGTAGCCAGCAGGGTGATATTACTGCATGACTAGTTACAAACCTTGAAAAAATCCATCCATGCTGACACAAACAAACTGGGGGCCATTTTCAGCTAGCAGTTCTTGGCAAGCTGCTAAAGATATAGAAGATCTGAACAAGGGGCACCCTAGGACCACCAAAACAAGATGGCAATTTTTATGGATTTCTGATTTAATAAAAAAGACAAAAAAATGTGCCTATACTATTTCTGAACTGTTCACTGTAATGCCAACACACCTTGACTTACCAGTATTTATGATGGTCCTCCATTTGCAGCCTAGATCAAAACCCTAAACATCTTTCATAAATGATTTTACTATAATCAAAAAATAAATTTAAAAAATGGAAGCGCTGTGATAAACTATACAAGTCCTCAAAAAAAAAAACTACAAAGACATTTTTGTAACATTAAATTAATAGTCTATTTGTCACTGTGCTATAAATTGTGCATAAAGTGCCTGAGATTCCTCCATCGAACCTTAAAGTTAAAGATCACATCAGTGCCAACAACTTTGAGACAGGGAGGTCAAATAGCACTCCAAATAATATCCTCAGATCAACTTTAACATTATTATCAGGATAGAGATTCACAATTATGATAGCTCTCAATCAATAGGTATCCATATATCACTTCATCGGTGGGAATTATTCTGCATATAGAATCAAAGGTAAAATCAAAGCAAACTCCAATGGTGAAATACTATTAGATTTCTTAGTATATAGAAGGAAGACAAAATAATTTACATATTTCTAGTGCATACACAGCACAGAAACATGCAATACAAATTATTATGGAAGAAAATGTGGCAATGATCTAACAGAAGCTGTTACAACGAGTCAGAACCATTGGCGTTGTGAATTTGATGACATAATCTGATCCCACCTTATACATTTTATTAATGGACTTCTTTAGGGGTTTTAGGGATCCACCCATGTGATAATGATTGCATAAAGAAAATATGCCTTGTGATTTACATATAACACCACTCACAATGAGCTAATGCCAGTATGCATAAAAGCACATTTTAACACTATACCTCAACAATAAAAAAAATTATGGAAATGAGCATAAAACATACTTAATTTATAAATAAGACATATCAACATAAAATATATGACAATGGATTATTAAAAATTAACATGAATAATGCCTTACAGATTACTAATGAAAGGATAAACACTTATCAATATCAGTCAACAAATCAATATTCAAAACATTAGGAGAAAGGGTATCCACTCTGTTTCATTTTGTGAAATGGATCTTGTCATATTCCTACCTCCCCAGAATTTTTCATCCCTATCAGTAACTGTTTAGGCTCACAACCATTAAACTTTTTAATATGCACTGATATTATGAAGGGTCTAGTAGTTCTACCAATGTATTGATATCTGCACGGTCATTCAATTATGCAACATGACTAGTAACACATCAAATAAAATGTCTTATTTGAAAAATATAGCAATTATAGCATAAGATGTAAAATGTGTTTGTTTCCTAGCAGGCTTACATAATCTACTGGCTAAGCATCTTCTGTAAGCAAAAAAAACCTTTGCCCTGAAAAAAAAAAAAAACTGTGGTGAAAAGTAGAATTTACGATTTTAAGAGCCACCCTATTATGGAATGAAGGAGCTTTCCTCTACACCATTTGTCTTGGCAAATATGGTCTTCATATTACACCTCTCTTCAGAATGTGCCAGTGTTTAGTTAAAATACTTTCCATTTTTTTTTAAATGCCAATTATATTATTTTTAAATACAATTCAACTCCATGCCATATAATACATTTATTTTCTATGTATCTACCCCAAAATATCAGTTCCAAGAGGATACACTGATAGAAAGGCCCTTTTTTCCCAATGGGTCAAGAACAAATTTGCTAATACAGCTGCATATTTTACACCTATTGTAGCCCCTGTAAACTATCGGTATATGTAAACCCTCACACTGTAAAACCAGCCATTCAGTTAAAAATAGAAATAGAAACAAAGGGCACAAAATTGTTGTATACATATCAAAAACATTATAGATACTTCTGTTTTCCTCTTAATAAGTGATCACATAATCTCTGTTCTCAGCCACATAAAGAGCTCAGAGAACTGGAGAAGGAGAAACAGCAGCACCCTAGTCTTCCCAGTGAATGGCTGTGTGGGGGGATGTTTCAACAGAAGCCTGGTCATTGGAGAACAGCAGGCTGAGTTTACCAGCACAGAGAACTGACCACGCTGTGCTTTCATGCCTAGTGCAGCTTTTAATAATTAAGCAGAAGGACTGGCAGGAACACCAGGAATTTCACACAAAAGAAGCAATACGAAGAGAACAGGATACTTTTTCATACAAGTACATGGTACAGCAGACACATATCAGGAATATGAACATTTTGGTTGACATATTCTTTAAATCAAAATAATTATGACTTAGAGAGAAAACATTTTAAAATATAAAACTACCTATATTTCCATAAAACAATATCATTTAGATGTCAAAAATGTTTGCATGTCAGAAAAAGGATCTTAATCTATCAAATGTGTATACTGCGCCACAGATTCCCTTATAAATCGTATTCCTTGTGATATCTTTCTTGCTGCTCTTCGCACTCCCCTGTGTAATTCCACAGTGCAAATAATAAATAACTCAAATTGAGTGCTAAGTGGTATAAAAAAACCTTACCCTAAGTGTTGGGTACACAATAAAAATGATCCTTCCCACCCTAAGCTGTAAATGCCCCTTTTACAAATGTGCAATAAGCAACATGATCCCACATGAAATTGATAATAATTAAAGTGAATAAACTATAATAAATCCATAAACTATGCAGGAGCTATGAAAAGGCCATCAATAGTGCTAGAGTCCTTATAAGAAAAAATGGTTTCCAACATGCTCTACACACTCCATGCAGGTAAGACTGTCTGTCTCCACTCAGTGATCTTCTGTGTGTGCAAACACCCCGTCCCCCTGTGCAGATATGACTCACCAGATCCCTAGACCAAATATGAAGTGGGTCTAGTAATGCTAGTTGGGAATCTCCACAAAAAGTATAAAATGCCCACTCACATTTAGTTGTCCAAGTCGGCACCAGCAGGATCCAGCAGTGTGCTACCACTCTCTGTACCACCGTTCACCCCACCAACAAGATGCTGGCTCAGTGTGCGTTCAACTGCCCGAACCTTGTGAATCGGACATGATGTCAGTCGTACCGTGTCCCTGGGGGCGGCATTTTATACTTTTTGTGGACAGAAATGACAATAAAATGGGTTGCACTATGACCCTGCTGTTTTTGGTTTTACTCTTACCTTTGAGGATCCATGGAGTATGATAGCAGAATACTGGTCTTTCCATCACTTATGCTTAAGACTCCCAGCTAGCACTACTAGACCCACTTCATATTGGGTCTAGGAATCTGGTGAGTCATATTTGCACAGGGGGACGTGATGTTTGCACACACGGGAGAGCACTGAGTGAAGACAGGAAGTTTCACCTGCATGGAGTGTGTAGAGCACGTCGGAAAGAGTTTTTTCATATAAGGACTCTGGCACTATTGATGGACTTTTCATAGCACAGTTTATGGATGTATTATAGTTTATGCACTTTAATATTAGTTTCCCATATGATCACACTGTTTATTGCATATTTGTAATACTTAAAGGTATTTAAAGCTTATGGTGGGAAGGTTCATTTTTACTGTATACCCAGCACTTAGGGCAAGGTGTTTTTATAGCACCTAACGCTCCATTTGAGTTGTTTATAAGGAAAATGATCTTGCATTCTGGAAATTGCTTGTACTATTTGGCGGATTAGAGTCATCACAAAAATCTAACATTTTTAGATTTTCAAGTGGTAATGTTGTGCAGTACAACACTACAATAGCCCCCCCCCCCCCCTCACTTTTCCATTTTCTATAGTCAATTTTTGTTGTTGATCCCATCAATTTTCAGTCCATAATTGCAGGAGGCAAGAGTCATTTACACAGATGCAGCTCTAGCTAAAGTACAGATGGAAAACAGTAATAACTAGATATGTGTATCTAAGTTTCATTCCACACTCTCATTCTGGAGCCAATTACCCGTCAGAATATTCACCAGTAGTTACCATCAGACATTTTTTTTTTATTTAAAACAGAATTCCAATGTATAGCTTTTTTGATCAAAACATTTTTTTCACCAAAAGGATCTAACACATTATTATAACATATATTTTGATATTTAAAAAAAAATCTGACAACAGGCATTATAATCAATAAAATGCAGCTATTTTATAAAATTAGAATTTTTAAAAGAAATGATAATAGTTTGGGGAAAATTGTATTTAAAAAAAAAAAAAAAATATATATATATATATATATATATATATATATATATATATATATATATATATATATATATATATATATATATATATATATATATATATATATATATATCTATATATATATATATATATATATATATATATATATATATATATATATATACATACATATATATATATATATATATTAAAAGTAATATTTTTTATTTTTAATAAACATTTGCTTTCTGACATTCAATACACTGAATCATCTTTTATTCTAAGCCACCATTAAAATTGGCACTAAAATAAACAAACTGTCAGGGCTGAGCTCAGTCCTTCCTTCTTAGAACTCTGTGCTCAGCTGTCGGTTAATTGCCAGTACTCTTCATTCCACAGTGACTCACCAGGTCTTCATTTCCTGCATGTCAGCTAGCCCTGCTGGGTTTTTAAACTGCCTGGATCAAATCTCCTGTGCCTTAGCCTGGTCAACATATCTGGATACTCTCTGCTGTGTTTTTTATGTTAACCCTTTAACGTTCTTCTCCACCGTTTGGTAGAGCACATTTTGAGTCACGCTGACTCATTGAAAAATGTGGGCTTTAAAGGGTTAAAGAATATTTCCTGGATGACTTCCTTTCTGGTTCCTAATCCTGTTTTCTGCATCTACTACACTGATTTCTGGATTCCTGTTTCACTGGCTTGTTCCAACTCCCCTTTCTCGTTACCGAACCCTGCCTATGTTTTGACTATGTTTTCTCTGTTTGTACCATTTTACCATTTTATTAAAAAGTGTGATTTTTACTGCACTTCTGTCTCAGTCTGATTTATGGTTCCTAACACAAACAAATGAGTAAAAAAAAAAAGAAAACACTTGCACCCCCAGCTTTGCTTAATATAATATATAATGGTTTGTGCACATTTCATTTCATTATTATATTCACAACTTAAAATAAATACACTTTGCTATCAGCTACAAAATAATGTTCGCCTGTGTAAATCTGGTAATAACAGTAGAACTTCAAGTCTAATGTTTGTACAGAAATTCTTAAAAATTATTTGTCAGAGTATTCAAGCATACCATTATTGGGTCAAATAATTTTATTCGAAAGCCACACTCACAGCAAAGCTGGCCATACATGAATCTAAATATGGTAGTTTAGTAGGTACCGGATGCATGTTGATCTATCAATTGACAAACAGCCTGTGGAGTTTTTCACAAACAATCAGTGGTGCCGGATATAGCCAGCAACACTAATCATTATGTTCTGCCAGTGGGAAGACTCCTTGCCAACAGAGTAAATAGCACAGTGGGAGCGATTACACTTTTTTTCAGATTTTTTCTTTAATATTGTATTTTTTTTTTTAATTTGTAAGGTATAATAAAAGTAGCAAAGAAAATATACAATAATACCATTCACTCATCAATTTTCGTATGGTCAGTGGGGTTAAATCAAGGATCACTTTTGGCCATAATGACCCTGGTAAGAAGATTCAAAAGATCAGGATGGAAAATATCTCTCCAATGAATGAAATACTAAGGCAGGCCATAGATTTATATTTTTTTTGAATGAAAGAAATGATCTTATTCCCCTATCCACACATTCAATGTGGATGGGGATTGGGATATTAATGAATGGCTTGCCTTAGTACTTCATTCATTGGAGAAAAATTTTCCATCCAGGACCTTCAAATTTTCTTGTCACCATGGTCAAAAACGATCCTCGATTTGACCCTACTAACCATTTGAAAATTGAACAAACATTCTGAAAGCTAACATGTGTATGGCCAGCTTATTTCAATCACTTGCTGTACAGATCTATTCAGAGATTACAATGAACACACCTGATTGATTAAAAGGAGAGACAACCCCCTTGACTGCTAGGTGATATGGAGCGATATAGATTTTCACTTAGACAGAAGCGGCCATAATGTCAGCAATTAGGGCTTAGATTTGCTAATTAAAATGCACTGCTAACACAGTGAGGTTGATTTACTAAAAGGAAATATGTTGTGCACTGCAAGTGCAGTTGCACTACATTTGAGGGAAAGCTCTGCTGAATGATTTCCTGTTCCTGTTTGGAAAATACCTTTTGTTGCATGGTTCACTTAATGTTATTTTTTCAAAAAACATGGACTTTCAAATACAATGCTGTGTGGATTACTGTCTATGGGATTTCACTTGCTATTCACAAGTAGGGATGAGCCAAACACCCCCCAGGTTCGGTTCACACCAGAACCTGCGAACGGACCGAAAGTTTGCGCAAACTTTAGAACCCTGGTAAAGTCTATGGCACTCGAACGTTCAAAATCAAAAGTGCTAATTTTAAAGGCTAATATGCAAGTTATTGTACTAAAAAGGGTTTGGGGACCCGAGTCCTGCCCCAGGGGACATGTATCAATTCAAAATAAAGTTTTAAAAATGGCAGTTTTTTCGGGAGCAGTGATTTTAATCACTTCCCACCCGGCCAATGCATATATACGGCCGGGTGGGAGCCGTCTACTCCTGATAGGCCGTTCAGGAACGTCCTTCAGGAGTAGCGGGATCGCGCGCGCGCTCGCGCAGCGGCGCAATCCCGATGTGCTCGTGTCACCCGGACACGGCACATCTCAGATCGGCAGGAGGGCTCTGTGATTGGCCCTCCTGATCACATGACGGCCGTGTCCAATCACGGCCGTCATGTGATGTAAACAAACAGCCGGTTGCTAGGCAATCGGCTCTCCTCTCCTCACACGGAAGTCACCGCTGAGGAGAGGAGAGCAGAACGCTGCAGCCGGCTGATGATCAGTGAGTATGGGCTGCTTTTTACACCTTTTTACTCACTGATCATCAGTGTAAACACACAACACACCACACAGTACAAACACAGTCCCCACATATGTCCCCAAAACACACATGTCCCCAAAACATACATGTCCCCAAATAATAAAAACACATGTCCCTAATAATAAAAACATGTCCCCCACATATGTCCCACTAAAATCACATGTCCCAATGATTATCTGCACACATATGTACGTGATCACCTGCACACATATGTACATGATCATTTGCGTACATATGTCCGTGATCACACAAACCAATTATTATACACTTAACGGAATTTTTTTTACCAAAAACATGTAGCAGAATACATTTTGGCTTAAATTTATGACAAAATTTGATTTTATTGGATTTCTTTTCAAATAGAAAAAAGAAAATATAGTTTTTTTTCAAATTTCCGCTATTTTTGCGCTTATATCGCAAAAAAAAAAAGTCGTGAATAAATAACACCAAAATAAAGCTCTATTTGTGCGAACAAAATGATAACAATTTCATTTGGGTACAGTGTAGCATGACCGCGCAATTGTCACTGAAAGCGCTAGAGCGCTGAAAGCTGAAAATTGGGCTGGGAAGGAAGGGGGTGAAAGTGCCCTGTATTGTAGTGGTTAATGATGCTTAAAGTGAAAAAAAAAAAAAGTGAAATATTCCTTTAAATATCGTACCTGGGGGGTGTCTATAGTAGGCCTGTAAAGTGGCACGTGTTTCCCTTGCTTTGAACAGTCCCTGCACAAAATGACATTTTTAAAGGAATAAAAGTAATTTAAAACTGCTTGCAGCTTTAATGTAATGTCGGGTCCCAGCAATATGTATGGAAATCAGTGAGACAAACGGCATGGGTACCCCCCCCCCCCCCCCCGTCCATTACCAGGCACTTTGGGTCTTGTATGGATATTAAGGGGAACCCCGCACCCAAATTAAAAAAGGAAAGGCGTGGGGCCCCCAGGCCCTATATACTCTGGACATCAGTATACAGGTGGTGCAAGACAGGGACTGTAGGTTTGTTGCTAAGTAGAATCTGTTTGTAATTTTGAACTGGTACACTTTTAAAGTGTAGCTCCAGCCAAAAAAAATGTTTTTAAGCTTTTTGGAAAACATGGGGAAGGGTTATCACCCCTGTAACATTTGTTTTGCTGTGTGTGCACCTCTACAAAAGATTTCACCTCACTTTCTATCCCAAAGACAAATGTTTTTTGAAAATTTGGGGTTCTTAGTGAAACAAAGATTGGTGATAAAGCATCAGTGGAGAGGAGACACAGTTTTCACATATTAACTCTTACAGGAGAGAATTTCCCTTCCTAGGGGTAGATTTCATCTCACTTCCTGTTGTCTGCTTCCATTTGCAAGTAGGAGTCGTTTGTAAGTTGGATGTTTGAAAGTAGGGGCCTGCCCTATATACTCTGCAGAAATGTGGGCCTTAGGTGTTGGTGTTGCCACAACACTGTAAGCCCTCACCGTAGCTCTTGGTGGGTGCTGGAATGCAGGACAGGCCAGTAGCTCAACTGCATACTGTGCAAGCTCTGGCCAGTGATCCATCCTCAAGACCCAGTAAAAAAGAGGATTTTCGGTTGGAAAGGTGTCCAAGTCTGATCTTGCCCCTAGGTATTTAGGCACCATGTAAATCAGATGCTGGCGATGGTTGCTGGAACCAATCATACCTTGGGGCTGCAGACTAAACAATTGTGTGAACGCATCGGTCAGACGGCCACCTTCTCCACCGCTCCTTCTGTGACTAACTGAAGTCTCAGGAACACGTTGTCCAGGACCAGGAATTTGTAACCTCCCAGTCTCTGGGAACGTGTTGCACAGACCTTTATGCAAGGCCTCCCAAAGATGTTTCATCCTCTGCTCCCTCTGCAACGGCAAGATAAGGTCCGCAACCTTACCCTTGTAACATGGATCAAGGAGTGTTGCCAGCCAGTAATAATCCCTCTCCTTGATCCAACGAATATGAGGATCCTTCCGCAGGCTTTGCAGGATCAGGGAGGCCATGCAGCATAGGTTAGCTAAGGGATTGAGTCCAGGGTCCTCTGAGTCACTAAGGACGACATGATCCACAGCCACCTTCTCCCAGCCATGTACAAGTCCATGGGTTTCTTGGGACTGTAAATGATCCCTTAAAGACTGCTGCTGATGCTGAGTGCTAGGCTCCCCCTCCATGCTGACACAATCCTCCTCCTCCTCGCCCTGAGAGGTAAGGAAGTCCTCCTCTTCCTGCCTCTGTTCTGTCTCAAGTCCCCTGTCCATTATTCCACACAGCGTGTGCTCCAACAGGTGGACAAGAGGGACAGTGTCACTGATACATGCACTGTCACTGCTCACCATCCTCGTGGCCTCTTCAAATGGTGACAGGACAGTGCATGCATCCCTGATCATGGCCCACTGGCATGGGAAAATAAAACAAGCTCCCCTGACCCTGTCCTGGTGCCATCGTCGCACAGGTACTCATTGATAGCCCTCTGCACAAAATGACTGCTGCAGCATGGACAACGTTGAGTTCCACCTGGTGAGCATGTCACATATTAGGCGGTTCTTGGACAGGTTAAATTCATTTTGGAGGTCAGCAAGCCGAGCACTGACATTATATGACCGGCGGAAATGCACACAGACTTTCCTGGCCTGCCTCAGCACATCCTGTAAGCCCAGGTACCTGCCCAAGAATCGCTGCACCACCAAGTTAAGGACCTGAGCCAAACAGGGCACATGGGTCAGTTGTCCCTATAGGAGGGCGGAGAGGAGGTTGGTGCCATTGTCGCAAACCACCATTCCTGGCTTAAGCTGGCGTGGTGTCAACCTCCTCTCAGCCTGCCCCTGCAAAGCTGACAGAATCCCTGCCCCAGTGTGGCTCCTGTCCCCCAAGCACACCAGCGCAAGCACCGCATGGCATCTTTTTGCCTGCGTTCTTGCGTAGCCCCTTGAACGCCTACACAGCACCACTGGTTCTGAGGACAAAGCACAGGAAGAGGCCATGGAGGAAGAAGAAGAGGAGAGGTGTAGGAGAGAGGTGTGTCAGAATCACCAGTAGTAGAATTTTGGAGGCATGGTGACGGAACAACCTCAAACACTACTGCACCTTGTCCTGCATCCTTCCCAGCTGCCAGCAGAGTCATCCAATGCGCTGTGAAAGATAGGTCCATGCCTGCTGGACCATGAGTCAGCGGTAATATGCACCTTAATGCTGACCGCCCTGTCCAGCAAGGTCAAGACATTGCCTTCCACATGCCGGTAGAGAGCTGGAATCGCCTTCCGTAAAAAAAAGTGTCATTTGGGAACCTGCCACTGAGGAACCACACATTCCACAAACTCACGGAAGGGGGCAGAGTCTACCAACTGAAAAGGCAGCAGTTGAAGTGCTAGCAATTTAGCCAAGCTAGCATTCAACCGCTGGGCATGTGGATGGCCGGGAGGGAACTTCTTTCGGCGGTGCAGCAGTTGGGGCAGGGAAATTTGCCTGGTACAATCTGATGTCAGTGTACCGATAGCAGATTTCCCGCAAGTACTTGGCTGGGACATACCTAATTCTACACCTTCATTACTCTCAGTGCAAGTTTCAGAGAGGACTGAAGGTGTAGTGGGGTTGGAGATCCCAGCTGATGAGAAGCAAGGAGAGGTCCGCTTTGTTCTTTGGTGTGGGTCTTTTAGGTACGCTTGCCAACGAACTGCATGGCAGGTCGACAAATGTCTGCTCAAGCATGTGGTGCCCAAGCGGGTGATGTTTTGGCCACATGAGATACATTTGAGACATATGCTGCAAATATCAATGATGCGATCTGATGCAATGGTCTCAAAAAAGGCCCACATCAAAGAACTTTTGGAATAACGCGCAGAGACAGCAGCGCCCCTTCACATGGGGAGTGCTGCGGTGTGATTCAGTTGGTGTGCTGCCCTTAAGCTAGCTCCTGAAGGGCATGCTGCCTTGTTGGAGATGTGCCTCCTCGTCCTCCTCCTCTCTCCTATCAGGCACCCACGTGGAGTCAGTGACCTCATCATCCCCTCCCTCCTCATCACTGGAGCAAACCTGGCAGTATGCTGCAGCTGGGGGAACATAAATGCCAGATTGCTGTCCTTCTTGGGCACCCCCTCTCTCTGAGCTCATGTTACTGCCTTTCTCTAGCTGGGTATCATCATCAGAGCCATCAAAACTCTGGGCATCCTCCTGGAGCATGTACCCAACACTGTGGTCAAGCAGTTCGGGGGACTACTCAGGAGGACATGGTGAGGCTAGGGAAGGAGTAACTGATGCCATTGAGCTGAGGGAAGAGGCAGCGTTGGCAGCTGCTTTGCCAGACAAAGTACCCTGAGCCTGGGTGAGAGAGGATAAGGTGGATGAGGATGGTTTGGTCATCCACTCTACCAAGTCTTTGGCATGGCCAGCTGCAGAAAAAAAGCACAAGTGTGTCCCACGGCCACATGCTGATGAGGATGCACTATGTCCAGGACCAGCACTGTTGCCTCTAGACACAGAGCCTGCTTGCCCTCTTTTATTGGCTCGTGACTGCCTCTCCTTGTTGGCCTTCCAGACATAATAATGGCCTGCAGGAAGATGTAGCTGCACAAAGCTGGGATGTATATATATATATATATATATATATATATATATATATATATATACTTATTATATTGCAGCTAGCAGAATCAACTGCCTGCCTGTAGTATTATTAGTATGAGAACACCAGCAATTGTTCACTTTAGTTGCACACTGTGCAGACAAAACAGTACATTAACTGAAAATACTGCAGCTCCCTGCCTGTGGTATTAGTATGAGAACACCAGTAATTGTATTCAGGTAAGCTTTAGGTGCACACTGTGCAAGGGACACTAAAACAAAATACTGCATATACCTGCCTGTATTTGTATGAGAACCCCAGCAATTGTATTCAGGTAATCTTTAGGTGCACACTGTGCAAGGGACACTAAAACAAAATACTGCAGCTCCCTGACTGTATTTGTATGAGAACACCAGCAATTGTATTCAGGTAAGCTTTAGGGCACACTGTGCAAAGGACGCTAAATCAAAATACTGCAGCTCCCTGCCTGTATTTGTATGAGAACATCAGCAATTGTATTCAGCTATGCTTTAGGTGCACACTGTGCAAAGGACACTAAATCAAAATACTGCAGCTCCCTACCTGTATTTGTATGAGAACACCAGCAATTGTACTCAGGTAAACTTTAGGTGCACACTGTGCAAAGGACACTAAATCAAAACACTGCAGCTCCCTGCCTGTATTTGTATGAGAACACCAGCAATTGTATTCAAGTAAACTTTAGGTGCACACTGTGAAAAGGCCACAGTACACTAAGTGCAAATACTGCAGCTCCCTGCCTGTCAGTATATTATGAAGAGAATAACAGAAACGGATTTAGCTAAACTGAATACAGTGTTTAAATAAATAAATAAATAAATATATATATATATATATATATATATATATATATATATATATACACACACACAACACCTAGGATATATATGCATCACTGTAACTGAATAACTGACTCGCCTACCTACTCTATCTAACTCAAATTAAATGACACTGTCTCTCTCTCTCTGTCTGTCTTTAACCACTGCCGCAACACACTACACAAGGCCACCATGCAGGAGGCCTTATATAGTGTGATAGTGTGGGGCGTGTATTAAACCCCCTGAGAAATAATTGGCCAAAGCCATCCTGACTTTGGCCAGTTTTGGCTCTCAGTTTTTTCTACGCTCTGATTGGCCAAAGCATGCGGGTCATAGTGCATGCTTGGCCAATCATCAGTTATCAATGCACTGCGATGCCACAGTGAATTATGGACCGTGATGAGCCACTTGAATATGGCGCGAATGGCCCATAATGTTTGAAATTTGTTGAACGGCCAGACAATGTTCGAGTCGAACTCGAAGCTCATCCCTATTCACAAGCCCCAATTGAGTGGAGGCACTAGCGCTTGTTAAAGTTCCTGTCCTTTTCACACAGATTATAAAGACTCTGCTCCTAAATCCTATTTAGGTGGTGCCATCATAACCCAAGAGCCGCAGAGAGTGAAAAGAATAGCGCTACATTTGGAGGCACTGCTGAGATAAATATCGTGGATCAGGACATTAAGGAAGGACCATGTCACTGTTATCAAAAGAAGCTGTGAGGCAGTGGGCCCTGGAAGAGCAACTGCCACCTAAAAGGACATTTGCTGTTTCGTATGTACCTATCACTGTGAGCACCCATAAACTGCAGGAGGTGCTAAAAGCAAATTAATCCTTGCAGTCTGCCGCTCTTGTTGATAAAACAGAGGAATATGAGAATTATAAACTGTATACACATTATCTCTGTTTATTTAAATCCAGTTAAAGGGGCCTTTTGCATATATTCAAATGGGGCTGAAGCAATTGGTTGTGCTGTAGTATTTCCAGTGGCCATTTTGATTCCACGAATTCCAGTAATAAATATTGGTGGATTTATTTATTATTCATAGTTGCATAGATATAAATAGACTATAGATTTAATTTTTTATGCATTGTTATTATGTCTGCATAAACACTGTTTTTGGTGATTTCTTATTGCATTTGATAGATGGTACACAAGTGCTGGTACAATCAAGTAAACACAACTGTTGTTTTTTACAAAAACCATCTGGCCCTTTAACTCCTTCAGATCTGCGCTATACCCGATACGCTATACCCGATACCTATACCAGCGTGGATCTGTTTTGTCAGGAGGATGTCAATAAACGTCCTTCCCTTAGCAAGCTGGCTGTGCCCCCCTGCAGGGTGCGTGCGGCGCGCACTATGATCACCTGAGTCATTGAGACTCAGGTGATCACAGATCGGAGTAAGGGGTCGATCCCGACCCCTTACCACGTGATCAGCTGTCAGCCAATGGCAGCTGATCACATGATGTAAACAGAGAATTGGTAATCCTTTTTTTTCTTCTCACGCTGATAGCGTGAGGAGAAAAAAAAGCCGATCACCAGCTCCTGTGGAAGGGACATCAGTCATGAGCGGGGAGAGGTGAAGCTGCCTCATATGAGCCCGCAGTGCCCACCAATCAGTGCCCACAGTGCCCAATCAGTGCCCACAAGCACATCAGTGCCACCTATCAATGCCCATGAGTGCCACCTATCAATACCCATCAGTAATGCCTCATCAGTGCCACCTAGAAGTGCTGCCTATCAGTGTCGTCTACCAGTGCCGATCAGTGCTTATCACTGCCACCCATCAGTGCCTCTCACTGCCACCCATCAGTGCCAGCTATCAGTATCACCTATTAGTACCCTTCAGTGCCTCCTATCAATGCCATTCGGTGCCGCCCTTCAGTGCCATCCATCAGTGATACCTATCAGTGCCACCCATCAGGCCCACCAGTGCCACCTATTAGTTCCCACCACTGCCGCCTATTAGTGCCCATCAGTGCCGCCTTATCAGTGCCCATCAATGCAGCCTATCAGTGCCCATCAGTGCAGCCTATCAGTGCCCATCAGTGTAAAAATAAAAAACCCAGAGGTGATCAAATACCACCAAAAGAAAGATCTATTTGTGGGGAAAAAATGATAATAATTTAATTTGAGTACAGTGTTGTATGACTGCGCAATTGTCATTCAAAGACAATGACAGCGCTAAAAGCTGAAAATTGGTCTGGGCAGGAGGGGGGTTTAGGTGCCCAGTAAGCAAGTGGTTAAAGGAGTTGGGGGCCTATACAAACCCCTCCAAAAAGCAACACACTTTGTGCCGATGGTGTATATTATCTCTCTCTGCAGTAATGATTTATGCTTCTTTCCATGAGACAAGAGTAGCTGCTGAATTTTAATTTTCTAAAACAAAAACAGGCCAGTATCAGAAAATCAATATCATGCAACCCATCAAAAACCTGTATTCTTCAAATAATTAAAACATTAATGTTTCTGGATAAAAATAAATTAGTGTAATATTTATAGTCCGAGCCAGAGATGTAATGACTCAGGGGTGCGGTGTAAAGTGTCGCAGTACGCTCCACATGTGCTCAGCGCTGTTTCTAAAGGCTCTGGAGGCTATTAAATTTAATGAACCCATCTGCTATGAAAAGGAGGGCCAACCATAATCAGTTCTCTCAGTGCCATTTACTACAGATGGCAATGCGCATTTCACATACCCAGCAGGAAGCGCTATGTTCCCCTCTAAATGCGTGTCGCTTCGGTTTGATGTTCTGAGAATCTTTTTGATCTGCCGGACTTTTTTTTTCTTGAAATTTGGAAATAAATAAGCACTGTACACGAAGGCACAGATGAAAAGTGCCATCTCATTAAAACAAATATTGATGCTGCTTTAAACTTTTTTTTATTGTACTTTGACATTTTGCAATTAATTTAGTAAGCCAGCACTCTAAGGCTGTGTGCAGCCAGAAAGAACATCCTGTAATGCATTGGTTCCAGCACGTGAAGCAGCAAAGGATAAAAAATTAAATGTGTCATTTATCAAACATAAAGAATTTCAGGAGTGGTGGAGGGGGGTGGCGTTCAAGCGGTCAGTTGTAAATTTGTTGGAATACTTGCTCCCTTCTTAAGGGAACACTGCAGATTTGCAGTTTTAAAAAAGGCATGAGCAGTGTAAATATCACATGCAAGTAATCTGTATTATTAATGCAATAATCTGCATTACCTCATTTTGCCCAATTCCTTAACACTGGACACATGGTACCTTAACCACTTCCTGACCGCCGCACGCCGATGTACGTCCCTACTTTGGGGACGGATATCGTTGTTATGGCCGCAGCTAGCAGCCATAACCCCGGTATCCCGGGGCTATCCTCGGATAGCAGTCCGCTACAAGATAAAAGTGGTCTCTGCGGCAGGTTCGCCGTGAGTTCACTTTTATCAATACGGTGCCCTCTACCGCTTATCGGAGCCGTCGGCAGTGGCAGAGGTAATCGGATCCTTCTCAGTGCTGTGCATGGAGACGAGTGAGGGGAAAATGCCCCCCATCTCCATGACACTGCAGGGTGGAAGCGACGTCATAACGTCACTTCCGCCCATAGCTCTTAAAGGGCAATTAGATTTTTTTTCTTTTTTGAAATGACAACTTATTTTTTATTGCATTTTAGTGTAAATATGAGATCTGAGGTCTCATATATACCCTGTTCCCCCGAAAAGACCTAGCGTGATTGTCGGTGATGGCTCAAATATAAGCCATACCCCCCAAAAAAGCCATAGTTAAAGTCCTTGTAGGTCTTATTTTCAGGGAAACAGGGTAGGGCTTATTTGGGGGGTAGGGCTTATATTGCAGCCATCACCGACAATCACGATAGGTCTTATTTTTGGGGAAACAGGGTAAGAGGTGCTTTTTTTCTATTACAGGGGATGCATACACTTTTTTTTAAAAAACAGTGTAAAAATAAAAGGTAAAATAAATAAGAAAAAAAATGTTTTTAAACACGCCCCGTCCCGCCAAGCTCGCGTGCAGAAGCGAACGCCTACGTGAGTAACGCCTGAATATGAAAACGGTGTTCAACCCACACATGTGAGGTATCACTGCGATCAGCAGAGCGAGAGCAATAATTCTCGCCATAGACCTCCTCTGTAACGCAAAACATGCAACCTGTAGAATTTTTTTAATGTTGCCTATGGAGATTTTTAAGGTTAAAAGCTTGTCATCATTCCATGAGCGGGCGCAATTTTGAAGCGTGACATGTTTGGTATCAATTTACTCGTCATACCATTATATTATATATTTATTATAAAAAAATGAGGCTAACTTTACAGTTGTCTTATTTTTTAATTCCAAAAAGTTTTTTTTTTTTTAAACGAGCGCTTGTAAGACCGCTGCACAAATACGGTGTGACAAAAATGATTGCAACAACCGCCATTTTATTGTCTAGGGTGTTAGGGAAAAAAATTATAATGTTTGGGGGTTCTAAGTAATTTTCTAGCAAAAAAAAATGTTTTTAACTGTAAACACCACATCTAAAAAAGAGGCCCGGTCTTAAAGTGGTAAAGATCTGGTACCATCTGACTGATGGACTTAGAGATATTAACTCAAGGTCACTAATTTATCTAACTCGTATGCCGCGTACATACGATTGGACATTCTGACAACAAAACCGTGGATTTTTTTCCGAAGGATGTTGGCTCAAACTTGTCTTGCATACACACGGTCATGCAAATGTTGTCGGAAATTCTGAACATCGAGAAAGCTGTGACGTACAACACGTATGATGGGGCTATAAAAAGGAAGTTCAATAGCCAGTGCGGCCCCTTCTGCTTGATTCTGAGCATCAGCGGACTTTTGTGCGTTGGACTTGTGTACACACGATTGGACTTTCCTTTGTTGTCAGAAAATTTGAGAACCTGCTCTCAAACATTTGTGTGCGGAAATTCTGACAGCAAATGTTCGATGGAGCATACACACAGTCGGAATTTCCGACAACAAACTCACATTGAACATTTCCCGTCAGAAATGTGTGTGTATGCAGCATTAGTGTACAGGGTATATGTACAGTACAGTTTATTAAGTCTTTTCTGATAAGAGACTGTCACAAAGGAAATAACTGCTTGTCCCAGGTAGAAGTGGCAAACACCTCACTATTGAGCTACATAGTAAAGTAGAACTATAGGCAAAACTTTTTTTTTAACCCCTGTCAGATTATTTTTCGTCTTCTGTGTCCCATTGCAGAGATTTCCTTTCGCTTTCTGTCCCATAGCCAAACAGAAGGTGAGAGGAAGTCTCTGCAAACTAAGGGAATTCTTTGGGGACCCCCAGGTCACCTGAACTAGTGTCCCCAATGGAAGATTTCCCCTCTATTATTTTTCTGGGGACAACAAAAAATGTGGGATTTTCTTTTACTTTCACTTTCAATGATAATGGCAAACAGGACAAATAGAGAGGGTGAATCTCCCTAATGAGAGCACAGACAGCAATAAAAAGTGACAGGGGTTGTAATTATCTCCACTCTATCCAAACCCAAAAAAAGTCTTGCCTTTAGAGCAGTGATATCACTCACAGTGAAAATGATTAGGTTAAGCTTTACTGCCCCCAGAAAACAGATGACAGAACCCAATAAAAGGACCATATAGGTCACTATGTTACCTTGTATCTCCTCCTATACGGTGCTAATTAGTAAAGTCGCTAACTAGACACTCCCTGCACACGCATGGTGCTCACTTTAGTTTTACTTAACATCACTGAGACAGGGCTTAGGAAACCCTTTGTTTTATTGCCCTACAAAAGATTGGGAAACATCCTTTGTAATGACTTGAATGGAATCTATGTTAGATTCAACTTCTGTATCTTATTGAAGAGTTAAAATGGAGTTCCACCTAAAAGTGGAACTTCCACTTTAAGGCCTCTTACCCAGCCCCTGTTTGTGAAATGGAGCTTTGGGGGAGGGGGGGGCAGGTAACAAAATTTGGCAGGTACCTACTCCCACTTCTTCGCCTAGGAGACCGGAAGCAGAAGCTTTCCCTCTCGAAGCCTTCTGGGACATTTGACAGGTCCTAGAAGACTTTGGGGCCAGTCGCAGACTGCAGCGCCACTCACGCTTGCGCAGTGGGCACCAGGCTGTGAAGACGCTAGCTGTCACAACCGGGTGCCCATAGTAGAGATGGCGGTGCCACCGAGGGAGGACATGGGGAGAACACCGTGGGACAGGCGAGTGGCTGTTTATTAAAAGTCAGCAGCTACACTTTTTGTAGCTGCTGATTTTCAATAAGCAAATAAATGACTGGGACTCTGCATTAAGCTACCTGTTGATTTTGCTAAGTCAGCAAGTGGCCATACCGTCTACATATACTGGTTCTGAGGAGGTATGGTATTGCATACATCAGTAATTGAAACAGAACATTAAGAAGACATATTCTAAGGCATTCTTCACTTTTTGCTCCATCGGTTGGGAAATTTTCCCTGTGCCTGAGTGAGCATATGGTCAGTGCAAGCACATGCTGCAATACACACTCTGAGATCTGCTTGCAATTAAATGGCATCTAACAATTGAATCAAATGTCGGTCTGTTGCATCATTCTCATGTGTCTAATCTCACTCATTAGAAGGAAATCCTTCTGTGACATGGAAATCTGTGCATACATTGACGTTTTTGTACATACAATTTTGTTGTAGAATTACAAGGACTGTGTTTCTATAGTTAGCCCTGCTCCTGGAATTCCTCTCGTCTACTGTGATAGACCATCCTAGATTTCTACTCTGTAGAAACGCCTGGTTTTCTGCCTAACCTGTTACTGTACACAAGTACAACATGTCTCAAGAATTTGTGTATCTACTATAGTTAGATAGTGAGCAACCTTCTCTTCTCTATGATGATGCTGATTGAAACCGGTAAGGGAATAAGCTAGATCCAATCACACTAAGCCTTTCTGAAGTGAATTATGAAACAAACAGAAATGTCTGATAATTGATCTGCCTAGTGGAACAGAACTGTGAAACGCATCACTGTTGCTGATGAAACATGCAATGATGTAGAGCAACTAGGCAGTGCACAGTGTTTATGAAAGGTATACAAGACTTTCTGACTAATATTCTTGTCTTCTTTCAAGTGTTACTACAGAGGAGTCTATTCAAGAGCTAAAATAACTTTTCTGCGCTTAACCAACAGACACTTTTACGTTCCTGGCAGCCAAAACATTTACAGATGACAAGGTATTATAATTGCATGTAACTACATCCCGCTACTCTGCCTCCTCTAAGCTCTTAATTCATCCAGATCACTAAAGTCCCACTCCCAGCAATCACTGCTAAGATCAGGCTCTCAGAAATCTTCATTAAGTGGTCAACTCAAAATAGCCTTTGCTGGAGCAGAAGAAGCTAAAGTGGAAGCTCACTGCATTAAGATGGAAGTAGTCATCAAAGCACAAGCTGCCCAAGCTTGTACACAGACAAAAGTACAAGGTGCTCAGGGAGGCAAGCATGTGCACAGGTAGAAGTGCACGCTGCCCAAGCTCATGCACAATAAGAGGTGCAAGTGTAGGCAGAAGTGGCTCAGGCAGAAGCCTAGCTAGAAGTTCTTCAAAGTCAAAGAAAGGAACAGCCTTGGCCAAGCTCAGAACCTTGGAACAACCTGCTGAAGAAGAAGAAGCCCATCATCAGATCTTAACCCCCTGAGGACCCTGCAAGATGAACCTTGCAACTTATCTAAGCCAGAATAATTGAACCACTCACAGGAAATAGAGTTTCTAAACTGCAACACATTACTTGGAGATTTATACCGTATACTAATAACAATAAATTTAACAAAAAGTGAAAAATATATATACCAGACAAGCTATATTCCCTTAAAATAACTGCTAATAAAAGTGTCCTAAAATATAAAACATATCAAAACATCTCTGCTCTAAAAATTCCCACATGCAGAATCACATATTGATAGCACCATCAAACTTAAAGTGGTGTTGCCACCAAAAAATTAAAAGCTGCTTAAAATTCGTAAAAAAAAAATAAAATAAAATAATTGGCAAAAAATAAATTTTTTACTCACCTCTAAATACCGGTTGCTAGGGGGTCCCTCGTAATCTGCCTTCTTCATTGCCCGGGCTGGTGACATCACTTCCCCTCGCGCCGCACATTCACCTGGGACCTGTCATGTGTCCCAGGTGACTGTACGGCGTATCACGGCGCCCTGCGCCGCTCGCGCATGCGCAGTGGGTGCCCGGCTGTGAAGCCACAGCCGGGTGCCCACAGTATGCATGACGGCACCGCGAGCGGAGCGAAGGGGGGGGGCTTCGTTCCCCCGCATCGCTGGACCCTGGGACAGGTAAGTGTCCGATTATTAAAAGCCAGCAGCTGCCATATTTGTAGCTGCTGACTTTAAAAAAAATTTTTTAGGGGGTACCCCACTTTAACAAAACAAAATTCCAAATCTATCACATGCAGGTAAAAATGTACTCGCATGGGAAACATGCACTATAAAGCTAAACAATAGTGCTTAAGAATAGTATGTAGTCTCCTCGACTCATTCATTGTTATGCTAATTCCAGAAACATGTGCTTCCATCTGCAGCGTCACACCCTGGATGAAAGTAAAATTTGCTAAGGCTACAGATTAAGAAATTAAGATACAAATGTATTAAACACTGTATAGTTCACAGTCCACCTCGGAACAGACATGTAAAAACGACATTTTAGATATTATGTATTTGCACCAATGGTATCATATTAAAAACTGTGGATGAAGCAAGCCAGTGATTATAATATTGAAATATCACACTTCATAGGATTTATACAAGAAGATATCTGTCTACTCCTATGATTGGTCTACAGAAGCTGTATTTAATTCAGTGATTCAGGACCAAAGCATCTTACCTATGCAAAACTTGATCTGCTGATCAGATGATTTGATCAAACTGTGTTAAGAGGCTTAAAACTGTTTACATTCATGAACCAGATAAAGGTCTTAATTTTGCATAGGATAGATTAAATGAAACGTAAAAAGTTGGAAAGTTATCAAGCTTGGCTTGTTTAAGAGACTGCACATAGTGTTAACCTGATTGTAGCAAAATTGCCATATAGTATTCAGAAAAAATAGGCAACAGCGGGTTCAAGGTTCAAGGTATAAGGAGAAACACCAAGTCTCCTTTCTACTTTTCCCCTTCTTTTCAAAGTACATCAGTGCCAAAACTGGTCCGTCCTTTTCAATTATCAACTTAAAACCTATCCCCTAAATGCAGAGACATTAGAAAAAGTTGTCTAGGTAAGAAAGCGGTGAGTTATATCCACTGCCAGGTGTAACCTTGCAGTAAGTCAAAAGGACCCAAACTCTTACTCTCATTTATGATAAACCACAGGCAAGCAAGGAACAGATACTGGAATTGGGGTAGATTTGAAGATAGAGAATCATACTGGCAAGTGGAGAGGCTAAAAAACATCCCATCCAAAAAATTGTTGGCAAGGAAGCTTTCAATTTTTTTCTATGTTAATATAACTCAAGAGGGGATCTTTTCTGTTATTGTTTTGATGAACAAGTGTGACTAAAGCTGGGTATACACATACAGAAATTCAGCAGGTTTAGCAAGAACTGGGTGAATTTCAGTATGTGTGTACTGGCTTCTGTCGAATGGCAAGGCTGGATAACAAGCATTCGATCAGCGCTTGCAGCCAATGGCGGTAGCACTGATCTGTGTATTCTGACGAGGGGCAGCCCCCATTGCCACAATACCATAGCATGGCAGGGGAGACCCTTGCATCCACATGTGTGGATGCGGGGTTCTGTCAGTTTTTTTCTTTTCAATATAACCCACTGGTTGAACAAAAAAAAAGAATACTTGTATGCACGGCTTTAGAAACCAGTCCATTGTTTTCAAATGGATTAACCTGTGTGTTTCTGTGCTCACTTCATTCACAGAAGGTGCTTAGACTGGAGATCTTGCCTCCTTTGCATGGCCATGTTGGTTTTAATTACTCATATCACCAATATTTGTGTACATGTCAAACAGTTGTTAACGCCAAAACACAACTGAATACATTCTGACATTATCTATTCACTCTATGATTAAGCCCCATGGATGGGTGGGAGGGGGGTGGGGGGCAACATGTCAGAGGAATGTAGTCAGGAGGAGATTAGGTTGAAGCTGTATCTTCACCTCTCTGTTTAGTGGCTAGGCTCCGATGTGTAAAATTTCTTCCTTCTGTCTTATTATTTACTTATTAAGCAGAGCTGAATCCGTTAACGTTCCACACCAAAAATGAAACAAGCAAACATATTAAACCCCCATGCTGGCGCTGGTTGGTTGTTTTAATCAACTGATCCCCAACACCATGTGGGCATCCTCTAACTATGCCAAGCAATCTTATCTCTTAGATAATAGAAACTGTATACACATAATGCAAGTTAGCTCACCAACTATAGAAATGATTCAATTTGTGGGCAGAGGGAATTTACTGTGAACCCTGCAAAGTTATGTCTATCTGTTCCTTTACTGTGTTTGTTGCTAAACTAAGTAAAGCTGTACTTTTTTCTTCTTTAAAAATGTGCACTTCATATTTCTTAATGTCAATTTTCCTGGTGAACTTAGATCACAAGAAATGGAGCTGATTCATCTTCTAATAGTTTAATGCTAATGTCAAGACCTGGCAAAGTACCATTTTTGTTAATAAAGTATATACATAACTATTTGGGGTGGCTGTTGAAAAGTAAATTGCACTCAGCTTTATTTGTGTGGAGTTCTTTCATTGCTAGAAATGTTATTTTAATTTTAGAACAAGCAAGGCTATGGCAGATCAGCACTATTCACCCATTGCTTTCCATCGGTCAAAGTCTGTGAACTTATGAATGCACTGAGGGATACATCTATTGAAGATTTAAAACTCGATCCTCAGATTCCATCATATTAACACTCTCCAGATGTTTGTTTCCCATCATCTCACACTGACCCTCCAGTTACCTGCAATGAGTCAATGGTTTGTACAAGGAAAAAGAATAAGGAAAGCTATTTGAGTGTGATGGAGAATGACCATATAAGCTATGATATAATGACATGGGCTTCTTCCTATAATTATTAAAGAGGAAGTTCAGGGAATGAATATTCTTGATTAGGAAAAGGTTAATGTTGTGCACAAACAATGGAAATTAATTAAAAAGAGAACCAAATCAATATACCTTTTCCTGATTGTTACTTGACCCATTGCAACCAAATTTAGCAGCCTTATCAAAGAGCTTTTGAATAGGTATACTACTACCCTTGCCTGAGAGCAACAGAGGGCAGTGTCCAGAATCAACAAAAGCATGGCTTGGATTTACAGCAGGTAGGCCTTGAGAAAAAGAGGATTCCCCCCCCCCCCATGAGTGGATTAATATAAAAAACATAATTGGATTAAAACTTTAGTTTACTTTTAGGTAGAGGATGGTGAGGTGGCCTGTAGGTATATCTATTTTTACAATCATAATGAGAAGATCCATCCTTAAATAGTCCTGGTATGATTTCCTATAACTTAAGCTCCTGCCAGGTAGAATTATATTTAGGTCACAACGAATGCTTATTTATTCATGCTGACAATGAATACTTAGTTATTCGTGCTAGCTTAGTTATTCATCCAGTCCTTATAGGAAGAAATTGACTCCCAGCATGAATGGAACAGTTGGACAAGTGAATGGAGGTTGTTGCTTTATATTTCATTTATTTATATGAAAGTGGCCCTAGAGGAGATAATGAGAGTCTATTGTGCTAACACCAATACAAGACTCACTGTAGGGCTAATATGCTTCCCATGCTACCTTACCTACCAATATGTATTTTAGAAGGTTACTGAAAACATTGGTAAAATAATCTCCATGCAGATGAGTCAAACATAGGAATCCAGCCCTGAAAGATAAGTATGCTAACTAGTTAATTATCCAGAGTCTGGTCAAGTACCTGACAGAACTGGGACCCCATTGCTGCATTGTTGTTGCCTTCTGTTTGGCTTCCTGTTAAGTCTCATGCTATTCTTGTGCTGCTACTCTGCTCCTGGGCTTTTCTTCTAGTCCACCTATATGCTCACTGCTCCTGCTGCCACTGATTATCATCCTGCAACCTCTTCTGGGTCCTCCCACACCCTTGGCTCACTTCTATGCCCTGAGGTTGAACGGTCACTCTGTTTATCCCCTCAAAAAACATGCACATAAGGGGAGCTAGCCAATCAGACATCCAAATTGCTTCATGTTCCTTTCAGGTGACACCAAAGTCCACACTCTAGTGGCTCGTTACAGAAATGCCAAGCTCACAGGTGCCATTCATACACTGATTTTGCTGTCAACTCTACATGTTTAATAAAAGCCCTAGCTGAAGTTGTATACATAGATAAGCAGTTAGCTAGACATGGTACTAAAAACGTAATTTTTTTTTAAGTCGTACTTCCTGTTTATGTATTCTGCACAACTGCTGTTACAGTAAATAAAACTGTGTAGTACAATAGGCACTAGAGTTAGGCCCAATGCACTTGGATCAGCAGTTAGTAACAAACTTGGTCTGACACACCACCTCTTCAATGGAATTCATATGTGGGTGTGGCTGTTACTAAGCTACGCCTTCATAGAGCACTAGCGTTAGAAGGCAGGAAATAGTACTTTACCGTGAGACAATTGTGTTGTAAGTAATTTCCAAGCAAATAACAGTCAGAAATCATTACATGTGATTAATCAAGACTATAAACAAGTACAAAAATAAATAAATAATGTGTTACACTTTAATTAGCCTTTAACCTCACGTAAACGCTATCTACCCAAGCCATGTTGCAACCATTTGACGTTTCTATTTTACATTTTAGCTGTGTTAACACTGCTTCTGGATTTACTGGTAATGGCAGAAACCCAGACTTGTGGTTTAGTCTTACTCCATGGCACTATCTAGGACTGGATTATTTTGAAACCTGCTAGCATTATGACTATGCTGTGTTTATTCCCCTTCCTCTCCTTGCTCTGATTTGGCCTTGGTTAACTGCTCCCTGTTGTCTGTCTCCCTTGCTGAGTTACAGCCACCCTGGACAAGCTCTGAAATGTTGATAGAAACACATTACAAAGATGATACATGTAGGCTAGCTTTAGCCCCCCCCCCCCCCCATTCCATTTAATGCAAGCTGGATGGATGTAAAAAGCAGTATGTACGTCTAGAAGAATCCCAAATGCCCCCTTTGTTTTAATTTTGGTTTGGCGACATGTGCCCTTAAAATGGTAGAAAAACGTATCCAAGGGTCTGTATGCTTCTAGTGGTTAAAGAGATGATGTTAAACATCCATATTCTCATATAGTTACCAAAACAGGATTCCTTTTTTTTAATGGGCGATTTCTTTTATTATTATTTTTTCCTTGATATACTGTAAGCACTTGCACCCTCCTATACAAATTTTCATATAGCATTGACTGGCTTTAGCTTTTGCCATACTACAAACAGGTGATTTATCCAGTGTTTGCATGAATGTAATGTAGTATATACATAATCATTTATGGCATAAAGAGCAGACCCCTTGCTTGTAGCGCTCAGTTTTGGTCTACTGGTATAGTATGCACTGCAGACAGGCTAAATGTAAACAATGTAATGTTTGCATTGGTTCAGGTCTGTAAGAATTGCTCTTAGACCACAGGGAAAGCAAAGGCAGAGGTAGCAAAGTATATCTGCAGTTTTTCTTTGTATCTGTAGATACATTAAATAAACATGTTTTAAAAGTACGGTACAGTTATCCTTTAAATATCTTCAATTCTGAAGGACACCTAAATGTTTACATATGTATTTACAGATGCTGTATAAACCTATTTTACATACACATGTTTTTGAAAGCTGTACACAATTTTCTTGAGTGGACCTCTAATTTCTCTATGCATAGTTACATATGTGTGTTACCCTGCATTTTACTATGAATTAATGCAAATAAACACCGGAGTACAAACAGTCTAGTACGCTTGAACTTGCAAAGTAATGTATAATAAAATAATAAGGATTATTATCCAGTTACACTGGTGGAAGGATCTTACAGATAAAATAAGAGTCTACTCATTCTTTCCATACCGCAAAGATAGTTAGTATAAGTCACATGTAGAGATGAAGGGTTTTTCCATGAAGCATTAACATTAATTGTGGCACATGGGAATTGAAATGATGGTTCTGTTAAATGTTGTGTTTTGTTACACTGAGCAGAATCAGTATTTTCTACTACTGAGCAAAGAGGAACATGCAATGATGTCCAGTCACCTGAAAGAGCTTAGGGCTACCTTTTGTCGGGTAAGGTAAAAGGCCATTTAATTGTTCCCCTTCTCAGCAGAATGTACTCGCCTGCACTTCTCGCCAGCTCTTTTGAACATCCGTGCATGGGTGAACTTGTGACTCATTGCCCCATATAACAACAGTAGATGCTATATAATTGGCCCAGCATTGTCACATAGGATTGAGAAAAGAGTCTATAGTCCTATGTGAACTCTAACAAATCAGTCCGGAGCTTACACAGGGCTTTCTCTTACTGGCCACTTTATCTCCATTCTTTAAGGGTACTTATGTTGCTAACATGTTACACTCCTATCTTTCGATATTCTAGTTCAGCCTTTCTCAATCAGGATTTCAAGGAACCCTTGGGTTACTCCCAAGGTTACTAGAGTTTCATTGAGCAGGATCAAACTGATAAACTGCATGATGGTGCCTACAAAGTTCTGAAGCCAATGTCACTTGACAAGAACAAGCAGCGCAGGACCAGAAAACTAACCACTGACACTAATTACTAATGACTAATTATTTTATTTTTTACCTTTCTATAGGGGGGGCATTCTTCCCACTAACTGACCACCAATGTAAGTTGGCACCTCTCCCACTATCCACAAATGTAAGGAGGCAACTCTCGCACTGACTACCAATTCAGAAGCCCTTCTCCACTGCTCAGAAACTTATGGGCTCCTCTTCAATGACTACCAATTTAAGGGGCGATTCTGCCATTGACCACTAATGTAGAATGCAGCACTGATCACCAATGTATGGGGGGCATCTCTCCCACAGATCACAGTAATTGACTGAGGTGTAGATATCATTTTAGCTTGGGTTTGAGGGCTCCTTCAATGTAAATAGGTTAAGAGGCTATTTTAATTGAACCTCAGGAAAACAGACTCCTTTTTTGCTTTTTTTTTGTTTGTTTTGTTTTGGGGGTCTTTACAAGACATGGTTTATCAAAGAATTTCTACAGAGCAGAAATATGTACATGTGAACTACTTTAGATATGAAAGGAGTTGTATTCAAGTTTAGCCAGACTTGTGATCCTCGTACTCCTGCCGATACCACCAAAAATGTCAGTGACCTCACTTTTCTCTGTCATTGTTAAGCAATACAATTTGGTCCTCAAACTGTCTCCAGCCAGTTACTAGAAAATGAAGAGAGATTAGAGCACCGATGAGGTCATCGTTTTGTTCTCTCCTCCTACAAGCCCCCCTACAAGCATATGCCAACAGCATTGTGTAAAGCTACAGAGCCCTGGCTGGTTCAGGGTCACCCTTCCTCCCTAAAGTGTATGAAGAGTCAAAATGTTTATTTTAGTTCTGGATTGAGAAAGGAATGGCCACAAACCCTGTTGATTTATTCTTTGCCGAATACCATTGGGTAATTTCCCTTTACTTCCTGTCTTAGCCCTTGTACACACGGTCGGAGATTCCGACAACCAAATCCGTCAGAGTAATTCCGACTGATTAATTCCGGAAGAGGTCTGGAAGTGATGTTGCATACACACGTTCGGACTAAGTTGTCGGAAAATCCGATTGTACATAACGTGATGACGTTATTTCGTTACGACGGGACTACGTTCAGGCTAGTAGCCAATAGCTTTGGTCTAGGAATTTGATCTGAGCATGCGTGGCACTTTGTCCGTCGGAGTAGGCTACACATGATCGGAGTATGTCCGATAGGAGCATTTTGTCGGAAAACTTTACCGGCAAGTTGGAAAAATTGGTCCGTCGGATATTCCGACGGAAACAGTCTGATGCAGACCACCCACAGTCGGAATATCCGACAAAACGGTCCGATAGGAAACATTCCGACGGAATCTCCGACCGCGTGTACAAGGGCTAAGACACAAAAAAGGAAGTTAGAGGAAATCTACTCTTCCCCTCTTGGAGAGGTGTCACTGATGGAAGATTTCCACCTGCCTCTTATTCTGGGGACAACTCTAAAATGTAGGATTTTTTCTTGGTGATAATGGTCAGCAAAACAAAGAGAAAGTTGAATCTTCCCAATGAGAGCACTTAATACAAAAATGTCATGACTGAATATATATAATATTCCATGTGCAAAGAAATCATAAGAAATATAAAAGATAATAAAATTAAAATGCCATAAAAAGAAAAAGAACAAGAGTCCAACAGCAGTCCTATAAAACTATTATCAGGACAGATTCAGACATTTATGCTACTTCTATGTAAAATACATTTACCAATTTTCAATAAATACACACATGGATTAAACCTTGGTATTTGAATTATATCTGCATAAAGTTCAAAATGAATGCTTTTGTTTGTTGTATTTGATCAAATGTTAAAGTGGACCTATCACTGAAATTCACACTTCAGATGAATCAATAGGGCCACATGTTAGCATTACCAAACCAAATAAATCATGAAAACCACAGAAACACATGTGTAGCTAATCAAAGAAAAGGAATCCCATCTCCAGCTGAACATCCAGATAAAAGCCACAATCTATTCATATCTGGCTGACATATCAGTATCTCCCTTCTACTAGATAGGGACACAACTGCATTCATTAGTTACCCGTAAATAGCACAGATGATCTTACCTGTGAGATTATTAAAAGAACTTGAAACATACTGGCTGTTTCATACCAGAATTATATTGTTGCATTCTTGTGCTTTAGCAGTGGAAGAAAAATCCAGTGTTTTAAATTGGTCCTTTTTCCACCAACGCAAAACAGTTGCTTTAAAAAAACAGTCCTTCTTCTTCTGCATTTTTGGTCTGTTTAGTTGTATTCTACATCCTAAATGATTTATAACATATGACATCACTCTCAAAATGAACCCTTGACAGAAAAAGCACATGCAATGCCTAAGTGAATATTTAGTTTGCTAAAGCATTGTGTATCATAGACATTGAATCACTGAGCTCCTGCAACTTCTTTGCAGCAACTTCCTATCTAAATAAATACATTCCAGCAATGTCTGTATAGCATTTTTCAAGCTACGTTTGCTGATGATGACAACAGTGGACAATGCCTGTGCATTAAAACAATCACTTGTAGTCTTAAGCCCTGTACATACGATCGGATTTTCCGCAGACAAAACCTCAGACTTTTGTCTGAAGGCGTGTCCCTGGATTTTGTCTTGCATACAAACGGCAAGGAATTATCGGCCAACAAACACGAACATAGTGACGTACTATGTCGTTTTTCAGCTCTTTAGCGTCAACCTTTGGGCTCCTTCTGCTAATTATGTGTTAGTAGAAGTTTGGTGAGTGTTGATTCGTGCTTTTCATTTCGCGCTTTTCAGTTCGTTTCTGAATGGCCGTTCATCAACCAGCCATGTTGTGAAATCGGAGGAGATAACGTGTTATTTATTATTGGCCTTGGAGTTATTGCTTTGACCCAAGTCCAGGCCAGGAACAAGAGGAGAAGGATTTTTTGTACCAAAAATTGGTTGCTTTATTAATCGTGACCAATTATGCCATATGTCTTTGTCATATGCCTTTGCTGCGGGAGCTCCAAGAGAATAATCTCCGGATGACAGATCCCTGCTTTTACCAACTCTTGGCATTGTTGACCCCCTATATAAAGAAGCAGGACACATGCATGAGGCTTTTATTTTTTGTTTGAATAATAATGATTTGATTTGGTATATTTACTATATTTTTGGATGCATAGAATGCACTTTTTTGGTTAAGGTCTACTGGCAGATAGCATGTCTAATTTGATTTGTTTTCTTTTTTTAATGCACAATAAAAACATTGTGGAGAAGAATACCGAAGGGGCGAGGCAGGTGCAGAGTGCAGGAATCAGGTAGGTGCAGAGTGCAGGAGTGAGGTGGGTGCAGAATGCAGGAGTCTGGTGGGTGCAGAGTGCAGGAGTCCAATAGGTGCAGAGTGCAGGAATCAGGTAAGTGCAGAGTGCAGGAATCAGGTGGGTGCAGAGTGCAAGGGTGAGGTGGGTGCAGAGTGCAGGGGTGAGGTGGGTGCAGAGGGCAGGGGTGAGGTGGGTGCAGAGTACAGGATTGAGGTGGGTGCAGAGTGCAGATGTGAGGTGGGGGCAGAGTGTAGGAGTGAGGTAGGTGCAGAGTGCAGGAGTGAGGTGGGTGCAGAATGCAGGAGTCCGGTGGGTGCAGAGTGCAGGAGTCCAATGGGTGCAGAGTGCAGGAATCAGGTAAGTGCAGAGTGCAGGAATCAGGTGGGTGCAGAGTGCAGGGGTGAGGTGGGTGCAGAGTGCAGGGGTGAGGTGGGTGCAGAGGGCAGGGGTGAGGTGGGTGCAGAGGGCAGGATTGAGGTGGGTGCAGAGTGCAGATGTGAGGTGGGGGCAGAGTGTAGGAGTGAGGTAGGTACAGAGTGCAGGGGTGAGGTAGGTGCAGAGTGCAGAGGTGAGGTGGGTGCAGAGTCCAGGGCTGAGATGGGTGCAAAGTGCAGGAGTGTGGTGGTGGATGCAGAGTGCAGGGGTGAGGTAGGTGCAGGAGTGCATGGCTCTCCTCCCCTTCCAGATTCTAGTACAGATCTCCACTTCCCCTAACTACCAGGCTCTCCTCCCACAAAGCCCCCCCTGATTCCAGTACACAGTTTTCCAAATGCTACTTACAGAGTGTTGTCCAATGTCCGTGCAGCCTGCCAGTCCCAGAGGCAGCTTCCCCTGTGCAGAGTCCCCGCCCCTTTCTTTCTCTGTTCTCACAGATTGATGTGTATACCCGAGGGATCAGAGCGGCCGCCGGGAGAGGAGCGCTGTCACTTGGAATGATGCAAGCAGCGCTTGCGTCTTTCCAAGTGGCAGTAGCGAGCAGCCAGCATGTGACCAGCACCGGAAATGGTCGAACTCCGGCAAGCAGCGCGGGGCTCAAGGGGTGGGCAGTGCAGGGCCCCCCAACAATGACAGGGACCTGGGCAGATGTCCCTTTTGCCCCGTGTTAAAGATGGTCCTGCTTAACCTTCAATCAAAATAAGACAATGCAATACATAGAAGATCGACATTTTGCTTGCCAGATAAATTGCACTTTTGTCTATTAAGTCTTGAGATTTTTTCACATGTGGGCAGGTTGAGCCAGTCAGTAAGGTGCTGCCCCGACCGGGGAGGTGGGGGTTAATTCTATTTCTGCTTCCTTGGTCTTTTTGGTGGGTTCTGCTCTGAGTCTGACCAACTTCTCCTGTACCATATAAATTGGGACAGTTGGGTAGGAGAGATAGAGTTTGATAGAGTGCCAGCTTAGTGGTGGGATGCCAAACCCATAGGGGTTGAAGACGGGCAATGAGACCCATGGGAGCAGGAAATGGTAGCTTACTACCTACCTGCATGGAGAGACTTTTAGCTTAGGGTTCACCCTTAAGACACAAGTGCTAGAGAATAGGGATGGGCGAACGGTTTGGCCTGAGCATAGGTGCGGGCCGAACTTTGGCTGTTCAGATGTTCTGTGAATATTCTGTGATATAAACAGAACAACAATGGCAGTTTACTGTATTTACCCTTGTTAATTTTCGTTACATCTTTATATTGTGAATTATTTTAAAGCAAACCTTCCATTTGTCCATGTAGGGCAAAGCAAAATGCTTTGCTTTAATGTGCCTTCACCTTCATATACCATACCAGGCCACGTGCCTTTGAACATTTGAGGGAAGTACCTTGCATTGGAGAATACCAAACCTAAGCCTCCTTACAAGGCACATTGTCCAAATGTTGAGGAACAAGAGTCTTTTTGCCACATCCAGGTACAATTGTTTAGCAGTTAAGCCCAAATCTCATTCCTACACACTTCCTTTCCTCTCATGCGATAGTGCTGGTATTTGGTTGGTGAGGTAGGGAGACTCTTCTCAGCCCCATGTAAGGAACACCTAGCGTGACTTGAACCTTCTTTTCCAAGTCAAATGAATGACAGTGTAAGCTTTAACAATTGTTAAAAGAGGTACATGTGATTTGCTCTAAGCCATGAGGAGCTATCCTGGATTCTTTAGTGTAAAAATTATTATAACCAGTCTATTTTTTTTAACTCATAAATTATCATATTATTATTATATTAACCACTTGCCGACTGCTGTTTTTTGTCGGCAGGCAAAAGGGCGTACCTGTACGTCCCTTTGTATTTGCCACTTAGCAGGCACGCGCACACCGCGGGAGCTTGCTCGCAAGCTTGATTTTTGCCGACGGCCCGCGATTGTGGCGAGGTGAGGCAGGACGGGGAGATGCCTATGTAAACAAGGTCTTTCTCTGTTCTTCCTAGTGGCATGACAGGGATCTACTGCTCCCTGTCATCAGGAGCAGTGATATCTGTCATGTTGTAGTGAGCCCATCCCCCTTACAGTTAGAACACACCTAGGGAACACACTTAACCCCTTGATCACCCCCTAGTGTTTAACCCTTCCCTTCCCGTGTCATTTATACAGTAATCAGTGGCTATTTGTAGCTCTGATCGCTTTATAAATGTCAATGGTCCCAAAATAGTTTCAAAATTGTCCGAGGTGTCCGCCATAATGTCAAAGCCCCGATAAAAATCGCAGATCGCTGCCATTACTAGAAAAAAATAATAATAATAAAAATCCCATAAATCTATCCCCTATTTTGTAGACGCTATAACTTTTGCACAAACCAATCAATATACACTTATTGTGATTTTTTTTTAAACAAAAATATGTAGAAGAATACATATTGGTCTATATTGTGGAAGAATTTTGATTTTTTATATATTTTTGGGAGATATTTATTATAGCAAAAAGGTAAAAATATTGCTTTTTTTTTCAAAATTGTCGGTCTTTTTGTGTTTATAGCGCAAAAAATTAAAACTACAGAGGGGATCAAATACCACCAAAAGAAAGATTTGTTTGTGGGAAAAACAAGACGTCAAATTTGTTTGGGTACAGTGTTGCACGACTGCGCAATTGTCATCTAAATCGATGCTGTGCCGAATCGCAAAATATGCTCTGGTCAGGAAGGGGGTAAATCCTTATGGGGCTGAAGTGATTAATAGATATATCAACTACTATTTACATTACTAAGTTGTTCGGCGTCTGTGAATGCTGTATCATACTGTAGTAGTATCAGCTACATGGAGTATGCAGCGCCATGTTTGGGCTACTTCTTCTCTGCTTTTGGAACAAACTAAAGATTGGCTGAATGCTTTTGAGCCATTCAGAAGAAGCCTTGTATTTTTATCAATGAATACAAGACTTTCTCTGATTGGTTGCGGTGGAGAATGTGATGCAATTAACCCACCTCTTCACTTCAACCAAAGAAAACCTTGTATTCATTGATTAAAATACAAGGCTTCCTCTGAGTGTCTCAGAAATGCTCAGCCCAACTCTATTTTGTTCCGGCAGCAGATGGAAAGTTGCTGTAGCGCTGCTGGAAAACCCAGCACAGCATACTGTATGTATCTGATGCTACCGCAGTATGATATAGCGCTGACAGCCGTTGAATAACTTAGTAATGGAAATACTTTGTTTGGGCCAGCTTGGCCCGAATGAACTTTTAAAATGGAAGGAAACCTGGACTTCGGCTTTATTATAAGAACAAAAACATGCATAGCACAAGCTTGTAAAAAATGTAAAAGTCATAAAAGTTGCCTTTAGATAAACACTGCAACAATAACTCAACAACATAACTCAACATGTGTGTTTGCTGATCAGTTTTGCCTAAGACGACATAGAGAAGCACCGTGTACGAACTAAATGTTTACACATTTTCAAGATGTTCTTTTTTCCCCCAAAAAATAATCAGCCTTTTCTATCATTTTCCGTATCTGTAAACTACACCAGGGCAACGTATTTGATGTTTGGTAAATGAGAAGATTGTGATATGATCTGAGGACAGATATATATTTCTGTCTATAAATGGTGGAACTGTTTGTGAGAGGTGCAGGGGATATGTTCTGAAAGACCGATGCTTGCAATTATCAGCATTGCCCAAAGGGACAACTTAATCAGCATCATATTTTCCCAAGGAATGATTTAAAACAAAAAGTATCTACAAAACTTTCTTGGACATTTTTCTTATACGACTTAATGAAAACAGCTAATGAGCTACGGAAAGAAGCTATGGTTAACTCTTTTTATTCCATATGGAAGTCTAGACTTGTATCCAGAGGTTGAAATAACTTTAAAGGCACACAGCAGGCAAAACTGAAAATTAAAGGAACAGGGAGGCTAATTTTGCTGGCCTCTCCGTCTAAAAATGCTAGTTGCCTGGCTGCCATGTGATACTGTAGATTCAAAGCTTTCTGAGTCACTGGCTCTACACAAAACCAGAGCTAAGGAATTTTGACATTCCTCTCACTGTCATTTGTTGTATGTTTATTCTTGGACAGTTATGGTGGCCATACATGGTTAGTTTTTTTATTTAGCCTAAAAAAAAACCCCAAAAAAACAGAATCCTTTGTCCACACAAATGAGGTGGATGGAGGAATCCACCTGCTGGGACATTGTCACAGCTGTCAGAATACATTGATCAGTAGCTGATCGATTGAAAGTTTTCCAGTATGTCCCTTCAACAGAAGTTGATTAAACAATAGACTTCTTACGAGCAGCTTAACTCAGAAGTACTGAAGCCAAACATGGCCAGGCAAGCAATATTTTTTGTAGGAGTCCCAACAATGGCACCCTACATATTTGTCTCATGACAAGTATAGTTTAAAACTAAACTGAAGTAACTGAACTTTGAAAGCTGAACTAAAAAAAAAAAGGAAGGCAGATGGCAAAGGACTAGTCTCCAGTATTACCTGTGGTCTCCCAGCAGCTGATCTTTCTCTTATTAATGACTTACCAAGTCGTATCGTGCACGGGTCACTGTGCAGAGGTGGCCAGCTTGGTAGAGGCAGGCCTTTGCTTCCTCATGTCAGAGCCTCCAGCAAGGACTCCCCCAAATCTTACTCCAAATCTCCTGAGACTAGCAGTCATTGGTAGCAGTGCCTTAGATCTCTTACTTCTGCTATACCACTATAATGCTGTAGGCACATTCACATTTCACAAGTCAACTGCTATTTTTTAGCAGGTATGCCATACTGACATTACATTTTCAAGGTACTGCTTAGGCATAATATGCATTTCTAAATGTTTCCTACAACATATTAAATTTGTATTTATTTAGTTTCACTTTAAGGCTGGGTTCACACCATTGCAATTTGGATGCATGTACCCCGCATCCAATTTGCAATAGCAGGAGATTTTGACCAGTTCACATATCTCTGCTGTGGGTCTGGTGCAAATATGGAGCTATGGGTCCAAATTCAGTCAAAAATTCGGGCTGAAATGGGACTTGAAACGATATGCGGCGATGGTGTGAACACAGCCTTAACCTTGAAATGAATAGGAGGAATAGGGTCTACCTGCCAAAGGTTTTTCTTTATTACCCAAGCATTGCTTTACTGAACCAGTATACTTCCATCTCCATTATTAGAGGTCTGATTATTTTGTGATTTCTTTTTGCTTAGCTGATTGCAGTGTAAGACATGAGAGTGTTCTCACACATTCCCACTGTAGGCTCCTTGTGGTGTCTCGTAGAAAGGCTGAAGTATCAGTACAAGAATGTTCCTCACAGCCATCATCAGATTCAAACCTGCCTGTGGTTAAATCTGTGGTTAAAGTGGTTAAATCTGATTAGTGATATATCACTTAGGCCGCGTACACACGGGCGGACTGTTCGCCCAACCTTGTCCGCTGAACAGTGTTTGGGCGGACAGTCCGCTCGTGTGTGGGCTTTCAGCGGACAGTTTCAACGGACAGTTGGACGGACAAAGTCTTTCGGAAATTCCGAAAAACTGTCCGCTGAAACTGTGTTTGAGCGAACAGTCCGCCCGTGTGTGGGCTTGTCCGCTGTACTTTCGAAATGAGCGGACTGTTCCCGCTCGGAAAGTCCGCCCATTTCGAGCGCGTGTACAGGTAGGCGGGGCCCGCGAAGGAGACGTCGCGGGCTCCGCCGCCTGGAATGGGCTTAAAGGGGAACCCCAACGCCGAAAAAAATCGGCGTGGGGGTTCCCCCCAAGTCCACACCAGACCCTTGTCCGAGCACGCTACCCGGCCGGCCAGGAAAGGGGGGCGAGCGAGCGCGCCCCCCCCTCCTGAGCCGTACCAGGCCGCGTGCCCTCAACATGGGGGGTGCCTTGGGGAAGGGGGGGGCCGCGCGGCCCCCCCACCCCAAAGCACCTTGTCCCCATGTTGATGAGGACAAGGGCCTCTTCCCGACAACCCTGGCCGTTGGTTGTCGGGGTCTGCGGGCGGGGGGCTTATCGGAATCCGGGAGCCCCCTTTAAGAAGGGGGCCCCCGGATACCGGCCCCCCACCCTATGTGAATGAGTATGGGGTACAATGTACCCCTACCCATTCACCTGTGAAATAAAGTACAAATAAAAACACAACACAGGGGGAAAAAATATTTTATTGCACAGCCGGGGGTCTTCCGTCTTCGGGGGTCTTCTCGCCGGACTCCTCCGCTATGTGTGTGTAGCTCTTTTGCCAGCGGAGGAGTCCGGCTTTCTTCCTCCCCGCCGCCGGCCTCTTCTCCCGACTTCGGGGGTCTTGTCCCCCTCTTCGGTTCTTCTGCCGGGCCACCGCGCCTGGTCCGGTGGCCCGGTCTTCTGTCGCCGTCTTCCGTTCTTCTGTCGCCGCCTTCGGTTCTTCTGCCGGGCCACCGCGCCTTCTTGTAGCTCTTTTACAGGCGGTGGCCCGGTCTTCTGTCGCCGTCGCCGCCTTCCGTTCTTGTTCTTCTTCTTGTTCTTCTTGTTCTTCTCCAGGCGATGTTGACACGTCGCTCCCTCCGGCCGGAATGCCAGAGCCGCCCTGCGCTGTGACTTATATAGTGACAATGGGGCGGGGTCACATGGTATATGTCACATGGGTTGATGTCACATGGTGACCCCGCCCCCTTACGATGTCATAGTCCCCATGTGACATCAACCCATGTGACCAACCCATGTGACATATACCATGTGACCCCGCCCCATTGTCACTATATAAGTGACCGCACAGCGCGTCCCCGGCATTCCGGCCGGAGAGCTCGTCGAGTCAACATCGCCTGGAGAAGAACAAGAAGAACAAGAAGAAGAACAAGAACGGAAGGCGGCGACGGCGACAGAAGACCGGGCCACCGCCTGTAAAAGAGCTACAAGAAGGCGCGGTGGCCCGGCAGAAGAACCGAAGGCGGCGACAGAAGAACGGAAGACGGCGACAGAAGACCGGGCCACCGGACCAGGCGCGGTGGCCCGGCAGAAGAACCGAAGAGGGGGACAAGACCCCCGAAGTCGGGAGAAGAGGCCGGCGGCGGGGAGGAAGAAAGCCGGACTCCTCCGCTGGCAAAAGAGCTACACACACATAGCGGAGGAGTCCGGCGAGAAGACCCCCGAAGACGGAAGACCCCCGGCTGTGCAATAAAATATTTTTTCCCCCTGTGTTGTGTTTTTATTTGTACTTTATTTCACAGGTGAATGGGTAGGGGTACATTGTACCCCATACTCATTCACATAGGGTGGGGGGCCGGTATCCGGGGGCCCCCTTCTTAAAGGGGGCTCCCGGATTCCGATAAGCCCCCCGCCCGCAGACCCCGACAACCAACGGCCAGGGTTGTCGGGAAGAGGCCCTTGTCCTCATCAACATGGGGACAAGGTGCTTTGGGGTGGGGGGGCCGCGCGGCCCCCCCCTTCCCCAAGGCACCCCCCATGTTGAGGGCACGCGGCCTGGTACGGCTCAGGAGGGGGGGGCGCGCTCGCTCGCCCCCCTTTCCTGGCCGGCCGGGTAGCGTGCTCGGACAAGGGTCTGGTGTGGACTTGGGGGGAACCCCCACGCCGATTTTTTTCGGCGTTGGGGTTCCCCTTTAAGCCCATTCCAGGCGGCGGAGCCCGCGACGTCTCCTTCGCGGGCCCCGCCTACCTGTACACGCGCTCGAAATGGGCGGATTTGCCTCCTCCTTACGTGGGCGAGTCCGTTCATTTCAAAAGTTGAGCGAACTGTTTGCCCAACCTTGTTCGTCAAACAGTCCGCTCGTGTGTGGGCAAGTCCGCTCATGCAAATTTTGAGCGGACTGTTTGACAAACTGTTTGCCGAACAAGGTTGGGCGAACAGTCCGCGCGTGTGTACGCGGCCTTAGAATTACACAACCAAGCACAAGAAAGTTACACAGCACAAGCTTAAGGAGGCAGGGCCACCCATGTTACATTTTGGGAGCTGTGTGAAATCTGGCTTTAGTGGATAAAATAAAAAGTTAAGGTATGTTGACTTAAGGTTCTGATTTTAGAATATCTGCAATATTTACAGGACAGTTAGCTTCTCATTGATGGATTTCAGATATCGTTTGGACTTGTTCATTCTTGTAATTAGGAAATAGACATGAGATAATTGTCATTTGATCATCATGTCCCTAGGTACCAGAAGCTTTTCACAGACATACCCCTGATCTCAAAGGAAGTGGAGCTTAACCTATCTGGCTACAAATCTTGTCTTACTGCAGCAGGGTGGTAACAGGGATTTATCTTGACTACCCCCCCCCCCCCCCTTACCCAGCTATAAGCTAACATTCTGTGGGAGTTATTTACTAAAGGCAAATCCGCTTTGCACTGAAAGTGCACTTGAAAGTGCAGTCGCTCTAAATCTAAGAGTTAGATCTGAAATAAGTGGAAGCTCTGCTGATTTTATCATCCAATCATGTGAATGCTAAAATGCTGTTTTTTATTTTACTTGCATGTCCCCCTCAGATCTACAGCGTCTTTACTTCCAAGTGCACTTGCAGTGCAAAGTGGATTTTCCTTTCATAAATAACCCCCTGTGTGTTACTGTTCATAGGAAAATCGTGTAAAAGAAAGACTGTTGAGTTGTGTCAGCACCTCTGTTTACCCTCTACTGTCCATGGTTAGTTTATTACATCAATGTCTCAAATGAAAGATCGCATTAGTGAGTCTTCCCTTCAGCCTAAATAGGAGACGAACAATATATTTTTACATCTTTTAAAACATAAATGCACTTATTTTATGTACAGTATAAATGAGTTTACATTTATCAAGCAAGACAAACACTTCTCTAGAAAAAAAGGGGCCTTCTGTAATTTTGATCCTCAAATGTGAAACATAAACATCCCAGTGTCTTAGCCCTTGTACACACGGTCGGACATTCTGACAACCAAATCCATTGGATTTTGTCCGACGGATTTTGTCCGAAACTGTTGCATACACACGGTCGGACAAAGTTGTCGGAAAATCCAATTGTACATAACGTGATGACGTAATTTCATTACGATGGGACTATGTTCAGGCTAGTAGCCAATAGCTTTGGTCTAGGATATTGATCTGAGCATGCGTGGCACTTTGTCCATCGGAGTAGGCTACACATGATCGGAGTATGTCCAATCGGAGCATTTTGTTGGAAAATTTTACTGACAAGTTGGAAAAGTTGGTCCATCAGAATATCCGACGGAAACAGTCCGATGGAGACCCCGACAAAACTTTCCGATAGGACACATTCCGTCGGAATCTCCGACCGTGTGTACAAGGGCTAAGACTTTATTACTATGGTTTGTTGGTGGCATGGCCAAAATTTCTATTTTGCTCTGTGGCCAAATTTACCTTCATTTCAAGAGATCCTGTCACAAGATTAAAAAGTACAGAAAAAACAAATATTTCAAATGCTTACTTGAAGTGTTTTTCCTTATTAAATAGTTTTTATTCACTTGTAAAGAGTCTTGAAAATGTTACTTTTTTAGTAAGAGTCAATTCCCTGGCACAGCTCCCTCCCTACTTGGACATCATAGCTTGCTTCTTCTGGGAAAGGAATACTATAGAGTGATTACTCCCATCCACACTAGTCCAATTTCTTCTACTTCTTTCGCCTTTCTGCATTACACGGCAACAGAAAATCACATTATTCTCTATGGTGCCCATTCACATCAATGCAACATGGTGCAGCATGATTACGCTGGCTTAATTCTGCTGAGGCTGTTGACATCATCTCAAAGGTGGCCAAGTCCAGCAGCTTTTGGATGTCTACACAAGGGAGGCTTTTACATGTAAACAACATGGATACACTATGTTAAATTAAAATATAATCTTAAGGGAAGCTTTTTGTTGAAATAATGGTGTGGGAGAAGGTCAGGAGACAATGCTCTTCTCCTATTTACAGGTTTTACAGGGAATACACTACACAGGACATGGAAGGCTCCACACTGTGCACTAAATTTTACAGATAAAATATAAAATGAGAGTGAAAAAGAGAATTTCCAGCGATGGTCTGCAATGTGCATAGAGGGGACACAGCTCCATTATAATAGACACCTTTTTTCCATTTGCTGAAATTTCTAAAGAAGGAACTGTTACTTTGCCCATCAGATTTTCCCTCTTAACAAGATTGCAAGAAAGAAAGGGTAAACAGATCAGTTTGCTGTTGAAAACAGATAATTCTTCCTTAAAGCAATTTGAGGAAAAAAAATAACTTTCTTATAAATGAATAGGGCAGCAGAGATCCTCTCAGGATCACTAAACTAGAGACGTTCTATGCACAAAAAACACTATATGTGCACTATATGTAATCCAAAAAAAACACCTTCCCTAGCAACCTCAAATTCAGAAAAGTAGAAAGACGTAAAAATGTATTTATATATGCTACATGTAATCGCACATTAACAGGCTTATTCAATTAGTAGATTCAAACCAAAAACAATGATGTACAACATTGCTATGATTTATTGTGTATCATTATTGCCCTTTGCACTGCTGCACTGAATATGCCCACTAGTGCACGGATGCCATCAGGATCATGTTATCTAAGGTACACTAGAAGCGATAGTCATTTTTCAGTCTAATTTAGTCCTGGTGGTATAGAAAAAACCTTGTTCTGAATATTCAAGATAATAGATACCATACCTGTATATCCAAAAATTGCTATTTGTATGTAAACACGGGATTCCACATGTGCGATGCTCTGAAAAATGTTAAATGGCTGCACTCCGACCAACAACAAACTTCCCTTTGATGGGCTCAGCTCATTGCTTCTTCAAATCACAGTAATGCATCATCAAGAGTGATGAAAGAGACAGAGAAACCCTTCGCTTTCCAAGATGATTAATCTGAAATATGTAAAATTGCCATTTGGCAGCAATGGAATAAAACTGCTACAGTATCAGTGAGAATGAACCCTCTGCAATATGTTGGAGACATTTTGAGAAGTGAGGACAGCATGAGGAATGGACTGAGCAGGATAGAAGACCTAACACAGCGCTACAATGAAAGACAGCTCAGGGTAAACCAAACTGACCCTCCTTAGAACACTTTGATACCAATAATTGTAGTAAACACAAAAGTTGAGCAAAGGTAAAGTACGATGTTGTCAGTACACATCAAAGCCAGGAACAAAAGCAATAATGATTGTGTATCTTAGACATAGATTTTAGATGACTCTCAAAAATATCATTAAAGGTGAACTGTGGGTAAAATCCAAATATACATTTGCAATGGGGCGTCCCTTGGACTGCAATGGTTTAACACCTGTTTTTATCTAACCCTCTGTCTATCCCTCTTTTAAAGCAGGCTTCCTCCCAGCTGCACAACCAGTCCTCCAAAGCCTCTTTCGTACGCCACTTCCAATGATTCAAACACTCACACATCATCATGTACAATGCAGAACCAACAGTCCTGCATTGTAAGTGAGGACACCAATGGTAACACCATACTCAGATATACAGCACCACTACAAACCTTTCCCTTTCAATGTTCACTGATAATTCTGGTGCTGGCTCCTTGCTGCTCATCTCCCCTCCAACAAGGAAGATTGAAAGACAGCAGTCACACTCCATTGTAAAGTAGCCATGGTGTTTTATTGCATAGTCCATAAAAAAGGCTGCATACATGTTGTCTCCACCCAAATAACCAAACTTCCTAACCACGTTTCACCCCCAAGGGTCTTGCTTACAATGATAGAGTAGGTATAGAAGGTAGGAAGTTTTAATATCCACTAATTGTCACAGCTGTGGTGGATGCTTGGGAATTACAACTACCCAGTAATTTGCGGATATTTGAACTTCCTACCTCTTACTACTTCCTGTACCTACTCTATCCTTGTGCGCAAGCCCGTTGGGGGTAAAATTGTGTGTTTATTAGTGTGGAGACAACATGTATGCAGCCATTGTATAGACTTTATAATAAAGCACCCAGATGAATTTACAACAGAGCGTGATTCTTATATTTTAATATTCCTTGAAGACACCAATGGCCACAACTTGGAGCATCGGAGAGAAGAGAAAACCAGAAGAGGAGCAAAGAATAAGGTAAGTAAAACCCTTGCATTGTGGGGAGAGCCCTATTGCATGGGACACTTGGAAATTTCACGCAAAGTTCACCTTTGAGGCTGGGTCCACACTAGGGATCACAGTGGCTCACAGCAGGAGTCTGGTGCGTCTCCATTTTAATTTTGGGCTGAATTCGGACCTGAAACGGACCAAAAGATGCACAGAAATCCTCTGCAATTCACGCCAGAGTCTCTGCAGAGATGTGTGAACCGGCTCCATAGAGAGCCGATCACAATCTCCTGCTATGCGAACTTAATGCGGGGAAAGCCGCATCCAATTTGCAATAGTGTGAACAAAGGCCTAAAGAATAATTTCACAAGCACTAAATATCTCCAGAGTGGCCACATGGCATAACCACACTTTCATTAAAAAAAAAGCAATGCTTTGTTTTAAAAGGTCAGTCCTAAAATAATATTTTTATTATCAGTTGAATTTGTTGGGTAGGGCCAGCCCATTCAGCTTATACTGTATATCTCCAAAAGAGAGATCCATCTGCTATAATTTCTGTCCACTTACCCCAGGGCTTTGGTTGTTCCTGTGTTCCAGCACCTCCTATTGCATTCTCAGTAATGTACAAAAATATTCAACAGGGTGAGTGGGACCCCAGTCATAATGACCACATCGGTTGTGGTGACCCATGAACTCAAGTACAGAGACCTCACAAAAAGTTCTCAAGAGATAAGAAACTCTGAGTTACAATACTCTCTCTTTACAGGTTATAGTTGGTTATCCAAGCTTTTAGTGTTCAGTCATGTGAACTCTCCAAGACAAACCATAAATTAATGTATTCCCCTTTTCAGTGTCTGTATCATACTCAATGGTAGACTTGTGAGGCTAAAACAAGACATAGACATTAACCAGGGCTGCGCTGCTCATGTGGGTAATTAAGATGGTTGCTTCAGATGGCACTCATGGAAAAACAGTAGGGGTGGCCCTGAGGCTAGAATATCCATTCTCATGCAGCTCAGTTATTGAGCTCCCTACCAGGCCTGAAAGGCACAGTGACTGGGCAGGAAACTCATAGACGTTGGGCCTGCAGTCTTAAAATCTTTGCTGGGGAGGGGGTAGCAAAAATGGCCACCTCATGCAGCATCCACACCTGGAATAGCCCTGGTTGTATAATCCTAAATTGATTGTAGAGTGCCACACCAATGTGTTGTACATTTCTAGTAATGTATTGTGAAAGATGGTATTTTTAAGGAACAACTATTAAAAAATATACTTTCTTTATTTAATTAAGCATAAACACATACTAATATACCAGTTTAAACATATAAAAAAAGGTTGGCGCTAACTTACATACACATATAAAAAAATACATAAAAATATTTAGTGCATATTGAATGACCACACAAAACAATAATATTGAACAAAATATGTTTCTCCAAGTCTCAGCGTGCGTTCCACCACAGCAAGAACCGGAACCAACCTTACCAGAAATTACATCAGTAAGAACGAGCGCTCAGCCTCGTGGTCAACACGTCATCAGGAAGCTTCCTGATGACGTGTGGTGCTGTGGTGGAATGCACGCTGAGACTTGGAGATACGGCAATACAGCGATACAGCGTAAGTGTATAGTGTGTATTTTATCACCATTGGTACTTGTTTATTTTAAAGTATATTGCGCTATGTGAATCATTTGGCTTTTATCAAGCTATATTGTCCTTCAAGTACAAGGATACATAAAGGGATGCATTATACCTTCTAAAGGATCTAGACATACGTAATCTCTTAATATCCAGTTATTTGCTGAGTCTGTATTTCCCCTAGACGAGTGATAGGGAGCATGGATAACTAAGTACTACCTGTCACTAAAAAAACTTTTTTCTTTGGTGGTTGGATTCCCTTTTTGAGGACTTTCTCATATTTTGTTGTTATATTTTGTTCAATATTATTGTTTTGTATAATCATTCAATATACACTAAATATTTTCATGTATTTTTTATATGTAAGTTTGCGCCAACCTTTTATATATCTTTAAACTGTTTCAAAGCTTATTTATTCACTTAAAAAGGGGCAGCTCTACTTAATACTGCATTTTATATTGTGTGGCGCCACTTCTTGTTTATTTAAACATGATATACTAATATGCCACACAATATTTCAGAAAATAGATTAATGATACAATCTTTTTCATCGGTTTCACCAAAACATTTTGCTGGTCTTTTGTGGCCCAACGCATGATTCATGAAACTCGTCAGCCACAAAAAGACCAGCATATACAATACGTATATCACTTTTACTAAATTTTTGGTGGCACAGCTGAATAAGATTGTATCATGAATCTATTTTATGGAATATTGTATGGTATATTAGTATGTTGTAATAGTTAATTGAATAAAGAAAGTATATGTTTTAATAGCTGCACCTCAAAAATCACATCTTTCACAATACGTTACTAGCCCTGGTTGTAGTTAAGGCAAACCTGTAGTGAGAAAAAACTGTATAAACGAGCACTTGCACAAAATAAGCAATATAAGGTGCCAAGACATACCTATTCCGGTAGATACCAGTCCATCCAGTTCATCCCTACCAGTCTAAAAATTTACTTCTGGAAATATTACAATAACAGTGAGTTATTGAAGCTGCAGCATTACATTATGGCATGTGCAATAGGGATGTGCCTAAACTTTACTTTCCAGAAAGTATTTTTTGATTCTTCACACAGTTTGGTGTCTAAAGGGGTACAAGGGCGCTAGGGGAGGCTGTGTTTAATAATAGAGGTATGCACTAGCACTGCAGTGCTTGCTTTTCAGGTTTTCTCTAAGTGTAACTTAACACTACAGGTGGGCAACATTTTAAAATAATTTGTTGAGCGATGTCTGATATCTTCAACTAGAAAGGACAGAGGTAACTTTAAAATGCACTTACAGTTTCTTCTAAAAGCCATCAGAAAAATCTGACATATTTATTTGTGACAAAACAAAAATACTATAGTTCTTCAATTAAAGAATACCTTTTAGATAGGTTTGTATTCTTGGCTATGTGTACTCCCAATGGTTATTGTAATTAGTTCAAGATTTACTTGGAATATTTTTAAGCTTAAAGTAGATGTAAACCTCAGTCATGAAATCTGAACAAGGCACATATATTTGTGGTGTTTACTTGTCTATCTCCACATCTCTAAGTGTCGTTTCTCTCTGGTGCTTTGTTCTTCTTTTATCAGCATGAGTCACTTCTGAGAAGTTTTCCCGACACATGTGATCAATTTGTGATGGGGAGGAGAGCTCAGCACATAGCTTATCTATTCAGAATACAGCTCTGCATTTTCTTTCATCCCTGTGTAGTGTGGGGAGAGGGGTGTGTCCTTTTCCTCCAATCAGCTCTCACACCAGTGTATAAGAGTTGTAACTGCAGCTCTTCACTCTTCCTCTGTGCTTCTCACAAATGAAGAAGTATTTTATTGCAATTGTACTCTTTTGAAGGGATGTAGACTTGAGAAGACAGCCGATAAACAAGTATAACTTATGCAGGATTTGTTGCATCTCTGTGTATCATCTGAGGCTATGCACTTCACTGGGTATATGAGAGTGTTTACAACTACTTTAACAAATATACATAAAACCCATGTCAAGTGTATCTCCTCTTTTGCAGCAAAATTAATACTGAAAACTGGATAGTGAAATGTTAAAAAGGACTTGTATAATGGGAGATGTGCCCCAAAGGGTAGGAAGAGGGCAAACATCTAGTTACAAGTATTGCCTGTCAACTTCCTGCAACAGATACTTTCCCATTACTGGCTTACAATGTTATGTTCTACACTTTGTCTCTGTGTAGGTAGCCATCTTGGTAGAGAAGAAGGGCTTTGCTTCCTCCCATCAGAACTCATCCCTGATGACAGGAAATCTAATAAAATTGGGCATAATATTCAAGGAGCAGGAGAGTTAGAGAAAGCACAACATCACAGAATGAATGAAGAAGAATGGGGAGATCCTGGCACTCTAGGTGCAGTGGATATCAAGGATATCAAGAATAGCTTTCTATAAAGCAAGTTGTCAAGAAAACATTAAACAGCACCGAAGTGGTCTTACAAATCCTAATGTAAATCCTGTGAGACTAGCAGTCAGATGCATCAGTACCTTGGATGATCTCATACTGCAGCTATACAGCTATGAAGCTGAAGGCATGGGAGAGCCTAGGCACAATAATATGCACGGGGGCTCTTCCCAGAGCTATCTGTGAATGTATAATCTACCACCATGACAGATGGACTTGTAATTCCCAATGGACTATGGGTGCGCACATTAGCACACTCATAATGAATGAATGAATGAATGAAATACTTATATAGCGCACAATGCGAACTGAATCGCCTCTTGGCGATAATCCATTGACACTTCCTACAGCTCTGCAACTGAAAGCCTATACAGAGGTATGGGCACAGAGCTGTATGAAGTGTCAGCAGGAGCCTGACATTGCACCCGTAATCCACTGATAATGGGTACAATACTCCACAGGCTCCTGTGAAAAAAATAATAAATGCAATTTTTTTATGCGAACATACTGTATACATATTTATTCTTTTTTCATAAAGGTCAACTTAGCCTTTGAAATATCCATTCCACCTTACTAGAAATATTATAAATTTTTGGATGCTAAAGGGTCCGAATCCAGCTGTAATGATGCAACGTTCAAACATTCTCAGTTGGGTACACTAGAATCTTAAAAGCTCCTTACAAACATAATGGAACAAACTAGTAACAAATTAGATTTACTAAGTTGATTGTTTTGCTATCTTAGAGCCGGTTCACACTGCGGGCGATGCGAGGCGACACGACTCGCCTCGCCCTCGCAAGTCGCCCCCGTTCTGTACAATGGAACCGTTCTGAGAGGAGCGACTCGAGTCGCTCCGACTCAGAAAAAAGGTTCCTGTACTACTTCTGGGCGACCTGGGGGCGACTTGCATTGACTTCTATACAGAAGTCATCTGCAAGTTGCCGCTGAGGTCGCGGCAGGTCGCGGCGAGGCAAGTCGGTGTCACCTCGCATCGCCTGCAGTGTGAACCGGCCCTTATCCTAAAATAATAGTTTAACAAAAAAAGTACTAATATGTAGCTACCCTTTAGGTAAATATTTCAGTCATAAAGTGATTTGCTTTCATACATTCAAATGCATTCAGGGAGTCCTGACAATAAATCCAACAATTTAAGGGACACTTGTAATAAGACAATACAAAATAGGAGGAACTTGGTAAATAATGACTGTTACAAAGATTATCTGAAGTTCAGAAACACATGTCAACATTTTGCCAGCATATAGCACATTACATTGGTTTTCACTTAATATATGATTAGAATTTTACCAATGTAATTAAGTTCTTCAATTAAAACAGAGAAAAAATAAATCCTTGCAGGTTACATGACATTATTTTTAGATAACAAATCAAACGATCTTCTAAGTCAGTTTTCAACGTCCTGTAGTGAAAAAGTAATGAGCCTACTAACCGTGCTATCAATATAGGCTTCTGTCCATACAACATCATGTTCTTGATCAATAACTTTGGGTCTGCTTAAAACATGGAGGTATGCCATAACATTCTCTTGTACATCAGCTAATGTGGATATTTGGGTAAAAAAGCCTGTAGTGAAGAAAAAAAAGAAATATTAATGAACCTTTACTTCTGTACACAGATATGCAGGCAACTATAAAAGACACAAATGAACCACTTCAGTGAACCACTGAGCTCTGGAAGGTTTACCCTCCTTCATGACCAGGCCATTTTTTTGCAATATGGCACTGTGTTAATTTAACTGACAATTGGTCGTGCAACGCTGTAACCAAATAAAATGTATGTCCTTTTTTCCCATAAATAGAGCTTTGTTTTGGTGATATTTTTCTGCTATAAACAAAAAAAGACAGGCAACTTTGAAATAAAAAACAATATTTTTTACTTTCTGCTATAAAACATATCCAAGAAAAAAAAATGTCATCATCAATTTAGGCCAATATGTATTCTTCTACATATTTTTGGTTAAAAAAATTCTAATAAGCGTATATTGATTAGTTTGCATCGCATACTAGCTCATTATGAAATACTTACCTTAGAACGAAGCGCCCACACCGCCTCCTGGTCACCGCTGAAGGAGCTGACATGTTCCCTCTGCTTTTCTTCTGGGTTCACTGCTCCAGCGCTGTGAGTGGTCTGAGCTGCGATGGCATCACTTCAACATATGCATGCAGGAGTCCCTGTTCCAGCAAGGAGCTCTGAATTTCCGGCAGCATCTGCCAGCGGCTGCATGCATGGTGAATATCTCTTAAACCGTACCAGTTTAGGAGTTATTCATTTTACCTACAGGTAAGCTTTATTATAGGCTTACCTGTAGGTAAAAATGTGCAAGCAGGATATACAACTGCTTTAAGTCATAATGTGCTAGTATGCATCGCATACTGGTGCATTATGATAGACTTACCTGAAAACAAGGCCCTCCAGCAGTGTGCTGTCACTGTTGTAGGCACTTCCATCTTCACCCGGTCTTCCTTCTGGGTTCACAGGCTTCAGCCATGTGAATGGCCGAGCCTCAATGATGGCACACTTGTGGCTGCGGCAAATAATTCTGAATGGACAGCACAGTCCTTTCTATACCCATAGTCCCATACTATACCTCCTGTCCTCTCAAAAACCTGCACTGAGAGAAATTAAGGTATAGCAATAGGTGTCCCAAGTACTTGCAGCCAATCTGCTAGCAGTACACCACCAACTGATTTTAGCAGGCAAATTTCCCTACCCCAGTTGCTGAATCATAAAAAGAAATTCGGTCCCAGCCATCCACATGCTCAGCGTCTAAATGCTAGCTTGGCCAAATTGCTAGCACTGCAACTGCTGCCTTTTCAGCTAGTAGACTCTACCCCCTTTCGTGAATTTGTGGAATGTGGTGTACCTCAGTTTCAGGTTCCAAAATGTCATTTCTTTTCATGGAAGGCCATTCCAGCTCTATATCGGCATATGGAAGGCAAAGTTTTGTCCTTGTTGGACAGGGCGGTCAGCAGTAAGGTTTATATTACTATTGTTACTACTATTACTATTATTATTGGTCTTCCTAGGGGACAGGAGCCACACTGGGGCAGAGATTCTGTCAGCTCTGCAGGGGCAGGCTCCAAGGTGGTTGACGCCATGCCAGCTTCAGCCAGGAATGGTTCTATGCGACAACAGCTCCAACCTTCTCTCTGCCCTCCGACAGGGACATTTAACAAAACACAATTATTACATTCTAAAATTTATTTTCTGTATCTCTTAGATTTCACAGGTCAGCAAATTCTGATACTTGCAGCTTATTTGGGGAAATGTATTTGTATGGAGTATAATATTGTGTGCCATCTATATGAAGATAAAGTGACCATACCAACATGGGCAGCACAGTAGTGTAGTGGTCAGCACTCTCACCTAGCAGTAAAAGGGTCGCTGGTTCAAATCCCAACCACAACACTACCTGCCTGGAGTTTGCATGTTCTCCCTGTGCCTGCATGGGTTTCCTCTGGGTACTCCGGTTTCCTCTCACATTCTAAAGACATGCAGCTTCTGTCCAAAATTGGCCCTAGTATATGAATGGGGACCTTGGATTGTGAGCTCCTTGAGGGTAGGGACCGATGTGAGTGTGCAATGTACAGGGATAGGGACAATTGTAGACACTCACTCAGGTTGAACTGGATGGACTGGTGTCTTTATTCAACCTAACTAACTATGAAACTATGAAACAGCTGGGACTCAGGACATCTGAAAAAACAACTGTAAATTGTTAATTTGAGGTGATGGGGTCTCCATGTTCTGTTCCTGGGAAGTCTGTTTAAAATACCAAAATGTGAAGCTCCCTTTGTTAGTGGCCCAGAGGACGAGGCATGCCAGAAAAGTCTGTGGTAATTTCCGCCAGTCAATCAATGCCAGTGCTCGGCTGGCTCGCATTACAAGGGAATGCAACCTGCCCACCAACCGCCTAATTTGGGACAAGCCCAACAGGTAGATCTCAATGTTGCCAATGCTGCAGTGGCTGCACACACAGAAGAGGGCCATCATTGTGTACCTGTGTGAGTATGGCACCAGGACAAGGTCAGGGGAGCATGGCTTCTTTTTACCACGCCAGTGGCTCCTGATCAAGGATACATGCACTGTCTCGTCACCATTTGAGGATGGTGAGCAGCGACAATGCATGCATCAGTGACACTGTCCCTCTAGTCTTGCTGCTGGAGTACATGTTTTGTGGAATCATGGACAGAGCACTTGAGGCAGAACAGCGAGAGGAAGAGGACCTCCTTTCCTCTCAAGGCCCCCTTTTTCCAGATAGCATTCCTGTGGGCCTGCCAAACACACAGGAAGAAGAGGAGGATTGTGTCAGCATGGATGTAGAGGATAACACTCAGCAGATGGTTTTCAGTCCCCAGAAACCCAAGGAGTGGTACGTGGCTGGGAGGAGGTAGTAAGTGATAATGTGATCCTTAGTGAGCCAGAGGACTCAGAATTGAATGCCTCTGCAAACTTACACTGCATGGCCTCCTTGATTCTGCAAAGCCTGCAAAAAGACCCTAGGATTTGTGGAGGAAACATTACTGGCTGGCAACACTTCTTGATCCACGTTACAAGGGTAAAGTTGCAGAACTCATCCTGCCTTCACAGAGGGAGCAGAGGATGAAACATCTGCAGGAGGCCTTGAAGAAAGCGTCCTTTCCCCTGGGAGGTTACCATTTTCTAGTGCTGGACAATGTGTTTCTGAGGCTTCGTTCAGTCAGAGGAAGGCCAGCTGACCTATGCCTTTAAACAATTTTTCAGTCCTCAGTGCCAAGGTCTGATCAGTTCAAGCAACCATCGCCAGATTATCTGCATTATATAGTGCAGGAATATCAAGGGCCAAGAGCGGCCGATGTTGCAGGAGTGTCTCGGCTGCCCAGGACCGCCTTCCTCATTGGCTGAGACAGCAGCGCGGCACCATTGGCTCCCACTGCTGTCAATCAAAGTCAGTCAACCAATGAGTAGAGAAAGGGGTGGGACGGGCTGCAGCTCCATGTCTGAATGGACACAGGGAGCTGTGGTTCGGGTGCCCACATAGCAAGCTGCTTGCTGTGGGGGCACTCCTCAGGAGGGAGAGGCAAGGAGTGCCAAAGAGGGACCCGAAAAGAAGAGGATCCAGGCTGCTGTGTGCAAAACCATAACATGTTTGTTATTTTTAACTCTGTAAAAAGTATAACATGTTTTATATTTTTAACTAAAAAAACAAGACTTTAGTATTACTTTAACCACTTGCCGACCAGCGCACGCTGATGTACGTCGACAGAATGGCACGGGCAGGCAAATGGGCCTACATGTACGTTCCTTTAAATTTGCCGCCCTGCCATCGGGAGCGCGCCGCCGGCGGCACGCTCCCGCGCTGGTCAGGACCCCCGTGAGTCCGGTCGCGGGACCCGCGGACTCGACCGCCGCGGGCATACCCGCGATCGTCTCACGGAGCGGCCAAATGAAGAAATGCTGTTGTAAACAGCATTTCTCCATTCTGCCTAGCAACTAGTGACGCTGATCTCTGCTCCATGTGATTGGAGCAGAGATCAGTGTTCACTAAATAAAAGCCCAACTCCCCCACAGTTAGTAACACACCCCTAGGAACACTTAACCCCTACACTGCCACCCACTGGTTAACCCCTTCACTGCCAGTGTCATTTACACAGGAATCACTGCATTTATATAGCAGTGATTACTGTATAAATGACAATGGTCCCAAAAATGTGTCAATAATGTACGATGGGTCCCCCACAATGTCGCAGTCACAATAAAAATCGCTGATCGCCGCCATTACTAGTAAAAAAAAAATAATAAAAAATTATTAATAAAAATGCTATAAAACTATCCCTATTTTGTAAACGCTATAACTTTTGCGCAAACCAATCAATAATCGCTTATTGCGATTTTTTTTACCAAAAATATGTAGAAGAATACATATCGGCCTAAACTGGGGGAAAAAATTTTTTTTTATATATTTTTGGGGGATATTTATTATAACAAAAAGTAAAAAATAATGCGTTTTTTTCAAAATTGTCGCTATATTTTTGTTTATAGCGCAAAAAATAAAAACCGCAGGGGTGATCAAATACCACCAAAAGAAAGCTCTATTTGTGGGAAAAAAAGGACGTCAATTTTGTTTGGGAGCCACATCGCACGACCGCGCAATTGTCAGTTAAAGCGACACAGTGCCGAATCGCAAAAAGTGGTCTGGTCTTTGACCAGCAAATTGGTCTGGTCTGAAAGTGGTTAAAGCTACCCAAAAAAATGGGCTTCCTCCACGACAGGTACATTTTATAACCCTTTTGTGTAGATATAACTCCAGAAACTTGTTTCTAGGCCAAAATCTACGCACAGCATAGGCAGGGAACTGAGACAAATTAGCTTTAGCAAATAGTATTTTTCCCTGAAGACACTGGGAACATAGATCATAGTCTCTGTATTCATTTTCTGAGTGGAACCTGTTTTATTTTCACATATTTTATGAAGCTCGAGACCCGAACACGGGAACCAATTTTTCAGCACATTACTCAAATAATCTAGATCAGAGAATAAATCTATTGGTCTTTACACTGCACATAATTGAAATGATATTCAACTCTGCAGAAAGAATTTGCACAATACAAGCATAGTAATGACACGGTAACGCTTAAAGGGCCAGGAAGTTGAAAAGAAAATGTGATAAAAAAAGAGCTAGAAATTATATTAACATATTTGGAAGAAGAAGGCACACACATTTTAAATCAAGAATATTACAAGGTGTTCTTGAAATTGGTATAGGGAACATTTCTTTGTGTTATATTGGTACTAAGAGCTGACTTAAAGTGGCGTTCCACCCAGAAATGGAACTTCTGCTGATCTGGTTCCTCCCCTCCCCCGTGTCACATTTGGCACCTTTCAGGGGGGAGAGGGGAGCAGATACCTGTCTAATACAGGTTTTTTCTCCCATTTCCAGTGAAAGATCGCTGCAGTATCCACAGCGATCTACGCCATACAGTATTTGTAGTGGCTGACTTATTTTTATTGAGGCGCAACTTCGCTTTAACCACTTCAGCCCCCGAAGGCTTTGCCCCCTTCCTGACCAGGCCATTTTTTGTGATACGACACTGCGTCCTTTTAACTGACAATTGCGCGGTCATGCAAAGTTGTACCCAAACAAAATGTATGTCCTTTTTTTCCCACAAATAGAGTTTTCTTTTGGTGGTATTTGATCATCTCTGCAGTTTTTATTTTTTGCACTATAAACAAAAAAAACGCGACAATTTTGAAAAAAACAAAAACACAATATTTTGTAGTTTTTGCTATGATAAATATCCTTTTTTTTTTTCCTCAGTTTAAGCCGATATGTATTCTTCTATATATGTTTGGTGAAAAAAATTGCAATAAGCGTATATTGATTGGTTTGAGCAAAAATTATAGCATCTACAAAATAGAGGGTAGATTTATGGCATTTTTATTATTATTCTTGTTTTACTAGTAATGGCGGCGATCTGTGATTTTTTATCAGGACAGCGACATTGTGGCAGACACATCGGAACCTTCTGACACTATTTTGGGACCATTGACATGTATACTGCGATCAGAGCTAAAAATAGCCATTGATTACTTTATAAATGTCACAGGCAGGAAAGGGATTAACACTAGGGAGCGATCAAGGGGTTAACTGTGTACCCTAGGTGTGTTCTAACTCTAGGGTGGATGGGACTGACTAGGGGAGCAGAGAGATTGGTGTTCATACTTAGAATGAACACACAATCTCTCTTCTCTCCCCTGATTCTTTCAATAATGGAGGCCCAGCACCTCACATGGGTGTCGCCTAGACTTCATGCACATGTAGTCTGCCTAAGAATGCCCACTTCTCCAGACTGACATCCACCTATCAAGGCATTTTCATATTTACATAACTCTACCCAATAGCAATCCCACTACTTTCATCAGGGCTGAGAGCTAGCGAGGAGTACTGAGGCAGGTGCTGTGATGTTTTCAGGAAGCTATGTACAGCACCCTAACACTAATAAATATAGAAAAGGTGGGGCTGACAAGCCTATAGCTAAAAGAGACCTGAGGGGTCGCCAATCCACAAGAAACAAAAAAGTAGAAAAAAAGGTGTTCAAGAGCGACCCGCCGGTATTTAAATGACAATACAAATTAGACGTATGAAAATATATTAAACAAATTAAAAAAAAAAACACAGATACAAATAATCAACCATTCAATGTATCAAATAGAGGAATTACTCTCAAATGTACAGAGTCAGTGACGTGTTTTACTGTTATTGCCGCTTCTTCAAGACATTGTGCTCATGCATGACATACTGCACATCAAATATGAAACATCTCACGTAAAATCACCAAATATGTACAGAGAAGTAGTCACATCATCCCAGGTTGCAGGGAGGTATAAAAGGGGAGCAGCAGCAGAAAGGAAGTAGACCAGAACACATGGTCCTGTATAATATATGCCAACCACTGTTATGTCAGATCGCAAAAAATTAGGGACCACAAAGTTAATAAAAAAGTATTAATCCTGGTTCCACCTCCATATTCTTGGAAGACTAGATATATGCGGTATAACATGGACTGCTTTAAGTACTCTATTTATTGGCATATAAAACTCACTTTTTCACCATGAAAATCGGGTGCAAATAGCGTGTGCGTGTTATACGCCAATACAAAAATGTAAGTTTTTTCCTGAAACGTCCCTCTTAAAATGAATGTGCGTGTTATACACCTGTGCGTGTTATACGACGAGAAATACGGTAAGTATAATCAGAGAAAGGTCCCAGGGATAAGGAAATATATGTCCATCATATCAATCCCGAGGAGACCAATCTGTAAAGTACCAGAACCAACACCCTAATCCTGTGTGCCACCATGGATCAGGGAGTTGGTTCCGTAACTGTTACTTTACAGATTGGATTTAGTAAACCCACCCCATTGTGAATTTGCATGTTTGCTATACATGTATGTAGTGGAGCATAGCTATTAAGATAACAGATTAATCAAATATCACACTAATGCAGTTGTACCAATTGTGGTCTTTCAACCTGTTTCTAAAGTCCAACTTCAGGCTCAAATGTTTTTGGAAGTGTCCCCCAGCCTGTTAAAAAAAGCAGCTCTGGCTAGCAATACTTTAATAGGGAGCTGTCCTCCGTAGTACCTCTTCTCCATCACAAGATGTCCTCAGTCTTCAAGGTTGAATGATGCCCAGCTTTATTGAACCTGAGAGACTATGAACATACTGAGGGTGGCCCCATCTGGGCTTGTTCCCTTTGGAGACATCACCACACCCTGAAATCACTGTGTAATGGTGCAGAGAGCAGAGCTGATATTGTGGCAGTGCCAATTTCTAAATCACTGGGGACAAACCAGCTCAGAGGACAGACAAAGAGGAAGAGGAAGAGGTTTGTGTGATACCAAGTGCTCAGCCTGAAAACTATGAAAAGGAATAGTAAAAAAAGAGCAAATAAAACATCAAAACAACAGCATAATATACTTATGGGGGGTTTCCGGGGGGGTGGTATGAATAGAGGAGGGGAAAAGTTGGACTTTTGATCAGGTTTAACATAAATAAAAACTATTGAACCAAAAGGGATACTATATTGAAGCTTACTCGTACTTAGATGTGGTGACTGCATTTGTCTTCTTTTTTTTCAGTCTAAGAACATTTCGGCAAGTACAGAAAATAACTGTTGATCTTGCCAGGAATTCAGTGTCTGTCTCGCTTCCTATAAATTAAACTGGAAGCACAAATGTATCTTTCTTGTGTAGCGCTACTCTCAGGAGGAACCTATAGACAGATTCTTTCTTTGACTACGCCAGTGTGTGGGTGGGGTCACTGGTGCACCTGGGGTACCTCTCGGTGGATCGCTCTCATCGATGCTCAGGACCAGGTGGAGACTGCGGTTATGTGAAAATTGTAACAATACGGCAGTCCCCAACTTAAAGATGAGCTTCAACTATATGCAGTGATAAAGTGCAGAGTTCCTATGAAAAATGGCTTGTCCCATGTCACTACACACTGTACCTTGTAATTTGCATTAGGAGGGATGCGCTGAGCCTGTGCTCACTCCACCAGTCCTGCGTATCTCTGTAACCTCACACCCAGTAAAAGAATTGGGTCCCGTCAAGCACTTAGCATGGACCTTATGCATGCTCACTTAACTCCTTCCATACCTAATGTTCAGGTCATAGATCTCCATATAGCAGGTTCCGATCCAGTTGCTATTCAATATCGACCTCTAGGGAGAGAGCCAGAACATCGCCCCCTTCGCTACCAGAGGAGCTGTCACCTTTACTGGGTATTACGCTTAATTGTTGGTTGCTTGTAGCATTGCTCCTTCCCTTTGTTACCCCTAGCAAAAGCATTACTCTTCCTTGACTTGCTGAGTTAACCCTTTGTAGCAGTGTTACTTCATTCCCTGTAGTACTTTACAGACCCAGATTCTTTTGGAAAATGCCAGAACCAATACCCCTTTGAACAACTTCAGACCAGGCTCAAAACGGTTAACATAACTTTACTGGACATGACAGCATGAACCTGACTTGTCCCTAATCCTAACTAGAATAATGTGGTGGCACAGACATACCTCCACAAAGTGAGAGTCCATTATGGCATTGTCTATGGTTTGGATGTCCTCCACAATCCCTGGTTCCTTCAGCATTGGCATGAGGGGACTGCAACCCTTGAACCCAGCGGTACCTGCAATCCCGTTTCCCCTCTCCGGATATTAGCCCCCCTTTTTATAGGGCAGGTGGACTGGCTAGGACCAAAAAACCCAGGAACTGAGCTAAAACAATTAACAAATACCCAGCCTGGGCTGGCTAACTGAGCTGTACACATTTTCAACCTGCCTACAAGCTGCTATAATTTAACACGTTCTTTTCCAAGATTAGTACAAATGTAGCCAGGCACACAGCAACGGTTTACTCACTCTGGCTCAATAAGCAGCCTAATCTAATCTAATTTTTATTTATTTTTTTTTATTGCTGAAAATGTGTAACTGGGCAGGACAATGAGGTATGGTATGCTCCAAAGAGACAAAGCACAGATTTTGCAAAGAACACTTTCTCTAGGTGACAGCAACACAGTCTTTCACTCCCAGCTGTGGACCAGTAGAATATTAAGCACAAAACTAGTAAGGCGCCTTTCCACTAGGTAGTAGCAACAGTCTTTCATTCCCAGCTGTAGACTAGGAGAGTGGTAAAGCCTGAGTAAGACATGGAGGTAGACTAGAACAGTCTAAGTTTACTGCAGGTGATGACCACAAGATATGTTTGGGTAGTTATTAGGAGCAGCCTGGAGGAGTCTGAGCAGCCTGGAGGATTCTGGGTTCTTGCAGCTGAAAACCACAAGATAGAATAAAACACTAGACACACTGGAGTCTTTTTTTTAACATCCACAGCTGGGGACCATAGTTAATCTGTAGCTCAGGAGATTTTGCTCTACTCATGAATCACTGTAGTAGCAAGGCCATGGGCTTGATCCAGAGGAGGGAGTAATCCAGCAGCCAGTCAAGTAGGCTGTGGGACTTAGCAGCCCCCTGAAGCACAAGGACCCCCTTTCTCCAGGGTTCCCGGATTTTAACCTGCCTCCTACCCCCCCATCTGTTCATATTTCCCCATGGATTGAGTAGGGCAAGGTAAGAGCCCTGCCTGGGCCTTTGAATTTCCCAACCCTGAGCTCTGGGAAGTTCTCAATAGGCTCAAGGGGAATCAATTATATGCCCAGAACAGAACAAAACAGCATATCACAGCTCCTCTGCCTACAGCAGTGGTCATCAACCCTGTCCTCAGGGCCCACTAACAGGCCAGGTTTTATGGATTACCTTGGGGAGATGCAGACTAGAATACTGCAATCACTGAGCAGGTAAATGATATCACCTGTGATGTATTTCATTTACCTTGCAAACCTGGCCTGTTAGTGGACCCTGAGGACAGGGCTGATGACCACTGGCCTACAGAGCAAGCCACATTAAATGTACCCAGCATTCTTAGCCTAGAAGGGTGCAACACTTGTATTCTCCCAACCCCCAAGTAAAGTAATATGAATAGCAGATGCAGACATGTTTGAAGTTCAGTCTGGGTGGCAATCATGCCTTCTGCCATAGATACACTAGAGTAAATGAGCATAGCTACCCAAGAACAGGAAGGGTGGTGTTTGAAGGATTACCAATTAAAAAGGGAAACAAAGCATGAAAAAGCATGAAAAAATAATGCAGCAACCATATCTAATGACTGATATACTGCAACATTATGTTGTACATTTGTTTGGTGTTCAGATACACTTTCATTCATATTACCTTTTATTAAACACAACTCATCAGAATCATAGGAACTGCAAACATGTGCACATAGTTGTAACGTTGCAATGTGTGTATATTATATAGACTAATAAAAATTTGGCATTTTATGCATAGAATGGAAAAAAAATACCATTTAAGTCCTTTTTATGAATAATTCTATTTCTTTTTGGGATTGTTTAAAATAGATAGGACAGACATTGACTCACTAGGACTGTCTGTGTGTACAGCTGGTGAAAATAGATTTTAATACAAACAGATGAGGGCAAATCTGCTTCTGATTACTTTAGACGTGGCATACGCTTTGTGTGAGGTACCCGTGTTCAATTAACGACCTGATTAAAATCACCTAATCCTGTCATTTAACTTTCAAAAGTATACTTGCTTATAGCACGACAGGAAAATGGAATGTCAATTTCACAAGCGCCTCTGCTGGGATTGCTTGCTCTTGATTGTTCTAATGTATTTAAAATGGGCTGCTGCCATGCGTCATTAAACCCCCTCTCCCACAAGATATGTCCTACTTCTGCATCAAATCTAATGGCAAATGTGCAAGGGGAGGGATTACCATATTCACATTACAAAACCGAGCGATAGAATTATAGGCAAGGTGGATGGAGGCTCCCCTGTGATCCATGGCCAGGACAATGGAGCTGTCCAATAGCCAGCCAAGCGGAAATTTTGCACACTGCTGCGTGTTGCGAGGTGCTCTGGGGGAAGAAACCGTTTTCAAGAAAAATTGATTTTCGGGTCGCTGACCTCTTTGACTGCTGAGTGTTTGGCCAGCCCACTGGTGGATTGTGGCCTGAGCTTTTGGACAGCATTCGAGATTAGATGTACTTTCATTTTCCTGCGATACGCTGCATGCCTCTAGTTCTCTATAGACAACATGACCGAGGACAAACAGCTGACTGATGGGAGGTGGAGAAGAATGCAGTAGGCAGTGTGCGGTATAACAATGAGGACTAGAGGCATCTGCAGAGCCTCAACAGAGCAAAAATGACTTTACGTTTCAAGATATGCTGTTTGTTTGTGTAAACCCTGAAAATGTACCTATAGGCACCGCATGTAGTACATTTCATATACATTGGGCAGGGATCTTTATATTTAATGGATTTAGCTGATGACCTTCATTTGTGGGGCATCACTTTTGTCGCCCCAAGAAAATAGGAACATTGGGAATGCCTGATCTCTGCACACTACATGAATATGCATTCTTCCTTCACAGAGGTGTAACTAAAATCTTCAGGGCCCAACTGCAAGAAGCCATGAAGGGCCCACCTGTCCTCATCCCGGGGGCCCTTTCCATTGGTCCCAGGGCGCTTCCATTTGAGCCTTTCCTACTGATCCCTGGTCCCTTTATTATGGTCCCACAGCGGGACCCTTTCAGATGTTCTGCAGTGGGCCCCCTTCCTGCCGTCTTGAAGCCCCTCAACAGTGGCAGAATGCCAGGGCCTGGTTGCAAGTGTGACCTTTGCAACCTTGGTAATGTTTTCTTCTCAGGCTTTCACACTGGAGTGTGAAGAGCGGCTCTTTCAGGACGATTTGCAGGCGCTATTTTTAGCGCTGTAGTGCCTGCAAAGCCCCCCAGTCTGAAAGGGGTCTAATCGGTTGCTTCCGGAACTGCACATGCACAGTTCAAAGTGGCTGACATGGACATTTTTATAGGCGCGTAGACAGGAGAAAAGCATCTGTTAACACTGCCCCAGACACATGGCTGTCTTGGCACCCCCCCCCCCCCCCCCCAGATGGCAGAACACCAGGGCCCGGTTGCAAGTTCAACCTCTGTGACCTTGGTAGTTCCACCACTGTTCCTTCAAATACAATGCCTGAGGCCTGTTTCACACAGGCTTAAGCTTGTATAAGAGCATTGTGAAAAAGCAATTGCAGAGCTTTCATGCAAGCTTTGTTGAAGCTTTTAAAGTACCAGTTAGCTCCAGTTTGTAAATGCTGAACCCAGATCCTAATGGGAGTGCTGATTGCAAGGTGCTAGCAGGTTTCAGCACTTCTTGAAGCTTGTTGAAAGCCCGATGAAGCCTGCTAGAAGCTTGCTTAAAGTGGCAATCAAAGGATCTGTGTTCAACATTTACAAACTGGAGTTGAATGGTACTTTAGAACCTCAACAAAGCTTGCTGAATGCTCTTGAAAGTGGTTGTAAACCCTTACAGACCACTTTAACCTACAGCTAAGCCTAGATTAAGGCTTACCCGTAGGTGCAAGAAATATCTCCTTAACCTGCACGGTTAACGAGATATTTTCCAAAAAACGGGCACGATGTCTATGGCGCATGCTCGCTGTAGACAACGGCGCAGGTGCAATGAGTGCGCCGTTAGTGAAGGCGATCGTGTCGTCACCGACGGCTCCCACGCGCATGCGCTAGAGTGACATCATTGCTTCTCCGGCCAGTCGCAGCGCCGGAGCAGCGATACCCGGAAGTCACTCCGGGAGATATGGCAGCGACAGAGGAGGTGAACGAGGGTCGATGTGGGGGCTTCAATCTCAGGTAAGTAACTCATAATGAGCTAGTATGCTATGCATACAAGCTCATTATGCCTTTGTCCTGCAGGGTGTTTTTTTTTTGTTTTTTTAGAGAGGGTTTACTTCCTCTTTAAATGCTTTGTCAAAGATTGCTGTTCACACCGCTCCTTTACAAGCTGTGAAAAGGTGAAACAGGTCTAAGCCCCTGTACACACAGTCGGAGATTTCGACAACCAAATCCGTCGGATTCTGTCTGTCGGATCTTGTCCGAAACTGTTGCATACACACAGTCGGACTAAGTTGTCGAAAAATCCGATCATTCAGAACGTGATGACGTAATTTCGTTACGATGGGACTACGTTCAGGCTAGTAGCCAATAGCTTTGATGTAGGAATTTGATCTGAGCATGCGTGGCACTTGGTCCAATCAAAATTCTCTACACATGATCGGAGTATGTCCGATCGAACCAGTTGGTCGGAAAATATTTCCAACAAGTTGGAAAATTGGGTCCGACGGATATTCCGACAGAATCAGTCCGATGCATACCACACACAGTCGGATTATCCGACAACACGGTCCGATAGGACACATTCCGACGGATTCTCCGACCGTGTGTACAAGGGCTAAGAGTGACACTAAACTCTGGGTAATGAAAGAAAATTCTATTCAAGCTTGTATTCTAACTATATGAACCCTCACCTTGTAAAACACCCTATTCAGTTGAAAACAGAAATTAAAGCACAATATTTGTGTTTATATATTAAACATTATACATTTTTTCTTGTAGTGATCACATAACCTCTGTTCTCAGCTACATAAGGGGCTTAGATATGTGGGGTTCGGAGAAAGAGCACTACACTGATCTTCCCAGTGAATGACTGTACACGGTGGCATGACAGCACAAGTCTTGGCCATTGAAAGACAGGCAGGATGTACTCTCAGCACAGAAAAACGTGTCTCCTTTTGGAAGAATGTGCTCTCACGCCTAGTGTGGTCAGTGTGGGATAGGAAAGCAGGGAAACTGGAAAGAACACCAGGTATTTCACACAAAGGAAGCAATACAAGGAGAACAGGATATTTTTATCACAAGTACATGGAACAGTATACACATATCAGGAATATGAAATGGACTGGGTAATGTGTTAGGTAAGAAAGTGTGCCATATCACTTGATGGAAATAAAAAATATTAACCTACAGAAGGTTGAATTCAAAGACACCCTGAAAATCAAAGTGAAAAAATGATGCAGCAGGCTAGTCCATTTTGCTGAAATTTCACTGCAGCAACTCAAAATGGTACTCAGTAGTATACATGTGCATGACAAAAAAATCTGTTTTATTTTTTTCATTTCAATTCGTTAATCTAGTTATTTTGTTTATTTAAATTTGGTTGATTCGTTCAGTTCGTTTTCGGAATTCGTATTCAAAAATTTCAAATTTTCTTCGAATTTCTAATTCTTTTTCGATTTGAAACGATCAAAATAATACATTTTCGAATCAGTCAAAATGAAAATGTTGTATTGTTTTAGATTCAAATGCAACAAAGTGAACAAACAAAAGAAAAATCTTCATCAAATAATTACAATGACTCTTTAAATTACCTTTGGCCCACTAGAGGACATCGGGCCTTCAGGCCACCCTCATGAAGTCTATTTCTGATTGTTTGGTCAGAGATATTCACACCAGTGGCCTGCTGGAGGTCATTTTGTAGGGCTCTGGCAGTGCTCATCCTGTTCCTCCTTGCACAAAGGAGCAGATACTGGTCCTGCTGATGGGTTAAGGACCTTCTGCGGTCCTGTCCAGCTCTCCTAGAGTAACTGCCTGTCTCTTGGAATCTCCCCCATGCTCTTGAGACTGTGTTGGGAGACACAGCAAACCTTCTGGCAATGAACGTATTGATGTACCATCCTGGAGGAGTTGGACTGCCTGTGCAACTTCTATAAGGTCCAGGTATCACCGCATGCTACAAGTAGTGACACTGACCCTAGACAAATGCAAAACTAGTGCAAAAATAGTCAGAAAAGATGAGTAGGGAAAAAATGTCAGTGGCCTCCACCTGAAAAAACATTCCTGAGCAGATCAATATCTCAATATCCCAGGAGTTTAATTGACTTGATGCTATACTCTGATTAAAAAGTGTCCCTTTAACATTTTTTTTTTTTAGCAGTGTATATTTTTATGCTCTCAGCCTCCTTCAAATCTCTAAACTCTTTTTTTTTTACTGTGATCTGACTTTCTGTTAGAGGGTGATTATGTTGTTTCACCATGTTCCCACCGTATGTAGAAATGTAGCCACCCTCAACTAGGCACTGTGGACTATGGGATATGTAGTGTACATAAAGAATCGCACATGATTGCAATTATAGCCTGAGGGGATGGTAACAGGTTTCCAAGAGCTTCTCTGGTGCTGGAGCCATATCCGAGCCTGTCTACTCTCTGAGCCCTCACAGGTTACACAGTATGGACATCTAGAAGGCTGGAGATGGTGACAGCAGTAGTTAAACTTCCAGACAGCTGGTCATCTCCTCAGCCTATATCTCTCTCCAGGGCCGTCTTTAATTTTGATTGGGCCCTGGGCAAACATTTTCTTGGGGCCCCCCCTCCATTCTGAGACATACAAAAAATGGCAGGTAGACTTAAAATCAGTTTACTGCAGCAGATCACGCAGTGATTGCAATTGTTTGCCAGAGGTTACAGCCTATCCTTACTGCTCGCTGGCTGGTTGCTAGAGGTTACAACACATAATTTCTGCTTGCCGATTGGTTGCTAAAGGTTAATGCACATCATTACCACTTACTGATTGGCTGCTAGAGATTAAAGCAGATCACTGCTGTTTGCTGATTGGTTGCTACAGGCTAATACACATCATTACCTCTCACTGAGCAGTGGAGCAATCCTAAATAATTCAGCAAGTAAAGGGGCACATTAACCACTTCAGCTCCGGACCAATAAACACCTTAAGGACCAGAGGTCTTTTTGCAATTTCGCACTGCGCTGCTTTAACTGGTAATTGCGCGGTCATGCAATATTGCACCCAAACGAAATTTGCGTCCTTTTCTTCCCACAAATAGAGCTTTCTTTTGATGGTATTTGATTGCCTCTGCGATTTTTTTTTTTTGCGATATAAATGGAAAAAGAGCGAAAATTTTGAAAAAAAAAGATATTTTCTTCTTTTTGTTATAAGAAAAATCGAATAAACAAAATTTTAGTCATACATTGAGGGCAAAATTTATTCAGCCACATGTCTTTAGTAAAAAAAATGTCAATAAGCGTATATTTTTTGGTTTGCGCAAAAGTTATAGCGTCTACAAACTAGAGTACATTTTCTGGAATTTACACAGCATTTAATTTATGACTGCCGATCTCATTTCTTGAGGTGCTAAAATGGCAGGGCAGTACAAATCCCCCCCAAATGACCCCATTTTGGAAAGTAGACACCCCAAGGAAATTGCTGATGGGTATGTTGAGACCATTGAATATTTATTTTTTTTGTCCTAAAGGATTGAATAATGACAAAAAAAAAAAAAACTAAATGATATATTGCTCACACATGCCATGGTTATATGTGGAATTGCACCCCAAAATATATTCCGCTACTTGTCCCGAGTATGGGGATACCACATGTGTGGGACTTTTTGGGAGTCTAGTCGCGCACGGCACCCGAAAACCAATCACCACCTTCAGGATTTCTAAGGGTGCAAATTTTTGATTTAACTCCTCACTACCTATCACAGTTTCGAAGGCCATAAAATGCCAAAATAGCACAAAACCCCCCAAAATGACCCCATTTTGGAAAGTAGACACCCCAAGCTATTTACTGAGAGGCATGTTGAGTCCATGGAATATTTTATATTTTGCCACAAGTTGCGGGAATATTACAAACTTTTTTTTTTTTTGCACAAAGTTGTCACTAAATGATATATTGCTCACACATGCTATGGGCATATGTGAAATGACACCCCAAAATACATTCTGCTGCTTCTCCTGAGTACGGGGATACCACATGTGTGGGACTTTTTGGGAGTCTAGTCGAGCACGGCACCCCGAAAACCAATCACCACCTTCAGGATTTCTAAGGGTGCAAATTTTTGATTTAACTCCTCACTACCTATCACAGTTTTGAAGGCCATAAAATGCCAAAATAGCACAAAACCCCCCCAAATGACCCCATTTTGGAAAGTAGACACCCCAAGCTATTTACTGAGAGGCATGTTGAGTCCATGGAATATTTTATATTTTGCCAAAAGTTGCGGGAATATTACAAACTTTTTTTTTTTTTGCACAAAGTTGTCACTAAATGATATATTGCTCACACATGCTATGGGCAGAAGTCAAATTACACCCCAAAATAAATTTTGCTGCTTCTCCTGAGTACGGGGATACCACATGTGGGGGACTTTTTGGGAGCCTAGCCACGTACGGGACCCCGAAAACCAAGCACTGCCTTCCGGATTTAAATATAAAATGCTACCAAAAAACCTGTTAGCGATGGCAGGGATCAGGCCTGACTCTGCGATCGCTGCAGTTATGTGTTTAGTGTTTTGTAAGTGACAGTGATCGATCGATACTGCACTTGGGCGGGCTGGGCAGAGGGGCAAAACGCAGGTGCTAGCAGGTATCTGGGCTGATCCCGCTAACAATGCGTTTTTTTGGAACCCTAAACTGCTGGGGACGCTAGTATAGATCTGATCAGATCAGATATTGATCTGTTCAGATTCTATAGCACTACGGGAGGTGTATGCTTTGCGTGTGGGTGTTAGCAGGACTGGCACTAACCTAGCGCTGCCTGGGGCGACGCAGACCCTGACCCTAAAACCTAATTGATATCACCCGCCGGGTGATCAGGGGGTTAAACCTTTATTGGGTAATAAATGGTGGGTGCCCTGATGCTATAAAAAACAAACTAACCAGAGTCACCCGTAACACTTATACGGTGATCAGTGGTGAAAGGGTTAACTAGGGGCAATCAGGGGGTTCACATTTTTATTAGGTAGTATATGGGGGTCCCTGGCGCTATAAAAAAATCTGACGGGGAACCTAAAAACTAACTGGCTAACCAGCGTCACCAGTGACACTTATACTGTGATCGCTGGTGAAAGGGGGTGAAAGGGTTAACTAGCAGCAATCAGGGGGTTAAAACCATTATTGGGTAGTATATCGGGGTACCTAGCGCTATAAAAACCTGGCGGTGAACCTAAAAAAATAACCGCAGGAGACAATCAGAGACTGCGGACATACTGCAGGAGACAATAAGAGACTGCGGACATACTGCAGGAGACAGAGACTGCGGAAATACCGCAGGAGACAATCAGAGACTGCGGACATACTGCAGGAGACAATAAGAGACTGCAGACATACTGCAGGAGACAGAGACTGCGGACATACCGCAGGAGACAATCAGAGACTGCGGACATACTGCAGGAGACAATCAGGGACTGCGTACTTACTGCAGGAGACAATAAGAGACTGCGGACATACTGCAGGAGACAATCAAAGACTGCGGACATACTGCAGGAGACAATCAGAGACTGGGGACATACTGCAGGAGACAATCAGAGACTGCGGACATACTGCAGGAGACAATAAGAGACTGCGGACATACTGCAGGAGACAATCAAAGACTGCGGACATACTGCAGGAGACAATCAGAGACTGGGGACATACTGCAGGAGACAATCAGAGACTGCGGACATACTGCAGGAGACAATAAGAGACTGCGGACATACTGCAGGAAACAATCAGAGACTGCCGACATACTGCAGGAGACAATCAGAGACTGCGGACATACTGCAGGAGACAATCAGGGACTGCGTACATACTGCAGGAGACAATAAGAGACTGCGGACATGCTACAGGTGATGGTCAGAGAACTTTCAGCAACGCACAGCTTGACAGTTGAATAACACAGCTCAGGGTTTAAGCAGTCAGGCATTTTATGGGTGCAAGGACATACCTGGGCAGCCAAACACACTACATACATTTAGAGGTATGTGGGCGGGGCTTCCATTCTCTGATCTCACTACAACAGCCGGGAGCTCCACTGATGCTTTGTAGGGGGGCCCCGTTACCCGTAAATTGGGGCCCCTATGAAGGTTTTGCAGAGTGCACAGAGGACACGGGAGGCTGTATTCCCGCGCTAGCCAGCTGAGAGGGGGCGGGGCCGGGAGCTCCACTGACGCTCTGACCCCGCCCCCGTGCAGCCTGTATGCTCGGAACAGAGCGGCTGTAGTGAGAGCCAGTGATCGGAGTGGGAGCGTCAGTGGATCTCCCGGCCCCGCCTCCTCTATACTGGCTGGGGAATACAGAGGTCCGGGGGCGGGGCCGGGAGCTCCACTGACACTCCCACTCCGATCACTGCTCTAACTACAGCAGCTCTGTTCTGAGCATACAGGCTGTACGGGGGCGGGGTCAGAGCATCAGTGGAGCTCCCGGTCCCGCCCCCTCTCAGCTGGCTAGCACGGGAATACAGCCTCCAGTCCCGTGTCCTCTGCGCACTCTGCAAAACCTTCATAGGGGCCCCAATTCGCGGGTAGCAGTGCGGGCCCCCCTACAAACATTGGGCCCAGGGCAGGTGCCCCGTTTGCCCTGCGCTAAAGACGGTCCTGTCTCTCTCCATATATGTGAGCAGTGAGATGGGCAGGTTCTATGCATGGAAGGGCTGCCCCCTCACTAGACTGCATGTCTAGATTCTCACCTATTCTCGCTCTCACCACCAACCCTCCACACACAAACTACTGTCCCTCAACTCCCTCTCTCACTTATACACCTTCACTACCACCACCTGACTTGTAGGCCCATCTCTTACCTCATGCATGAAAAGGCATCTCCCCTCAACATTGCTCTTGCACCCCACTTTTTTAATCGACAGCTGTGCACCCCCCTTTACTGCTGCACAAGACCCCCCCCCATTCCATGTGTCCTCCTTCTCCGATTTGATATCTGCAATTGCTAACCTTTCTAAAATCTTTAGCTGCCTTGTATGTCTGTGGCTTCAACACTTTTGGGTTGATTTCTATAGAAAGAATGCATATATCACCTGCACACCATGCCATTTGCCAGTTACTGGCTCTCCCCTCCTCACGTTGCGACAGCATGAGGAAAGGAATGCCGATAACCGGCAAGTGTGTTTAAATCTTGATCAGCTGATCTCAGGGTAAAGGGCCTCAGTGATTGGCCCTTTAACCTGATCTGTGTGGGGGGCCCAGTTCTGTGAGGATGTCAATAGTCACCCTCCCAGAACTAGACGACCATGCTGTAGACATCATTTGGTTATAGCGCAGTCGGCAAGTAGTTACACTGATAATATCACTGCAAAAACCAGGAGCAGCGTTGTGAGGTCACACAGGACCCCTTCATAATCACATGCCTGACAAAGAGGTCCTGCGTGACCCTGAAACATTCCATGGTGTGCAGGTAATATGTGCTTTGACTCACAATGTTTCCAGTCTACAGCAGGTAGTTGCTACAGCATGGGCCTACAACTTACCATTCCCAGGAACGTGTGCAATGGGAATATTATATGTGATTTATAAAGAATTCATATAGTCATTCACCCAGTGAAAGTACATGTACACTGGTTCTGTGTGAATGGGCAAAAACAAATGTTATTAGGCTATATCATGTGCATAGTAAATAGTGCCATGGATTTAAAACAGAGGACTTGCTCAACACCAGATCTCAAAATGTACAAAAAAATATATATATTGACTGAAAAACAGTAGGAAAAAAACGTTGACTGTTTTTAAGTCAATATACATTTTTTCTATATCATCTGCATTTTGATTGTAAATCATTAAATTTAAAAGGAAAATACCACATTTGGCCACTAGATGGAGATAAATATTATAGCTAATGCCTATGATATTTAGCTCCATCTAGTGGCCAAGTGCAGTATTTTCTGATTAAAATCAATGATGTTCAATCAACAAACACAGGGTATAGCCTAACAACATTAGTTTTTTTGCCTAATGCACACAAAATGAATGTACATGCACTTTTACTGGGTAAATAGCTATGTGAATGCTTTATAAATTAGCCCCTCAGAGTTACTGACCTGGAAAGACACTGCAACAGCATGACAGCTACACAACCTGCATTTTCAGAATGGGAGGATAGTAATGGTAGCCTCCATAACGTCTGAGTACATGTTTTATGGTCAACATATAAATTAGATGTCTACAGTCCTTTTCAACAGTTTTATGTAGTAGCCAAGTTATCTGCTACACTGCAGACAATGATCTTGCAGTACTTTAATATTGGAAAACTCCTTTTAGATTTGGGTTGTAAAGGTTCATCCAAAAGCTACCTGTCACCAAATATTGGTACATAGGAGTAGAAGTGCGGACATACATTTTAGCACACATAGCAGTGCATATACTGTAGGTTTTTGTTTATCGGGTTAATAGGTCCTGTACTAACAGATGACCAGGCAATGTGTAGGCAGGTGTCACTGTCAACTATAGTGCTAGGCTGCTTGGGGTGGGGAAGGGTTAATGTGGGTTCTGCATTTTTCTCAAGGCTTTTTGGGCTTCTGCCCTCCACTCTGTGCTACATATAAATAGGGGAAAGGCTCGGCTCAAAGAGTTTTCTGAAGCCGGGCTGCATAGGAAAGTGAAGAGAGGTCCGCCTATGAAGATGTAACCAACAGCAGCCCGCAAACTCCCAGCACAGAAATCCCCCTTTCAAGGACTCCACCCATTATGGACTGCTACTTGGGACTTGTTAGTTAGAAGACAAATGTGTACACTTTGGAGTGTATTATTGCATCATGTTATGTAAAATTGTTAACTATTTAAAAGTCTGGTCTGAGGATATTTATAAAGGGGTGCTTGGTGGTAAATGGTGTACCTAGATGAAAAGGGCCTGTAAAGCACTTACATGGTTGAAGTGTAAGGAACAGAAGGCCACCATGAAGGGATAACTCATAAAAGCGGGAGTAAACCCAGTTTCAAAAAATGCTTAATGTTGACTTTCACTTAATTGTGGCCCCACCTGGTCCCAGGCATTGGTGAACAGGTACCCCCACACTCAGGGTAAGTACATCCTGCCCACAAACTGATACCTTTAAACTTTAATCAGTGAATACCAGCAGTTTTGACAAGTGGAACAACTATTTTACTATCAAAGTATAGGGCCAGTCTGATGGCATTTCCTGTTTGAGAACATAGGAACCCCAATTTAATGTTCACAATCCAAATGCTGACTATGTAATTAGACACTTCTTTTGCATGTTATATATTTATCTATATATAAAAATAAAAATCACATGACTGACCCTTGTTGGCACATGCCATCCATTTTAGGTTATCTGCAAAGGCAACTTCTCTTCCAATCAAGTATGTGAATATTCGAACCTAGAAAAACAGAGACATGGATGTTAGAATAAATGAACATTTGCTTTTATTGTTTTTTTAAAAAAAATTTAACATTTTGTAAAATATAACTCAACTAAAATGTTAAAAATATATACGTGCAAATAAAGAAAGCATTGCCTTTTGTCTTCGACCTACGGTGAATCCTGCCAAAATGTTTCTGTTTGGGGAAGGGTTATGAAATCTGTGAAGTTATTATTGCTGTTCATGTTCCCATTGGAAAGATTTCCTTTCCCTTGTTTTCCAACAGATGGGTGTTATGGGAAAGATAATGAAGAGAAATCTTCCATTGGGGACACATACAGCCAAAAAAGCTTAATGAGTAAGTAGCTAGCAAGCATACTATTTTATATAGAGGGTTAGTGCACTAAGGTCAAAAGAAAATTCTCCATTTAGGATGAAAAACTACATAGCAAGAGATGTAAAATCCAAAGAATTTAGCGATCTGTGTCACCATTAGTACTCTTGCCAATCTGATTCCTTCTTTTGAGCCATATACTGATGTCCCTCAATTTAGAGTGTGCTTGCTATCTATTTACTTTATGCACTAGCTGTCCAAGCTTGGTCTCATCATTAGGAGCAGGAAACCTACATACACAAATACCCTTGATGAAGTCACGTGAGTGGTGACATAACGCGTAGGGAGGAGCCAAGTGAACGCCATGTCATGGTCAAGACCAGAAGTCCCTGATACACGAGAAAACTGTTAACTGTTTTTTTATATGTGAGTTGCTACATTTTTTAATAAATGATTTTATTGGAATACTACACATGCAGACCTATTGTCATTACATGTGAGCCTTGGTGGTAAAAATTGGAAGAGGTAGAGCAGATAGCTATGTTTTAAATGGAAATGCCTGCTTGTACCTGTGAACATTGCTGCCCTATCTAATAGAGGACTACAAGGAGAGGGCCTACTGCTGTGTATTTATATGAGAGATTAATCATTGGTGCAACTAGACCCATAGGGGTTTCTCTTTGAGGTGAGAGGCTGGGGCACACTGCACACATGGATGGTGAAGCACTATCAAGGAATTCAATATATACGTGTGTGCACTTTGATTGCTGACACTTTATATAAACTATTTCTGTGCACTGAAGATTGATTGCACCAAGCACTTTATGGAAATTTATCACAAGTTATTATTGCACTTTAAGTTATAACATATTTAGTATTGAATATTATTGTTGCACTAGTATTGATTGATTATATTGATGCATTTGCAATGTGAAGGATTTACATCCATTTCTTGATTGAGGATTATTTTGCACATAGCACTTTAGTTACCATTAATGAATTAGTTATTTGTTTAATATTGCACTTGTTGATTTAATATATTAGCATTATTATTTCACTGAGAAAGTGCCACATTTATTCATTTTCATGTATTACTGTGTGGGAACATATTTTGTGTGGGCAGCTACTCACTATTAATTAGGTATTGGTGCATTAGTATATTCTTTTTATTATTTACATACACAGTGGCTTACCTGCTATAAATATGCACCCACATTTTCCTTATCTGTGCAGCACCCTCCTGTAGGTGCTAGGACAGTTAGTCAAGTATTAGAATGTGTTTTTGATAGGTAAATTTAGTTGACGCGCTGTAGGCAATGTGGCTATAATTTTGTGTAGGTAAAAGCATAGTTTGGCTCACTGTACTCAGTGAGCTGTGATTGATTAGTAAGGTCTGATCTGTGTGTCCTGCTGCTGCCAGTCTGCTGGATAGCTCCCTCTGTATCCAGGTAACTTGGGAAGTTTCTGGATGATAGGTGTGGAGCTATGCAGATGGCAGCATGAATATTGATACAGGCTCAGCCTATCCCAGAGAGGCCAGCATTGAAGGCATGCTGGGAGACTTTTTATTCTGGGAGCACACAGAGCTCTGGTTTTGTCCCAAAGTGGAGCAGTCCAGCCCAGTGTTTCTCAACTCCAGTCCTCAAGGCCCTGTTTTCAGGATTTCCATTATTTTGCACAGGTGATTTGATCAGTTTCACTGCGTCAGTAATTACCACAGCCATTTCATCTGAGGGAAATTCTGAAAACATGACCTGTTGGGGCGCCTTGAAGACTGGAGTTGAGAAACATTGGTCCAGCCTGAGAGGGAAACGCTGACCTCTTAGGTAAAACTACCATGAGGAAGCCTCAGGTGGGAGATCTGAGGGAAGAATGCTGAGACCCAGGTGCTTGGTAGAAGCTAACTGAGAGGAGCTGTCTGCCATAGAGTGGTCTGGTATCACTGGAGGGCATTGCTTGAAAGATTGGAAGGGAGCGCCATCTGTTCTTGGGCCTTGTGAGTAAAGTCATTAAAAGATCTTGGGGACTTTGTGCTTTAGCTACCCCTCTGGTGCCTTGTTAGAGTCAGCTGTGGTATCCTGAAGTCTTTAAACAGTCCATTCTATTAACAGTAGATCTCCAATGTGAAATCAGCACACAATGCACCCGGGAATAGTGATGAGAAAAAGATGTGCCTTCCACCTTCACACACACTCACTGCTCTTACTGACTCTTTACTGACTCTTGTTGATCTCTTATTACAGGAGATCAATAAGAGATCAACAAGAGTCTGTAAGCGGCAGTGTGTGGAGGTGGAAGGCACATCTTTTTCTCATCACTATTCCCGGGCGTATTGTGTGCTGATTTCACATTGGAGATCTACTGTCAATAGAATGGACTGTTTACAGTGTGAAGATTGATCAATTTTATTTATGATTTTCACTTTAGAAGGGTTGAATTAGATTAACTCATTTCACAGATTCACTTTATGAAAATATAGCGCAACTTGATATTGGGAATTGTTGATTGATGTGTGTATCTCGCAGGAAGTCGCAGCTGTTTTTTTATATTTACTTCAATTTTCAATGTATTTCACAATTTATTTCACACATTATTCAGGACAGCACAGTCATTTTTTAAACCATTTTGGTATCCTGAAGAGCTCTGTGCAGATATTTTCTTACTTAAATGGACTGTGAACTATTGGCTTTACTTCTACTTAAGCTGAAGTCTACTGTTTGCTACAAGTCTGGACTTCATCATTGCTTGTCTTAAAGGAAAATCAAGTCCGTAGTTCTTAGGACATAGTTCTTATCTTTGTAGTATCCCACCACTTCCCTCATCCCTATTCAGGTTCTCCAAAAATAAAAACAACATCCCATAAATAAAAGAATGGTAGGGTTCCATTATTCTTTTTTTCCCCATTTTTGATAGCCTAATTAACAATATGTTCGTAGATCAAAATGTGATCAAACCCAGAAATAATATTTAGGGTCTTTATGGTTGGACCTCCTTACCTATACCCTTCCTAGATATCTCTAGGTTGAATATGGTTCTGTTAGGAGAGTGTGATATGGTAAAATTACTTGTTTTTATTCCTTGTTTAATCAATTTAAAGTTGTGTATGATGAATATTGATGTATTTAGATGTAGCACTGACCCCCGAAGGAGCCTTCTGGTTTTATTGGGCTTACCGTTACCTTCTTGACTGCTTCTCCGTCTAGGGTTTCCCATGGTAGATGGCCCAAAGAAATGTGGAAACTGACACTGAATCTTATTTTGGGTTATTTATTTAAAGTAGAAACAGAGTCTCTCAGTTTAGGGTAGAGGGTTAGGACTAAGTTCAGGTACTTTGGACCGCAAAAATGGATAGTCTTTTTATAAGAAAAATCCAGAGAATAACCGCTTCACAGCTAGATTTCACAACCCCCGGATAGACCTCCTCTCACTAGGCCTAGCAGCCGGCAGGGTGCCAAGGAAAGCCTCCGCCACAGACTTGAGTGCAAAATACTTGAGTAAAAGTCTCTGCCACAGACTTGATTATAACTGAGGGACATAACCAAATTTAAAGAGCTATCATACGGTACCAGTATCTCTCAGCCGATCCGGCGATACCGTATGAGTGAAGATCCATGAAGTGTCCTTCAACTGAGCCTCCAGGCTCCTTCAGAGAAACCAGCCTTGCGCACGGCCTTCTCCTGAAGAGTCCTCGCCTAGGGTTTCTCCAGTTGCTGGGCCTCTCCCTTAGATGAGATGGCACCGGACCACCTTTGAATTAATAGGCCCCGATTTCCATTCAGGCCTGTCCCTGCAGTTGTGTCGCCTAGGACTAGCCAGCGCAGAGACTTGGAAATGCATGGTTCTGCACCCCAGGCCAGGAGAGCCATGGGGGCTGGTCAGGAGGACCAGAACCAAGCAGACAGAACATATTCTCCGGACAGAACTCAGAGCCACATGATGTCAGTACCTTAAATACCACCTCCCAGAATGCACAGCAGGAGAACACTCCCACTGGGCTGGTTCCGTAAGAAAAGTGGCATTCAATCCACCAAGCTAGACTGCGTTCTTACTCTTGCCGTCGGTGACAGCTACACCTGCGGCCAAGAAGAACCCAATGCAACCCAGCTGGACTAGCACTGAAACCATAAATTTTGTAAATTAGCCCGAAAACCAAACTGTGGTTTCAGGAAAGTTAAATTTGAAAAAAAACATAGCGCCTGCTCATCAGGAGCCAGCGCTACAGAGATATGGGATGAAATGACCCATTTAGTGAAGGTTGCTTAAAACTCTATGTTTATCTGGACAAGAACTTGACAGCCATCGTTTTATTATCAACATCAATAGCTTCTGGACATTTCAAGTATATTGTGGGCAGAGTGAAGAAGGGTTTGAACCCCTGTCAATGTTTTATTGATACCTGTGTCTCCATTTGGGAGATTTCTCCATACTTTCTGTCTATATAAAGGATGTAAGACAGAAAACAAACTGAAGGAATTTCGCCCTACTTTTTATCCTGTGTCAGACACAACAGGAAATAATGGGAAATCCCCTGAACAGAGAGACAAGGAAGTAATAAAAGCAAATTTTCTAGGAGAGTAAGGGCTCTCTTAGATAGGTGGTAATGCTTACCGTTCACTAAAAAGCAGTCCTTAGTGGATTCAGTGGCGGAAATATCAGGATCGCAGAATATACAGACCCATACAGAACAATGGGTGGAAAATGGAAAAATGGAAATTCTGCAGAGTCTTAAGTAACAGGGGCTCCAGGAACAATGATTAAAGGGGAATGCTGGGGATATTGATGTAAGTGGGGACTCCAGTTACCAAGGACCCCCTTATATCAGAGTCTGCAGTGTTCCCCCTTACATCAGAGTTCTCACTGTTTTCCTTAAATCAAAGTCCCCAAAGTTTTCCCTTACATCAGAGTCTGCAGAGTAAGAGGGTACCCTTACAGTGTAGGGGAACTCTGCAAAGTTCAGATGTAAATGGGAAACTCTATATATTCAGATGTAAATGGGAACTCTGTGGACTCTGATGTAAGGGGGGACTCTTGTGATTTAAATATATACAATTAGAATTGTTATTTAATCACAAAATACATGTATAGTGTATACTACAAAAAGGAATTTGCTGTGCACTGCTAAAGTCTTTGGATTTGGCTTGAAGAAAAGGTGGCAGCCCTACCCAAGACTTCAGGAAGGGGTCCTGCTGCAGGACCATAATCAAGGGCTCCGCGATTGGAGAAAAGGACCCCAGAATTGCTGGAATGGGCCCCCGGGGTCCTTCATGGTTCCTGACACCAGGGCCCTGAAGGTTCTAGTCACGCCTCTGAGTGGATTGCTGGTATTGTAACAGCTGGCAGGCATTTAGGACACCACCACCTCCTGATACTTGTTTTTTTCTCTAATTGTCAAGTGTAAATTTTACATTGAGGGACCGTGCTGCAACTGTGAGCCAAGTGTTTGGTTCACGGTTGCGATGTGCTGCTGTCAAACTGTGCAGCCTGAGTTAAAATTGCAGCAGCATGTGTACAGCTCTGGCAGGCTGTAATGTTAGAATTACGGTGGACAGAATAGGAGAAATCTACCTATGGGGTTCAGACAGTGTTTCAAACCCAGCAAAAAAAAGAACCCCAAATTTCAAAATCTTCCCCACTCTGTCCCGAACTAAAAAAGCAAAAGTTTTGCCAGGAGCTGGGCTTTGAAGCAGTTGCAAACCCTTACATATATCAAGTAAAATGATTAGCCTCAGGTGATACACAGAGATGAAACAAACCATCCTACAAAAGTTGTACCTGTCTATCTGCAGTCTTCTTTTCTCAAGAGCAGTGTTGGTCATCTTACTTTAAAAAAGTAATTAGTTAACTTACAAATTACTTCTCCCAAAAAGTAATTGCGTTAGTAACTCGGTTACTACATTGGAAAAGTAATTAGTCACTCAGCAAAGTAACTGTGACAGGGGTGGCAGTGGTGGTACTTGAGGGGTGGCAGCAGTGGTACTTGGGGGGGTGGCAGTGGTGGTGGTGGTGTACAGTACTTGGGGGGGTGGCAGTGGTGGTATTTGGGGGGGTGGCAGCGGTGGTGTACTTAGGGGGTGGCAGGCAGCGGTGGTACTTGGGGGGGTGGCAGTAGTCCCACCACCACCTCTGCCTCTTACTAATCTCACCCCTACCGTATCCCCCTCATCACCTCTGTTGTAGAAGTGGTGATGGGGGGGGTAGGGATGGGATCAGCAAGAAGCAGAGGTGGTGGAGAACTTGGGATGGATCGATTGTACTGCAATTCGAATCACCAATCACTTACTTGAATGCCTCCAGGGATGCCTTTCCTCATGGGGAGAGAGAGAAACCCTCCCCTTCACTCGATTGGTGTCAGCTGACTTCATTTTTCAGTGTCTGCCCCGTCTCCTTACATTCTATGGACAGGCGGGGCGGGATGGGGCGGTCCAGACAGTCTCTCTGAGTCTCAGCCTCTTCTCAGCTCAGCGGGCGAAAGCCCCCCTCCCCGCGGCGGAACGAACGGCCAGGTAGCGCGGCCATGATGGGCCTCTCAAGCAGTAAATGTAATTGCGGTAATGCCGCCCAAGTAATGGGAACTGAGTTACCATGATGGGAAGAGTAATCAGTTAGATTACTCGTTACCCTCTAAAGTAACTGCGTTAAGTAACTCCGTTCATTTTAACTGAGTTACTTACATCACTGCTCAAGAGCCATTAAAAGTGAAGAATTTATGCAGCTTGACTGAGCTTTCAGAAAGCAGGTGTGGGGAGCTGAAAAATTACATTCTGCAGAGCTCAGTAACAGCTGATTGGAGGAATGGGACACACCCCCTTCACGCAGCACACCGGAACAAAGCTGGGGCTGTCAATCAGCAGGAGATCCCTCCCCGTCCCCATTTTTCTCTTGGTGTCAGGAAAACGTGTCAGAATTGAGGCAGCAGACATAAATGAAACTTAGTACTCTGGGTAGAGTGACCATTTAGATAGGTAAGCGATTTTCCTTGTTTAATTTTGGCAGTTTACAACCTATTTAAAGTTATACTGGATCTTGCATGCTGCCAGCCTTTTTACTTTCTTCTGTCTTTTCTCCTTCCCCTAATTTCTTTTATTTAGGAACACAGTTTTTTAGATGTGGTGTTTACAAGTTAAAAACATTTTTTTTGCTAGAAAATTACTTAGAACCCCCAAACATTATACTTTTTTTTTTTCTAACTTCCTAGAGAATAAAATGGCAGTCGTTGCAATACTTTCTGTCACATCGTATTTGTGCAGCGGTCTTACAAGCGCACTTTTTTTTTTACAAATACACTTTTTTGAATTAAAAAATAAGACAACAGTAAAGTTAGCCCAATTTTTTTTATATTGTGAAAGATAATGTTACGCCGAGTACATCAAAAAGACCTAGAGATCTCATATTTACACTAAAATGCAATAAAAAAGAAAATGGCCCTTTAAGAGCTATGGGCGGAAGTGATGTTTTGACGTTGCTTCCACCCTGCAGTGTCATGGAGACGGGTGGAGGCCATGTTCCCCTCACTTGTCTCCATGTCACCCCAGGGGTCAGACGCATTCACCTCCGCCGCTGCCGACGGCTCCGGTAAGCAGCAGAGGGCACAGGATTGCGGCGGGAGGGGGGGTCCCTCTGCCGATAAAAGTGATCTCGCTGCGAATCTGCCACAGAGACCACTTTTACCTTGTTCTGGACCGCCGGACGAACATGGGGATACCTGGGTTATGGTAGCTAGCTGCTGCCATAACAATGATATCCGTCCCCAAATTAGGAACGTACATCGGCGTGCGGCGGTCCGGAAGTGGTTAACGTCCTGTCCTGTAGACACAAAAGGAAATGAAAGGAAATTTCTCCAAAGTGAGCAAAATCTCTTGTCATTGCAACAAGTGTTGTGATTGGAAGATTTCCCCTTTATTTCTTTTTTGATACCAATGTAAAATCCTGTACCATAATTTTCTCTCTCTGTGACAATGGCCACCAACGATAACGTCATAAATGAAATCTGGGAACACCCAACACCCTACTAACCATGCTAAATGTTAAACAACACCCCCATTTGCAGCGACACCCATGAAATCACATTCCCTTGTTTAATATGTTCGGAAACAATTGGTCACAGACTTTTGGAACAAAAGGCAAGATATTCAAGGTATAAAGACAAAATATTTTGGGCACCATAAACAGAAATGATACGGAGTGTTGCAGCTACCTGCATTGCAGCAATATATAGAATCTGAATGGTGCCGTGCTCCATAGTGTACTATATGGCCATTGCATTGCATTGCAGCATTGCATTGCATAACCACTTTGCAAGCCTCAATTGAGAATAGCGTAGTTGGCATTTTCTATACAAGTCTAACAAAAACATTTTGGCTTTAGATACACTTTAAATAACCTGGAAGATAATGCATTCACACCTAGTCCTACTATAAGCAAATGCATTCACCCAGAAAAGTTCTATTCTAATCCTGAGAGGCTTGAAGTCTTTTCACGAGAAAAATATTGGCTACATTTTTGTCAATATTGGTGCAGCAAAAATATGCCTTTTTACTACTTTAATATCTAGCTTTGACATACAGCATACAGTGTATTTACTTGTATGTTTCCTGTAATTATACGTTTAGTTGGGAGTTCAAGCAACATCTTTCTTTCATCTATATCCACGTTTTAAATTTTTTTTTTCATTTTAAGCAGTAAAATCACAAGCAATGGCCTCTAGCAAAACCAATATCGGTCTCATAATGACACCTATTACTTACCTACTGCCTCTAGTACAGTGTGTCATTCCTATAAAACACATCCGTAACCGTACAACAATTTTCTAAGATATGAAGTGATATTCATGCAGAACGTTGTTCCCAAACAGGAAAGATGCACATACAGTCCGCTATTTCTCTGTTAGTAGAAATATTTTTGGAAATGGAACCAGGGGCGGATCCAGAGTCTAATCTCGGGAGGGGCACTGCTATAAAATATGTTTTTTGGGGGGCAATTTATATGGGAAATGGCTGGTATTGGCGCTTCAATCATTACGGCACCATGGTTGTTATGGTGTCAGGATGATTGAAGCGCATTATTTCTATTAATACATTGTAATATAAAATGAAATGGTTCAACTCACCATATAGCAGAATCAGTGGGAGCCCTGAGGATGTCACTTGCCATGTCGCCTGCCACCAAATGTGGATTGTCACTTGTCACCAAATGCGGATTGTTACTTGCCACGTCACCTGCCACACATTGCGGATTGTCACTTGCCACGTAGCCTGCCACACATTGCAGATTGCCACTTGCCACGTCACCTGCCACACATTGCGGATTGTGACTTGCCACGTCACCTGCCACACATTGCGGATTGTCACTTGCCACGTCGCCTGCCACCAGATGCGGATTGCCACGTAGCCTGCCACACATTGCGGATTGCCACTTGCCACGTCACCTGCCACACATTGCGGATTGTCACTTGCCACGTTGCCTGACCCACATTGCGGATTGCCACTTGCCACGTCACCTGCCACACATTGGGGATTGTCACTTGCCACGTCACCTGCCACACATTGCGGATTGTCACTTGCCACGTTGCCTGCCACACATTGCGGATTGCCACTTGCCACGTCACCTGCCACACATTGCGGATTGTCACTTGCCACGTTGCCTGCCACACATTGCGGATTGTCACTTGCCACGTCACCTGCCACACATTGCGGATTGCCACTTGCCACGTAGTCTGCCACACATTGCGGATTGTCACTTGCCACGTCACCTGCCACACATTGCGGATTGTCACTTGCCACGTTGCCTGCCACACATTGCGGATTGTCACTTGCCACGTCACCTGCCACACATTGCGGATTGCCACTTGCCACGTAGCCTGCCACACATTGCGGATTGTCACTTGCCACGTCACCTGCCACACATTGCGGATTGCCACTTGCCACGTAGTCTGCCACACATTGCGGATTGTCACTTGCCACGTCACCTGCCACACATTGCGGATTGTCACTTGCCATGTAGTCTGCCACACATTGTGGATTGCCACTTGCCACGTAGTCTGCCACACATTGCGGATTGCCACTTGCCACGTAGTCTGCCACACATTGCGTATTCCCACTTGCCACGTAGCCTGCCACACACTGCGGATTGTCACCTACTGGTGGTCTTTTGTTGGGTCCCAGAGTGAAGATAGGCAGCAGAGAGATGATGCAATCTCTCTGCTGCACACAGCTTCCTACACAGTGAGGGTGGAACTGGAGGGATGCAGGGCAGTGAGAGATGATGTCATCTCCCTACTCCCCTGCCTGCTGGCTTCCTGATTGGCCAGCAGCCCACCCTTCCTAAGCCGCCCAGCTGCCCCCCCCTCACCCGTCCAATCAGCGCGGGTACCCGCGGAACCGGCCGCGCGGGTACCCGCGGAACCGACCGCGATTGGACCCGCGGAACCGACCCGCGGGTACCCTCGGAACCGGCCGCGATTGGACCCGCGGAACCGACCCGCGGGTACCCGCGGAACCGGCCGCGATTGGACCCGCGGAACCGGCCCGCGGGTACCCGCGGAACCGGCCGCGATTGGACCCGCGGAACCGGCCCGCGGGTACCCGCGGAACCGGTCGCGATTGGACCCGCGGAACCGGCCGCGGGTACCCGCGGAACCGGCCGCGATTGGACCCACGGAACCGGCCCGCGGGTACCCGCGGAACCGGCCGCGATTGGACCCGCGGAACCGGCCGTGCTGTCATTAGCTGGCGGTATTCTCGGAGGGGGCAATTGACCCGTTGCCCCCCCCCTGGATCCGCCCCTGAATGGAACTTACCTACAGTAAAGCAAAAAGTATGAAAGTGCTTGGTTTCTAGACTTAATCTGTTCATAGAGCTTTGACCTGTGCCCAAGACAAAATTAACTCCAGGCAAAAAGCTACATTAGGATGACCAGACATCCCCGGTTTCCGGGGACAGTCCCCGGATTGAGGACACTGTCCCCGGAGCCAGTCTGTCCCCGGATTTGTCCCCGGATTGCAGTAGTATGGAGGAGGGGCATCTGTTACTCTCGCCCTGGGTGAAACCTGGTGCTGGGGAGAACCCTGCTCTGATAGAGTATCATGGAGGCCATGGAGAGGTGAGCAAAATCAACCAATCTACGCTGTTCGTGGGGGGGGGGGGGGGGGGTCGGGGTGTGAGTAGTGCAGGAATCAGGTAGGTCAGTGTAGTGGTCAGTATAGAACTCAGGTAGGTCAGTTTAGTAGTCAGTATAGGAATCGAGTAGGTCAGTGTAGGAATCAGGTAGGCTAGTTTAAACGATAGTATAGGAATCAGGTAGGTTAGTGTAGTGGTCAGTATAGAACTCAGGTAGGTCAGTGTAGTAGTCTAGTCAGTATAAGAATCGGGTAGGTCAGTGTAGGAATCAGGTAGGTTAGTTTAGACGATAGTATAGGAATCAGGTAGGTTAGTGTAGTGGACAGTGTAGGAATCGGGTAGGACAATGTAGGGATAAGGTAGCCCAGTGTAGGCATAAGGTAGGTCAGTGTAGTGGTCAGGTAGGTCAGTGTAGTGGTCAGGCTAGGAAACCAGGTAGGTTAGTTCAGTGGGCAGGTAGGTCAGTGTAGGAATCAAGTTGGTCAGTACTACTGTACTACTGTACTAGTGGAAGGGACTCCAGGAGTGTTAAATGTCTGGCGGGGGTGCACATTTCTTGCCTTGTCTCGGGCGCTGACAACCCATGCTACACTTCTGATTGCATATATAATTTGAGAAAAATATGCATATAAAATAGTTTACCATTTGCCAATAAAGAAAAAAAAATATGTCCCCGGATTTCATTTAAAAAATCTGGTCACCTTAAGCTACGTACATGAAATACATATATTGGGGCTGTTTTACCTGACAAGGGATTTGTATTTCTGTCCATTCAGTCCTGAAATTTACTCTCAATTTTATGTTTACGTACAGGTACACTCCAACACCACCTGTGACTGAGGTAGCACATTGATGAGCTCATCTTTCTGTCACAATGTGTCCTCCTATCAGCATGCTCCTTGCACTGCTGCATAACTGATTGACTTCTTGTGCTGCTTCTCCCTTGCTCCAGCTGAACTCTGCTGTACAAGGACAGCAAGAGGCTGATTCCAAATTAAATGCAGGTACTTGCACTTAAAAAATACATTTAATGATGTTTAAGAATTATAACGATACATTAATTTGTAGCTTTTGTATCTGCTTTGGTTAAGCATTAAAGCTGAACTCCAGGGTTGATATATTTTGCATACTTACATTGGGCAAGCTTGGCAGTGGCGTACCAACTGGGGGGCAAGGAGGGGGGGAGCGGTCCTCCCAGGTGCCACACACTGGGGGGGTCAGGCCGGCGACCCCTGACCCATCTGTGAGTGAAGCGATGAAAGCGGGCACAAGCTGCGCTGTGACCGGGCAGGGAGAGGCAGGGTGCAGACCGTACCACTACCTGGGTGACACCCAGGGCCGGCTGCTGGATTGACTCCGCCACTCACCGCAGGACAGAGCAAGAGAAAGAAAACAAACACTCTCTCTCCTGTACAGCAGGGGATAGGGAGACAGAGGGGCAGTGCTGGACAGAGGACAGGAAATGCTGGAGTTAACTTTCTAAATTAAACCAACAGGTGATTGGTTGCTAGGTGTTCTTAGCAACCAATCATTAGCTTGTTAATATGAAACATTTACTCCAGCAGCTCTGTCTTAGGCCGCGTACACACGCGGGGACTGTTCGCTCAACTTTGTCCGTCAAACAGTTTCAGCGGACAGTCCGCTCAAAATTAGCATGGACGGACTTGCCCACACACGACGAATGAACAGTCCGCTGAAACCGTGCGCGATGACGTGAACGGCACGTACGACGGGACTAGAAAACAACGTCCTATACACTGCAATGCAAACTTCGGCGTGTAAATCCTTTCTGAGCATGCGCGGAACTTAGTTTGACGAACAAGCCTACACACGAGGGGACTGTTCGCTGAAACAAAGTTTCAGCGGACAGTTTTTCGGAATTTCCGAAAAACTTTGTTCAGCAGACTGTCCGCTGAAACTGTCCGCTGAAAGCCCACACACGAGCGGACTGTCCGCCGAAACACTGTTCAGCGGACAAAGTTGAGCGAACAGTCCCCGCGTGTGTACGCGGCCTTAGCCATCATAGGGTCCTAACATAGCTCAGATAGGTCTGAGGAGGATAGGGACATAAAGGAGAAAGAAAAAGCGGTGGAAAATGCTACAGCATGCAACCAAGAAAGGATGTTGAGTCATCAAGAAAAAAAGGACCCTTTAGGCTGATTTGCATGGATACTAATGTAACTATGGCACAGGACATATCACTTGGTCTTACAACAGGTAATTATGTTACAGAGGGTGCAGTTAGGCTTTGACTTGGGCAAATGTCAAGGTTCCTTAAAAAGACAGAATGTAGAAACTCACTCAGCTTCCAATACAGAATTGTACGAATATATACAGCTACACTATTTTATGTCCTCCTTACTCTATAAGACCTCCACTCCCACTGCTTTTTAAAGCAAGTGCTGTGCCAACTCTCAAACTCTCGGTCTTATCTTTCTAATACTGACTACTATTCTGTCTTCTAAAATGCATTGCAAATTTCATTATATGCTCTGCTGGGAAGAGGAATTAGGAAAGTTTCTACCTAAGGAGGACTGGGAGGAAATATAGTCCATCACAGCAAGGACTTTGTGAAATATATTAGCTATAGCAAATTCACACAAAGTTCTTTTTCAATAGTACCTCATACCTTCTAGAATAGCTAAATTTGTACTTCATTACTCACCACTATATTTCCAAGCTTGTGGAGAGGAAGGTACATTTCTTCATATTTGGTGGATGTGCCCAAATGCCCCCCAAGCTTTGGATTCAAGTCTACACTTTGATTAAATTTTTACTGCTAAAAAAACAAACAATCGCTCATTCATGCAAGTTTCCCACATTGAACTTCTGAGGAAGTTCATCCCCAATCGAATGGAAACATGGTAAATGAAAAATGATCATCTATTGCTACAGACACTCATTCTAAGTCTCAAACTCCCAACCAGCTCAAAGAAGTTTGAGTCTTTAAGTCAGTGATACACCAACCCAGCACATAAAGGAGGGGGATTTCCCCCTCTCCACCTCTGACCCCTTTTCCCCTATCTCCTACCCCTTTCTGTATACCTGTCCTCTCACTAAGTTCCCCTCCTCTTCCCCTTTCTTTCTTTGTCTTTAACCTTCACACTCGCCTCACTACTCTTATGCCGCATACACACAATCAGACTTCATGGCAGACTTGGTCTGGCGGACCAGAGTCCGACGGACAATTCAATCGTGTGTGGGCTCCAGCGGACTTTTTCTTCCCCAAAGTCCGGCGGACCTAGAAATAAAACATGTTTTAAATCTTCCCATTGGAAGATTTAAAACTGGACCCAGACCCAGTTCCTGTTGGGAAGTCCGCTCATCTGTATGTTGGTCTGACGGATCAAATATGACGCAACAGCAACTACAGCACCTGCCCGCGAGAAGGTTTCCAGCGTGATCCTATTGTGCCGGTTCTCAGCTACAGGGTACTGTACACCAGGCCCTTAGGTCTGGTATAGATTTTAAGGGGAACCCCCTACGCTGAAAAAACTGCGTGGGGTCCCCCCAAAATCCATACCAGACCCTTATCCGAGGACGCAGCCCGGCCAGTCAGGAAAGCATGAATGAGCAAGTGCCCCCCTCTCCTGAACAGTACCAGGCCGCATGCCTTCAACATGGTGGGTGGTTGCTTTAGGGAAGGGGTGCCCTGCTGTCTGCCCCACCCCAAAGCACCTTGTCCCCATTTTGATGAGGACAAAGGCCTCTTCCCGACAACCCTGGTCGTTGGTTGTTGGGGGGTGCGGGCAGGGGGCTTATCGGAATCCAGGAGCCCCCTTTAATACCCCATAATACCCCATCCTACGTGAATAAGTATGGGGTACATCGTAACCCTACCCATTCACCTGGGGGGAAAAGTGTCAATGAAAAAACACACTACACAGGTTTTTAAAGTAGTTTATTAGGCAGCTCCGGGGGTCTTCTTTCGACTTCGGGGGTCTTCTTCCGACTTCTCTGCGCTTTCCGGTTCTTCTCGCCGGGCTCCTCCTCTATCTTTTGGTCTTTTGCTGCTCTTTTGCTAGCGGTGGCCTGGCTTTCTTCTTCGTCGTCGCCGTCTTCTTCTTCCTTCTTCTGTTCTTCCAATTTGGGCGCTCGCTCGTCCCCACCCCCTTCCCTGACCAGCCAAGCTGCGTGCTTGGATAAGGGTCTGGTATGGACTTTGGGGGGACCCCATGCCATTTTTTCAGCATAGGGGGTTACCCTTAAAATCCATACCAGGTGACGGGGTTTGCAAGGTGTCAATGTCGCTGATGAAAGAGGCGAGATTAACTTTCTTCTCTAGTCCCGTTGTACCTGGAGTCACATTCAAAATGAACGGACTTTAGTCTTTGTGTGTGCAAGTCTGCTTGTTCGGAAAGTCCGGCAGACCTCCACTGCAAAGTCCGGGGGATTGTCCGCCGAACCAAGTCTGCCGGAAAGTCCGATCGTGTGTACATGGCATTACTATACCATTCAACTCAGAGCTAGAAATGCCAAAAATAATAACATTAGATATCTTTTAGATCAGGGGTCTCCAACCCCCAGGCCGCGGCCCGCTACCGGGCCGTAGGCCATTTGCAGCCAGGCCGTGAAGTGTGAACTGAGATGCGGCGGCGGTGAGCAGAGCGATCACCGCACTTCCGCCCACACAGCCCTGCCGCTACACTGCTGGGGGTGAAGCAGGCGAGCAGAGAGATGACATCATCTCCCACCGCCCGCCCACATCACCGCTGTTCCGCCCACATCACCGCTGTTCTGCCCACATCACCGCTGTTCCGCCCACATCACCGATGTTCCGCCCACACAGCCCGGCCAGTATACTGTTGGAGGTGAAGCGGGGGAGCAGAGAGATTACATCATCTCTCACAGCCCGCCCCACATCACCTCTGTTCTCTCTCACGCGGAACCCACAAATCCACTCTACTCCACTCCACTGCACTGCCTCTGTGCTTAGTGACAATTTGCATTTAGGATGCTGCATCTAGTGGCATGTGTCTGTGGCAATGTGAATCTGGTGGCATGTGGCAAGTGACTGTGGCAATCTGCATCTGGTGGCATGTGTCTGTGGCAATCTGCATCTGGTGGCAGGTGTCTGTGGCAATCCGCATCTGGTGGCATGTGGCAAGTGCCTGTGGCAATCTGTATTTGGTAACATGTGGCAATCTGCATCTGGTGGCTGTGACAAGTGACTGTGGCAATCTGCATCTGGTGACATGTGGCAATCTGCATCTGGTGGCATGTGTCTGTGGCAATGCGCATCTGGTGGCAAGTGACTGTGGCAATCTGCATCTGGTGGCATGTGGCTGGTGACATGTGGCAATCTGCATCTGGTGGCATGTGGCAAGTGACTGTGGCAATCTGCATCTGGTGGCATGTGGCAAGTGGCTGTGGCAATCTGCATCTGGTGGCATGTGTCTGTGGCAATATGCATCTGGTGACGTGGCAATCTGGTGGCATTGAACTGTGGCAATCTTCATCTGGTGACATGTGACTGTGGCGATGCACATCTGGTGGCATGTGGCAAGTGACTGTGGCAATCTGCATCTGGTGGCATGTGTCTGTGGCAATCTGCATCTGGTGGCATGTGTCTGTGGCAATGCGCATCTGGTGGTAAGTGATTGTGGCAATCTGCATCTGGTGGCATGTGGCTGGTGACATGTGGCAATCCGCATCTGGTGGCATGTGGCAAGTGCCTGTGGCAATCTGTATTTGGTAACATGTGGCAATCTGCATCTGGTGGCTGTGACAAGTGACTGTGGCAATCTGCATCTGGTGACATGTGGCAATCTGCATCTGGTGGCATGTGTCTGTGGCAATGCGCATCTGGTGGCAAGTGACTGTGGCAATCTGCATCTGGTGGCATGTGGCTGGTGACATGTGGCAATCTGCATCTGGTGGCATGTGGCAAGTGACTGTGGCAATCTGCATCTGGTGGCATGTGGCAAGTGGCTGTGGCAATCTGCATCTGGTGGCATGTGTCTGTGGCAATATGCATCTGGTGACGTGGCAATCTGGTGGCATTGAACTGTGGCAATCTTCATCTGGTGACATGTGACTGTGGCGATGCACATCTGGTGGCATGTGGCAAGTGACTGTGGCAATCTGCATCTGGTGGCATGTGTCTGTGGCAATCTGCATCTGGTGGCATGTGTCTGTGGCAATGCGCATCTGGTGGTAAGTGATTGTGGCAATCTGCATCTGGTGGCATGTGGCTGGTGACATGTGGCAATCTGCATCTGGTGGCACGTGGCAAGTGACTGTGGCAATCTGCATCTGGTGGCACGTGGCAAGTGACTGTGGCAATCTGCATCTGGTGGCATGTGGCTGGTGACATGTGGCAATCTGCACCTGGTGGCACGTGGCAAGTGACTGTCGCAATCTGCATCTGGTGACATGTGGCAAGTGACTGTGGCAATCTGTATCTGGTGGCATGTGGCATGTGTCTGTGGCAATCTGCATCTGGTGACTAGGGATTGGCCGAACACCCCCCCGGTTCGGTTCGCACCAGAACTTTCGAACGGACCCCAAATTTGTACGAACGTTAGAACCCCATTGAAGTCTATGGGACTCGAACGTTCGAAATTAAAAGTGCTAATTTTAACGGCTAATATGCAAGATACTGTCCTAAAAAGGGTTTGGGGACCTGGCTTCTGCCCCAGGGGACATGGGTCAATGCAAAAAAAACTTTTAAAAAAGGCCGTTTTGGCGGGAGCACTGATTTTAATGACGATTAAAGTGAAAAGAAAAAAGTGAAATATTCCTTTAAATATCGTGCCTGGGGGGTGTCTGTAGTATGCCTGTGAAGTGCCACGTGTTTCCCATGTTTAGAACAGTCCCTACACAAAATGACATTTAACGGAAATAACGTCATTTAAAACTGCTTGTGGTTTTAATGGTATATCTGGTTCCTGCAATATGGTTGAAAATCATTGAGAAAAATGGCATGGGTAGCCCTCCCTGCCCATTACCAGCCCCTTTGGGTCTTGTACGCATATTAAGGGGAACCCCGTACCCATATTTAAAAAAGGAAATACGTGTGGCTCCCAGGCCCTATATACTAAGAACAGCAGTATACAGGCGGTGCAAACAAGACAGGGACTGTGTAGGTTTGTTGTGTTAAGTTGAATCTGTTTGTAATTTTCAACTGGTACATTTTTAAAGTGTAGCTCCAGTCAAAAAAACTATTTTTAAGCTTTTTGGAAAACATAGGGAAGGGTTATCACCCCTGTATAATTTGTTTTGCCGTCCGTCTTTTTCAGAGTACGCAGACAGCACGCACAATCTCCTACCGCTGACTGCAAGCTCTATTTAAAACAAGCAAGATATTTAGCTATATAGGTGTATATAGCGGTGTATACTGCGTTCAGAGCACGCAGACAGCACGCACAATCTCCTAACACTGACTGAAAGCTCTATTTAAAACGAGAAAGATAGTTAGCTATATAGGTGGATATAGCGGTGTATACTGTGTTCAGAGCACGCAGACAGCACGCACAATCTCCTAACACTAACTGAAAGCTCTATTTAAAATGAGCAAGATATTTAGCTATATAGGTGGATATAGCGGTGTATACTGCGTTCAGAGCACGCAGACAGCATGCACAATCTCCTAACACTGACTGAAAGCTCTATTTAAAACGAGCAAGATAGTTAGCTATATAGGTGGATATAGCGGTGTATACTGGGTTCAGAGCACGCAGACAGCACGCACAAGCTCCTAACACTGACTGCAAGCTCTATTATAAAAGATAGATATATCGCTAGCTATATAGGTGAATATAGCGGTGTATACTGCGGTCAGGGCACGCAGACAACAACCACTACAGAAGAGCAAGAATGAAAAATCGGCCGATAACGATCGGTGTATACTGTGTTGAAGGCACACAGAACACCCACTAACTGCTACAGATGCCAACACACTACACAAGGCCGCCGCGCTGGCGGCCTTATATAGTGTGGGGCATGTACTACACAGCCTGAGCTATGATTGGCCACAGGCATCCTGCCTGTGGCCAATCATGGCTCTCCTCACTTCCGGCTCTGTGATTGGCCAAGCATGCGGGGTCACAGTGCATGCTTGGCCAATCATGAGCCAGCAATGCACTGCGCCATCGCAGTGCATTGTGGGCCGTGAGCGCCACACGAATTTGGCGCGAACGGCCCATAACGTTCGGAATTCGCCGAACGGGCGAACAGCCAATGTTCGAGTCGAACGTATGTTCGACTCGAACATGAAGCTCATCCCTACTGGTGACGTGGCAATCTGGTGGCATTGAACTGTGGCAATCTGCATCTGGTGACATGTGACTGTGGCATGTGTCAATCTGCATCTGATGGCATGTGGAAATCTGGTGATAGGCAACGTGGCAAGTTGGTAGCAAGTGACAAGCTGCATCTAGAGGCAGATTCTGCATTATGGTGAGTTGAACTATTTCATTTTATATTACAATATAATAATAAAAATGATGCACTTCAATCATCCTGACACCATATTAAACATGGTGTTGTGATGAAGTGCTAACACCAGCCATTTCCTGACAAATTGGCCACGAAAAGCCCCCCATGCGCCCACCCCCCCGGGCCTTGCCACAATTTTCATCCACAATGCCGGTCCCCGGTGCCAAAAAGGTTGGGGACCACTGTTTTAGATAACGTCAATGACCCTCGAAATGTGAACACTTCCATCACACTTTTCTATATTTGTGAACTATATGATAGAATTTAAGCCATATTTTACTAAGGCCGCGTACACACGCGGGGACTGTTCGCTCAACTTTGTCCGTCAAACAGTTTCAGCGGACAGTCCGCTCAAAATTAGCATGGACGGACTTGCCCACACACGACGAACGAACAGTCCGCTGAAACCGTGCGCGATGACGTGAACGGGACGTACGACGGGACGAAACATACAACGTCCTATACACTGCAATGCAAACTTCGGCGTGTAAATCCTTTCTGAGCATGCGCGGAACTTAGTTTGACGAACAAGCCTACACACGAGGGGACTGTTCGCTGAAACAGAGTTTCAGCGGACAGTTTTTCGGAATTTCTGAAAAACTTTGTTCAGCAGACTGTCCGCTGAAACTGTCCGCTGAAAGCCCACACACGAGCGGACTGTCCGCCGAAACACTGTTCAGCGGACAAAGTTGAGCGATCAGTCCCCGCGTGTGTACGCGGCCTAAATGTTTCACAATACAATGCCCTTATTGGCATGTGATAGCCAAAACTTTTTATACACCTTGTAATGTGGATAACTATTTAACTATTTTGGAGCAAATCCTCTACTGTTTTTTTTTTTTTTATTTAAAAATTGTCAATAAACATAATTCAACAAGAAAGACTGGATGTAGGATTCAAGGAGCTCCGCGTTTATCTGAAAGCCAACACAGGTACTTCCAGGCTCCAAAAGGCACCTTCACTATCACTGCTAATAATCTTCATTTTAGCATGGAGCCTGGGTGTTGTCCATTTGCCTTAAATGGATTCCTCTATTGTTTTTGGCTACCCACCACAATCTTACAATATACCTGTAACAAAGAGTAGATCTATCACAAACCTGGATCAAATAATGAAAAAATGTATAATCAGAAATTGACCTTCAGGGAAAACCACCTCCTGAACCTAAAGTTTTTTCAGTAAGATCTCCTATTGCAGTATAACTCATAGGTCCTAGTTAAGCTGAAGTCTGTGTGAAGTAAACCTTAGACAAGTGTGAGTGGAAGAGTTATGCTCATATTTCATGAAAATAATTGAGATTTGCCCATATAAGAAGCCAGAAGTTGAATCAGCCCACCAGGTTCCACTTACAACTTAAATATCTATTTTGAGTGCATGGATGCTGTAACAAATCATCCACAGTTTCCCACATCCACCCTATCGAACATCTCCCCCTTGCATTGATATTGTCCAATAACATTTGCTAAGTCATAGGCACCATGGGGTTGATTTATTAAAGGCAATATATTGTTCCCTTTGCACAGAAAGTTGCACTTTGCAAAGCTATTTACCCCAGAGCTTAGTGAATGAGGTGAGGCTCTGCTGACTTCCATCATCCAATCACATGCAACCCAAAATGCTGTTTTTTATTTCCTTGCACACTATTGGGTATTCTTTGCAACGTGAAGTTTCACCACATTCACTAAATTCTGGGGCATATTCCCATGCAATGTGCAACTTCCTTTGCACAGTGAACAGCCTATTTGCTTTTAGTAAATCAACCCCAGTATGTTAGTTTGTTGCAAATGGTATAATGACTAAAACCCTGGCCTGAGGAAGATCATCGTGAAACCCTGAAAGATGTTATTTGGCAATAGATCATATAACCATTTTTGGAAAGTAATCTCATGCCATCATTTATGCACATTGAAAACCGCAGGTTTTGGGTTTTTTATTTATGAGCTTGAGGTAGAAAAGAGATAGGTTCATTTATCAACAAGCTGGTACCAACATCCTGATCGGTGACCACACTAAAAAATGAGAACAGTGAGGCAGAGCTATTTCTGCAGTCAGGAAAGAAATTTTATTATGTCTATTTTCAGAATAATAAATTATAATTTTATTCTGAAAAATACAATTTCTATACAGTTAAAAATGTATTTGTATGTAGATTATATGCTGAATTGAAAACTCTATCTTTAAACATAAAATAAGCAGCTTAGTCTAAAATACTCACCTTTAACCCCTCCAGAAGGCCCTCTCACCTCCAATTTTCAGCAGAAGACCTATCACATTCAATCCCCTACATAAGTCCCTCTCAGCTTTGATAATCTGCAGAAGGCCCTCTCTCCTTCAATCCCTTGCAGCAAGCACTCTCACCTTCATGCTCCTACAGAAGGCCTTCTCACCTTTAATCCTCTGCAAACTGCCCTCTCACATTCAATCCCTTGTAGAAGGCATTTTCCTTTCAATCCCCAGCAGAAGACCCTCTTACCCCTCCTAAGGGTTTAATAATGGTGAGCATCATTCAACACATGCCCCCCGAGCCTAGGCTGTTGTAGACAATCACCCAAGGGTGCATCATCACTCATCCTAGGCTCCGAAGTTAATTACACTAAATGGTGCTGTTTAGTAGGACTACTCAGCACCACCAGAGGAGAAGAGGAAGGGACTGTGATATTACTGTAAGTAGATCCTTGGAAAAGTCATGTAAGCTTTAATTTAAAAAAAAGTGCCGGGGAACTTTGGAAGGAAAGGGAGGGTTATTTCAAAGCAAGCAATCTCTAAAGGCAGAGAAGGTGTGCCTACTCTTTAAAGGCCCAGTTCACACAACACAGATTTTTCAGTTTTTGGAACATACTGGAGTGTTAAACCACCTGAAAGTTTTTTTTTGTTTTTTTTCCAAAATAAGTTTTTATTGTATTTTCAAAATTACAACTTTGAAATCTTGTACAATCTGGTATTCAACATACAAAGATTATCAATAGCAAATTAAAGCGGTATAACTTTGAGAACATGGAACAGTTGTTGTACGGTAAACATTTTAATTCCTGGAATATAAAATTCACCATGAAAGAGCAACTTACAAATAATATAAAGGACTTTAGCCTTCGAGCCTAAGCTTAGCTAGATGGAGGAGAGAATTGCCCACACCCGTACACCCCCGTGGGTGCTAGACTGTGTCCGAGTAAGGGAAATCCCTAACCTTACTCAATATAACCTTTCAAGCACATTCATCAGTCACATCTGAAAGTTTTTAACATTACTCAAGGACTCCATTGGTGATCTCTACACTTGAGTTCATGAGTCTGCACATCTGGTGTGATCATTCTATGGTGTCTCTGTCTCCCTGTTGAATTCTTTATTAATATTATATAGTATATAATGCAATAAGAGATGCTGGAATATTGAAGGTGAAGGGCAACACCAAAAATTCCTCAGGGAATGGCAGCAGAATCAGGAATTATGCAAAAGAAGTCACTGTGGAAAAAAAAAACAGGGACTGTCTCAGCCCACCAGGTTCCAGTACACACTGGGCCTTTAAAACAATCACGTTTTTGAATAGTTTATAAAGTAAATAAGTTTATAAACTTTATAAACTAATAATGTAATTTATTGTGTTTGATGCTTATCTTTTCATCATATGTGCCAACCTTGGTTAATTAAGAAAATCCTTCTTTGTTGTTAGTTCTATGATTCTGCAGTTCCTATACAGCTGTTAATCCTTCCAGCAGTTGCAAAGGAGAAAGTATTCAGTCGTGACTGCAGTCACCTACCTAATCTTCTTTGCACAATATCACATTGCTTTTTACAGTTTACCTGTTATTAAAAATTAAATCTGACTTTTCAGGCACCGCAGTCTAGCAGCCTACCTACTCCTACAGAGAAATTAAGAGAGCCTAAATATTTAATATGCTGGTGTAATTAGCTACAAACTGTTACCTGATTTCAATCTGTAAGTGAAAGTGAAAAGACTCCAGAGGCCCTAAATTAACCTCTGTCTTTTCTACCGCTTGTGAGTTAAATTACCAGCTGTAATTAGACTGCTCAAATTGCATCCGAAAAGAATTTCTATTACCGCATTATTAAAAACCTAAAGCCCCCCTGGGACCAGACAAATTATCCACCCTGTGATGTGTTTGTCCTGATCCACTATACACGGCTGCCAAGTGGGTAAGCTTGTACTTAAGACAAATTAATGACAACTCAGAGCAGGCCAGCTGCCCCTTTGGCATAGGATAGTCACGAAGCTGTCATGTGACTTTAGTACCACAGCTGGCTGAAATAGACCGCTTCAGTGCAGCTGCTGAGGTGTGTGCACTCTTTAAATAAAGAAATCTTGGGATGACCATAAAAAAAATATATATAATATTATAATTAGCATGCCTGCTTATACAGAGTAAACAATACCAAAAAAAGAACATAGACTATCTGGTGAGTAGTTCAGTATTTTTATCCAGGCATTGCTTTACTGCCCTCCTTTGCCTGCAATCTAGTGATCCTGGACCACATCTTCTGGTGCACACCTTCTACAAGGGGTTACAAGTAAATAATATTAAGATTTAAATTTAAAATTTAAAATGTAAATTTCTATCTCGAGCATTGTTGTTGTGTTTACTATATACAGTGACTTGAAAAGGTATTCATACCCCTTGACATTTTCTACATTTTGTCATGCTACAACCAAAAATGTATTCTATTTTATTGGTATTTTGTGCGATAGTGGAAGAAAAATGATAAATTATTTTTAAAATATTTTACAAATAAATATCTGAAAAGTGTGGCATGCATTTGTATGCACCCCCCTTTAGTCTGATACCCCTAAATAAAATCTATTGGAGTCAATTGCCTTCAGAAGTCACCTAATTAGTAAATAGAGTCCACCTGTGTGTAATTTAATTTCAGTATAAATATAGCTGTTCTCTAAAGCCCTCAGAGGATTGTTAGAGAACCTTAGTGAACAAATAGCATTATGAAGGCCAAGGAACACATTATACAGGTCAGGGATAAAGTTGTGGAGAAGTTTAAAGCAGGGTTAGGTTATGAAGAAATATCCCAAGCTTTGTATATCTCATGGAGCACTGTTCAATTCATCATCTGAAAATGGAAAGAGTATGGCACAAATGTCAACCTACCAAGACATGGTCCTCCACCTAAACTGACAGGCTGGGCAAGGAGAGCATTAATCAGAGAAGCAGCCAAGAGGCCCATGGTAACTTTGGAAGAGCTGCAGAGATCCACAGCTCAGGTGGGAGAATCTGTCCACAGGACAACTATTAGTTGTGCACTCTTTATTTGTAAAAATTGTTGAAAAACATTTATCATGTTTCTTCCACTTCATAATTATGTTCCACTTTGTGTTGGTCTATCACATAAAATCCCATTAAAATACATTTACATTTTTGGTTGTAACATGACAAAATGTGGAAAATTTCAAGGGATATGAATACTTTTTCAAGGCACTGTAGCTCACAGATAACTTGCATGTGTAGTTTGAATTGCTCCTTAACCACTTCAAGACCAGCTGCCGGTTGGCTCTCATGGGTGAATCAGCGTCATTGTAAGAGCCCTAGGAGCCAACATGCATGGATAGCGGCCACGATGTCCGCTGGCCACCCGCAAACGCTCCTGATTGAGACAGAACGGGGAGCTGTCAAAATAAACAGACAGATCTCCATTATGTCAGGGGAGGAGAGACAGATCTGCTGTTCCTAGTGATTAGGAACAGCGATTTCCCTCCTCCTCCAGTCCTCCAGTCACTACACCCCCCCCCCCCCATAGTTACAAACATCTCCCTAGGGAACAATTAACCCCTTGATCGCCCCTAGTGTTAATCCCTTCCCTGCTTGTGACATTTATACAGTAATCAGGGCTATTTTTAGCAAAGATCACTGTATAAATGTCACTGGTCCCAAAAAGTGTCCAAAGTTTTCGATCTGTCTGCCGCAATGTTGCAGTCCTGCTAAAAATTGCTGATCAGCGCCATTTCTAGTAAAAAAAAAAAATTATAATAAAAATGCCATAAATATATCCCCTAATTTGTAGATGCTATAACTTTTGTGCAAACCAATCAATGTACGCTTATTGTGTTTGTTTTTTTTACCAAAAATATGTAGAAGAATACATATTGGCCTAAGCTGATGAAGAAATTAATTTTTTTACATTTTTTTGGATATTTATCATAGCAAAAAGTAAAGAAAATATATATATTTTTTTTCAAAATTGTCAGTCTTTTTTTGTTTATAGTGCAAAAAATAAATAAATGCAGAGGTGATCAAATACCTCCAAAAGAACACTCTATGTGTGGGAAAAAAGGAAACAAAAAAAAAGACATTAATTTTGTTTGAGGACGATTGTCAGTTAAAGCGACACGGTGCTGTATCGCAAAAAATGGCCTGGTCATTAAGGGAACAAATCCTTAAAGCGGTTCTCCACCCTAAAGAAGAAGTTCCGTTAATCTGATCCCTCCCCCCCTCCGGTGCCACAATCGGCACCTTTCAGGGGGGAGGGGGGTGCAGTTACCTGGATAATCCAGGTATCTGCACCCACTTCCGGGACCGACTGCCGCAGACCCCCGCAGATGCCCCCCCCCCCTGATGTGTTCTGGGAAACACACAGTTCCCAGAACACAGCGGGGACCAGAAGAGACGCGCAGCGCAACTCACGCATGAGCAGTAGGGAACCAGGCAGTGAAGCCGCAACGCTTCACTTCCCGATTCCCTGACAGAGGATGGCGGCGGGGGCAGCAGAGAGACGAGCGATCGCTCGTCATCTGCCGCCGACATCGCTGAACCCTGGGACAGGTAAGTGTCCATTTATTAAAAGTCAGCAGCTGCAATATTAGTAGCTGCTGGCTTTTAATATTTTTTTTTTAGGTGCAGAACTGCTTTAACTAGTTAACTGTATGTCCACTTTTGCAGACAAATTGGGATAACACCTACTTTATATTTGTTACATGTTCTCATTAATATAGCATAAATAAATAAAAATATAGAAATTGCTGGTACCTTTTCAAAGTGGTTGTAAAAAGCAGAAGTTTTTTTTTTTTAATCTTAATGCGTTCTATGCATTAAGATAAAAAACCTTCTGTGTGTAACAGCCCCCCTAATACTTACCTGAGCCCCATCTCTATCCAGTGATATGCATGAGTGCCTCAGTTATCCGGGACTCTCCCTCCCAGACAACTGAGACACAGCAGCTGTCAATCAAAGTCATTTAGCCAATCAGGAGTGAAAGTAGGCAGGCCCGAACCACAGCTCTGTGTCTGAAGTGACACACAGAGCTGCAGCTCGGCTCGGGTGTTCCCACAGCAAGCTGCTTGCTGTGGGGGTACTCGACAGGAAGGAGGGGTCAAGAGCGTCGAAGAGGACCCAAGAAGTAGAGGATCCAGGCGGTTCTGTGCAAAACTATTTCACAGAGCAGGTAAGTATAACATGTTTGTTATTTTTAGAGGAAAAAAACAAGACTTTAGTATCACTAAGTGCTTGTTACTTGCTTTGAAATCCGTATATGCTCTTCCTGTGTTGTAATATTTAGGAGGGGGCTGTCGAGTAATGGTAACATAATTAACCCTGTCTGTTCTGTGTTCACAGTTCTTCATTATCAGCTGTAAACTAGATTTGAACACTGTCGGTCTTAAAAAGCATTAAAACTTTAGAAACCGCCCTCATGCCTTGTATGTTAACCAAGATTAGCTCAATCTGTGTGGGGACAAAGACACTATGAGACAGTCCAACAATTCTTAGGATAAGTAAGATATATATTTATATACAGTATATTATATATATTTGTTATACTTTTTAACTAATGCTTGTGTAGCCAGGTGCTCTGCCGGCTGTGTGCATCTCTCTCCTATTTCCTCCCACCCCCCTGCACTGTGAGGTGTGAGCAGTGACTAAGATAGGACTTCTATGTGTTGGAGTAGCTGGCTCTCACCACTTACTTCTGTGTGAGCAGAGCATGCTGTGTTCACTTCCCTGCTGTGAAATCCCCCCTCATTTCTGCCCCCCACCCCTTACTGGCAGCAGAGTATCTGAGCCAATTAACAGCAGGAGGACTTGCTATGTGGCGGCTATCATGGATTCTGGGAGATGTAGTTCTTAAAAGTGCAATGCAAGTGAATGGAGGCTGATGGAGCTGTGGACTTTACTACACTGTATTCCCTGCACAACAGAGGAAGAGAGATAGGACTTTTCTGTGACATTAATTGATTGATCTGGGGAAGAGTCAACCCGTAAAGACCTGTGAACTAGGCTGGGACTGTGCAGAGACCAGGGTGCCATTTCAGAGCAGTGTAGGGACCAGAGAGTGCAGTTGTGTTGCCTTTGATGGGCTTTGGCAGAGATCAGGTGCCCTTGCTGTGTCCAGCTGTGTGAGCTGCAGAGAGATAATTTTCTGATCTGGGGGGACCTGTTGCCATGAGTGTCTACAGCAAAGGGGAGCCAGCGAAGACCAGAGCTGAGAGACTGAACCTTGTTAGGACCTGTTCGGGAGGGGTGAGCTGAACCATCTGTGCTTATCCCAACACAGACCCAGTTAATGCAATAGAGACTGCTCTTTGTTTAGCAGCCCATCAGCTATCCATTTTACACTTTTAAAGGGATGACTACATGTGCACCACCTTACAGAAGGGCCGCAACAAAAGCAGGCTTTGACAATTAAGTGCCAGGCGCTAGCAGTCACCTCCAGGGGTAGCCCTTTGTGCAGATCGCATACAACCACCCACTATTGCAGCTGTATGTGTAGTGTGCACACGAGGACCTTTATTTTTGGTTTAGTTGAAACTTTGAACCCTATCTGCACCAGTTATAATTTGGTTTAGAGACACTACAGTTTAGTTGCATGTCACCTTATGGGTTAGTAGTAGCATGATCTAATACAGAATCTTTAAACCTGTTCAGTTGTCTGTTTTTTGATTCATGCATTGTTTAACTACATTGCAATAATACATCTAATTAATCTAACTTGTGGCATATTTTCTGTGTATTATTATAGAGTGGGAATGTTCTAACATTTAAGTTACACAAATGTGTCAATGGGGACTGAGCAGCTTAAAGAATCGTGGAAGAACAGAGAACCCATCATATCCAGCTGCTCTGTGGAGGCAAGTGCTACACTTGTGAATAGGAACAAAAACATGATGCTGTTCTCTCAAGTTTGACAGCAAAAGTGGAAATACCCTTTAACTGATCATTATACTTTTAGAAGCACTCCAGTTTAAACAAAACTATTTGTATACTTTCCACAGACAGAGCTAATTTAGATTTGTAAAAAAAATAACCAATTATGCTGCACAATCCTCTGCCAGCCAGCAGGGGGAGAGCTAAAGCCAAGCAAGCCCATAGACTTCAAATCAGGGCCCTGAGAATGCTGGGAGTAGTAGTTTAAGACAACAGCCATATAATGGCTACACTATAATGGTTACACTACAGATTCCAATAGGCACTGTACAGTAAGAGGAGTGGGGAGATTATTTTTACTAAACTGCCTGGGAAAGATTTACCTCTTGGCAGAAGTTATAGAGAGAGTATCTTTGTCTGGATATTTGTCTGCCAGTGGGAAATCATAACAGTGGAGAGCTGAGCACGAGACTAGGAGTGAGCACACCCAAGGGCATCACAGCACCACCAACATCACAGTACCTGCACCGCTGCATCAAGGGGGTTGGAGCATCCACTCACCTTCTGCTTCCCACTGCTGATCACTGGATGCTTTTGAGGAGAGACCAGGGAGCCCCCATTTTTCGACAGGAGGACATATCAGCATTCTGGAACCTGGTGAGAGGGCTCTTCCCCCCATTGCTGATACTGCTAGCAGGGACTGAGTCACTGAGAGTAGGACACCAAGTGTACCCAACCCATACAGGACCCATACTGCACTCTATACTGCACCTATGCCAAACCTAGACTGCATCTATTCCAAACCTAGGCTGCACCTATACCAACCCTATACCGCATTATACCAAACCTTTACCGCATATGAACCACATCTACCTTGCACCTGTCTTGAGACTATACAATACCAATACTGTACCTATACTGCATGCAGGTTAACTGGAACTGTCATGAAGTCCAAAGATGCCCCAGTGATAGCGGGCGGAAAAAAATCTCAAAGGACTTTGTTCTCCTGCCCCCACCGCTACCATCCTCCTTTTCTTTTGGACAGTGCATCCCCTGTTGGTCTAGGACTAGCATTGCAACTATTAATGTGCTCTGGCAGTATAGTTCCAGCACTCGGTAGATTAAATTTTACTGCTACTCACTGCTGTACTTGAGGTGGCCTTGCACCTCTTTATGCTGATCTGGGCACTAATGTAATCTTAATCCTAGTCTTTACTGTTAATCACATTGTATGCAAATTTGTACTACCATTGTTATTCCATGTAATGCTTGCCTAGTTATCAACCATATTGGTTTAAGAGGAAAAGAAAAGGCTTGTCTTTTTACGGCACAGCCCAAACATGCAAAATATAGTATTGGAATCCTGGGGGTTCCTGAGCAGCTATCTTGCAAAATCTTCTCAGGTGTGTTTGATTTGGTGCAGATTTTTATGTATATACTTTGAATAATGAACACTTCTAATCTTTCTCTACTCACTCCCCCTAAAAAAAAAAAAAATGGCTACACACTTTACATGCAACAGGTTTGTATTACTATCTACTTGTGCCAGTAACAGAGTTCAGGAAATGTGGCAGATAACTCCTAGATCAAATCTGACATTGCTGCATCTCACTACTGGCCAGTTTAGTCATGTATCAATCTAAAGAATCAACAGTAGGGTGTATGGAAAGTAAGAAAGGATGAGCATGCGTTTGTCTTTTTTTATGCACAGTCCAAATGTCCTATGTTTTAAGGGATTTGGGAGTACTTGAGACTGGGACCAAAGCAATATAAAATGGCCGGTTACTAAAGTGAAATAAAAATAAATATGAGAAAATACTGAAAAAGAAAGTCTTATCAAACACATTTGAAAACTATAATTTAAAAAACATGCAAAATTGATGTGTGTGCGCCTGAATTTAGATCATAGTCCAAAGCTACCAGTAAGAGACGTTCATGTGACTGGCAGTTTGCAGAAGATTCCAAAAGCAATGTGGCGCCCACTGTAAGATAAGCAACCCAGCCACCGGCGTTTATTTATATTGTGCAAGGAGTTCTGCTGCAGACATCACAAGATCTGGTTTCTATTGCAGTCAACAACTTAATACTGTTAACGTGATATATTTACCAGTTTCCTATAATTCATTGGGGAGCAGCATTCTGCTTAGAAAATGCTTACAATCCCTATTTAGGGCTGCGAAATACAATACGTTGATTAATTGTCCATAATATGACCTTTGGGCTTTCCACATTCTCTGCTCACTTGCTCATGTCAAAAGGTTTGGCCAGCCACTGTACAAGTATAGACCCGTAATACAGAAAGCTGTAAATCTATAAGGTAGAGCACAAAACATCCTACAGAAAACAGTTTTGACTTTTTCTTTTTAGCAAGCTGATGGCACCGAATTTGCTGTTTGGTTCTGAAAATGGCCGTCAATGATTCCCAGAACCCTTTTCACCCACTCTATCAACACATACCTATTATAGGAATCCAAGACTCCTGTTGGCTGCCTTCCCACATACTGAAGTTAAAGACATTTTTTTCCAGTCCTGCAGCCCCAATGTTTTTATTTAGTCCATCCTCTAGTTTCAATATATATATATATATATATATATATATATATATATATATATATATATATATATATACACAAAAATGATTCTTAGATCATAACGTCAGCATTACAACATGTTATTATTCATATCTGCAATTATTCAAACTGTGCTAATTACACCACTGCCAAATGGTTCAGAGATTTAATTCTTTGCAGAAAGGAAAATATTGGGCCAAGATTTACAAGTTTCACACAGGAATTCTTTAACTTTCCTCCCTCAAAAGTTACATTTTTCAGCTGTGCTGCGATAAAAATAATAAATTGATTTTTTTTAAATATGTTCGTGTTTTGTGGGAGGTTCCTGGAAAAATATTTGACTTTCCTGTATGAACTACAGAAGTGTTGCTTTTTCCCATTAATTTGACGTTATTATCCAGGAAATAGGCGTAAGGGCATTCTACTGTTTAATTTAGTGATCATTTGAGCTTTGAGTTTTTTCACTGTGTCATTTTATTTTTTTTTGTCTTTTTTTTTAAACAATTGGTCCCCTGGTGACTGAAAGTGAAAGAACAAAGAACTGTGCTATTTCTAGTAACAAATTAGCTCCATTCTTATTTTCTGTCCTAGAAATATGTAAAGGAGATGGTTGATAATAAGGATGAGCCGAACACCCCCCCCCCCCCCCCCCGGTTCGGTTTGCACAAGAACCTGCGAACAGACCTAAACTTTGTGTAAACTTTGGAACCCTATTAAAGCCTATGGGACTCGAACGTTCAAAATCTAAAGTGCTAATTTTAAAGGCTAATATGCAAGTTATTGTCCTTGCATATTAGGTCTGGTATGGATTTTTAGGGGGAACTCCACATAATTTTTTTTTTTAAATTTGGTTTAAATTTGACTTGGAGTTCCCCTTAAAATCCATACCAGACCTGAAGGGTCTGGCGTGGATATTTAGGGGGAACCACACGCCATTTTTTTAAGAAAATTTGACACGGGGTTCCCCTTAATATCCATACCAGACCTGTAGGGCCTAGTAATTAAATTTGGGGGAAGCCCACGCTTTTTTTTTTATCAATTACTTTCAATGACTGTTCTCTATATTACGGGGAGCCGACAATTCATTATAGCCGCGAGTGATTTTAGTTACTTTTTTTCCTGCACAAATTACACTTTGTGCAGGGACAGTTCTAAGCACGGGAAACATGTGCCCCTTTACAGGCATACTATAGACACCCCCCAGGTATGAAATTTAAAGGAATATTACACTTTTATTGTTTCACTTTAAGCATTATTAAAATCACTGCTCCCGAAAAAACTGCAGTTTTTAAAACTTTTTTTTGCATTGATACATGTCCCCTGGGGCAGGACCCAGGTCCCCAAACACTTTTTAGGACAATAACTTGCATATTAGCCTTTAAAATTAGCACTTTAGATTTCTCCCATAGACTTGTACAGGGTGTTCCGCTGCTTTTCGAATTTGTCGTGAACACCCCAAATTGTTCACTGTTCGCCAAACAGGCAATGTTCGAGCCGAACATGAGTTTGACTCGAACTCAAAGCTTATCCCTAGTGAATTAATTGCTGTATGCAATAAGGCAGTTCTTTTTTCAGCTTGAAATCATTGGGACCAAAATGATTTAATAAAGTTGAAGGGAAGTGCCTAAAACGAAATTTAAATATACTGTATATATGTATGAACTGTCTTTTCTGACAAAATTACATCTGTAACAATGCAAATAAAGGCCCACTGATCCAGAAACCTCTGACCTCAGCTTCAGCAGTAGTAGGAGTAGCAGCTCAGAATGATCAAGAGCACCCCCAGCCACCACATGGACAAACAAGTAACAGAGGCACACCGTTGATGCCACCCCTCTACTCGTGTTGCTCTTTTCTGCTGTCTGTAAGTTGCTTTCCCCCAGTCTGCTGTGCATGAGACTATAGAAATGTAGCTCACCCCACATAGGAGCTGCAGTTGAATATGGGTCCCCCACTCCTGCACAGCCAGGCACACTGGATTTTCACAGGCACACAGAGTCAAGGAACCGTCCATAGCATTGTTTTTGTTGTTTATTAGGAGGTTAACAACTGGCATAGGGATAGGAAGTTATGGGATGCCCACGTGACTTCAGCAAACATCAAGGACAACTTCCTATATACAGCTACAGTGAATACAGTGTCCTCTTCACTTTCCTCCTGCAAACTATAAGCTTCTGTCTTGCTCAGCTCCTGCTGGTACGCTCTTGGGAGAATGTGACAGTCTCCTTGAAAGCTCAGTAACAGCCCATCACAGGCAAGAACTCACAGTCCCTTAACAGTAGCACACATGGAGTGACACAGCATGTAACTTTTCCATCTGTTTCCTTTGTGGTCACTGATCCCAGCACCACCTCTTCAGGCCCTGCCAGCCCACCTGGCTGCAGCAGCCCCTTTCACCAGCCCTCCTGGCTATCTCTTCACACCAGTCCACCCGACTGACTCTTCACCAGTCCACCCAGCTGACTCTCAGGAGTCCCAGGGAAAGGACTAAAGACGTAAGCCCACTTCTGTCTTCAAGGGAGACCGAGTGTTGAATTACTCACTATGTCTCCTCCTAGCTCCCATGCCTCCAGGAAAGATTCCTCCCTTGTGTCCTTGGCAGGTTATCTCCAGGTCCGGCCCAAGGCAGGTTACCCCCCCTCCAGACTAAGGGGTGCCCCTTAGGGCCACTGACAGCCTCCCCAACACTGCATTTCCATGTTCCACCCGACTGCCCTGCTGGCATATCCCTTGTCTATTTATGGTGAACTCAGTCCCCTGCCAGACCACTACTGGGGATTGGCTGAGGCCTCATAAATAAGCATGGTAGCTCCTCCTAACCCCCCATCCACTAATTCTAGCTTCTGCAACCTTCCAGACACCAGAGGGTGGCACTAGAGAGCTGCCAGGATGAGTCGTCCAGCCCTGAACTCCAACAACCCTGACCCAATTACAGACTCACAAATGTACAACATGAGGCAGAGTATGGTTTGCCTATCCTACACACTACCTCTAGGGTGCTACAGAAGTGTAGCACTACCCCCACAGGTCCTCTGTTATATGCCTTGACTTTCCCAAGGGCCTCAGCCCTTCTTATAAACCAGGTTGAGTGTAAAAGCAAATAAGCATAGTGAAGCACGGGAAATAATTCCTATTACCCAATACTAGTTTTATATCAAAAGCAGGCACTAAACCAGTTAGCTAAGGCAATCTTAATACATTATCAGTAAATACAAATAAATTAGCAATTATGGTAACAGGGTTCAGCATAGAAAATGGCTAACAGAGAGGGCTAAGCATAAAATGACATGTAACGCCCAGGTCAGCATAAACAGTAGCAGCACCACTTGAAGTGCAACAGTGAGCAACAATAAAGCTCCTTTAATAAGCATTTGTGCACTTAACAACAGTTTTAGTAAACCAGCATGCAGTATATGTGCACTAAAGATGAAGTAAAGGTGCAGTATAAATGCAGTATAATTAGTTCTACCTCCGGTAACTCAGTCTCTACTAGCAGTGTGAACATTAGGCAGTGAACCCTCCCACCCATTCCTGCAGTGCAGCAGTAAACTTTCTCTGTAGAAGGGACCCCCCCTCAGTCTCTCCACAGCAGGCTTATAGTGATCAGCGATGGGAAGTAGAGGGTGAAAGGATGCTCTGTTCTCCCTGCAGTAGCGGTGCAGATGTGAATGCTGAGGTCTGTGCTGTGCTGCCCTGAGTGTCTCAGTTACTAGCTGTGATCACTCACCCTATTCAGATGATCTATGTGCACCAAGATCGATGTGCACATTTCAACTCCTGCACTGCACAGGGGAAGAGGTTTCCAGTGCAGTCTCATAAAAGCTATTCCACCATCCCCCTTCCTCCACAATTTCCTATGGGAACTGTATTGTAAAGATCTATAAATCCCATTCCATGTTTGATGTTTCAGACTACAATTCCCATCATCCTCAGTGTTCTGCATAGCAGTTCATAGGCTTTCCTGGCTATAGTTCCCACTCTGCTAACCGAAGGGGATACTGCAACACAACACCCAGCATAGCAATAAAAAACTGACTGTAAAAAGCACAGTGTCTCCTTTTTCATGTTTCTGTGGTCCAGCATTTGGCTCTATAAGTCTGAGGCACTTACATTAGCTGCTTTTGAAACTTAAATTTGTTTCTAAATTATTATAAATGTTTTTCTGCCTGGAATTCAGCTTTGTGTCCATGCCCCATGGGAGTATTTGATTCTGGTCCTGTTGACATTGACCTCCATCATTACTAACCCCTACCAGAAAAGTTTATTTTTAAAAACATGTCTCCTACTCCCTGTTCATTCAAGAGACGAGAAATAGCTGTGGGGCCTAGTATGGGTATGTATACCCAAAATCTGAACATTCAGGTATTTGAGAGGGCTGCAGTGCCATACTGGCAAGGACTGGAAAGGCAAAGGGCAATGGGAAAGTAAGATCGAGTAGCTGATGCCCTGTTGTATACAGTACCTGTGTTGCACTAAATGCTATGTAGACAGCACAAGTTTATTTTAACCATTTCAGCTCTGGAAGGTTTTACCCCCTTCCTGACCAGGCCATTTTTTGCAACACTGCACTGCGTTGCTGACAATTGCACGGTCGTGCAACGCTGTACCTATGCAAAATGTATGTCCTTTTTTTCCCACAAATTTTTTCCCCATTACTTTTGGTGGTATTTGATCACATCTGCATTTTTTTTTGCGCTATAAACAAAAAAAGACCAACAATTTGGAAAAAAATTATTATTTTTTACTTTCTATTATAAAACACATCCAAAACAAAAAGGTAAAAAATCTAATTTCTTCATCAATTTAGGCCAATATGTGTTCTGCTACAAATTTTTGGTAAAAAAAATCCCAATAAGCGTATATTAATTGGTTTGTGCAAAAGTTATACAGTCTACAAACTATGGGATATTTTTATTTATTTTATTGGTTTTACTAGTAACGATGGCAATAAGCAATTTTTTAGTGGGACTGTGACATTGAGGTGGACAAATCAGATCCTATGTGACACTTTTTGGGGACCAGTTACACCAATACAGTGATTAGTGCTAAAAATAAAGACAGGGAAGGGGTTAACATCAGGGGTGATCAAAGGGTTAAGTGTGCTCTTAGGAAGTGCTTTCTAACTGTGGGGGGGGATGTTGAAACTGGAGGAAAACGACGGTTTGCCTTGTTTACATAAGCAGACCGCTGTTCTGTCTCTCCCACTGTGTCCAATCACAACGGAAGTGTGGCTCCGGCTCATGCACGAGCACCACAGAGCTGACAATTAATATTACATACAGGTACGTGATTATGCCACCCTCCTGCAGTACATGTATGTGGGGCAGTCCTTAAAGTGTGTTACTCAACCCACAACAGTAAAATCCTGCTCCCTAGCTCCCTTGTTACCTCCTCTCATGCTTGTCTTCAGGACTTCTCCAGAGCCTCTCCCATCCTCTGGAATTCCCTGCCCCGGTATATCCGATCAGCCCCTAACCTGTCCACTAGGAGATCCTTGAAAACTCACTTATTCAGGGAAGCCTATCCCACTCCCACCTAACAACCCCATCAAATAATTTTCCGCATCTATTACCTTTTGTACCACCACCCCCTCCCTTTAGAATGTAAGCTCTATGACCAGGGCCCTCCCGTCCCTTAATGTACTGTAATTGTGCTGTCCCCTTTCTACATTGTAAAGTGCTGCGTAAACTGTTGGCGCTATATAAATCGTGAATAATAATAATAACAATAATATGCAGTATAGCATGATTGTTATACTCACTGGTGGAACTTAAGGGTTTAATCCTCTGCATTGTGCAAAAAAGGCTGTTTTTATCCTGTATGCACAGATCCTCCCCCTCCTGCACTGTCTATCTGGGGAAAGCCAGCTAACACAGGCAGAGTAGCCGACCTGCACATGCTCAGTTGTGTCTTTTATTCTGGAGAGAATAATTACTTGTTGATCAGAGCCAGCCAGGTCACATGATATTGGCAGCACACATGTGGCCGTGTATACAGGCTACAGTGGAAATCTCCTCCTTCCTGAACTCTCAGCAATGGAGAAACTGTGCAGTTTATCACTGACCGTGGTACACAGATCAGCCAAAAAGGTATATAGTGGCAATATTTTAATGTAAAAAGATTTATAAGCTGTGGGCACTGTGGGGGGGATGAACTATTTTCATATTACTGGGTTCAGTGACACTTTAAGTGGTTAAAGTTTATGTAAAGCTGTGTTTTTGTTTCTGATAGAGCAGAAATTGGTTGAGAGCCCATGTCTGATCTGGGAGATATGCTTATAACTTCTGTCCTAAAGACAAACAGAAAATAAGAGTAAATTTCTCAAAAGCTTTAGGAAATCTCCTCTTAGATAGTTGTCACCTGAACAGGTGCCCCCATTGGGAACCTCCTGTTCCTGTGATAACTCTGAATTTCGAAGTACTGTATTTTCTGGCGTATAAGACTACCTTTTACACTTAAAAAAAATGCCCAAAAATCGGGGGTCGTCTTATACGCCAGGTATACAATGCTGACCAATGGATGTCAGCCCCCAAATGTCTGCTAATACTGTATGTGGCTTCAGCTACAAACAGTATACGCCGTTGAGCCAATCCCGGCGAGCGATGTATTCTATTAATAAATACAGAGCCTGCTTGGATTGGAGTAACAACCTCTGTCAATCCGAGCAGGCTACATAGAGTAGCCTGCTCGGATTGGCTTTGAGAGAAAGAGAGGAAAGGGCTGATAATGCTACAGCCTCTGCCAATCCAAGCAGGCGTTGTATTCATTATAATAATACACCGCTCACCATACTTCCCTGGGTAAATCCATTCACTGATCTCCTACTATTATAAGTCCTGCTGTTTGCCTTTGAGGCCCCAGGCACCCAAGAGGGACAGGTAAATCTGGGGGGGTTTATTAAATGCATTTTGGTGGACAATTCCCATAGAATGTAACCCAAAAGTGGTATAGGTTTGGTTAGTGAAAAATTCTACTTTCCAGAGTTGTGGCATTCAATAGACCTCTGTTTGTGTTATTATTGTTTGATTTACTTTATGACATATCACAGCATGGCGGATGCGTAGTTGGCATTCTTGCTTTGTGTTTTTTAATGGTTCTAATATTTTTTTTAAATGGTGTTGCCTCAGAAGGGGGGTAGTCTTATACCGTGAGTATTGCCCAAAATCTATGTTTTCACTTGAAAAATAGGGGGTCATCTTATACGCCCAGTCGCCTTATACGCCGGCAAATACGGTACCCACAATTTTATATATTGGTGACAAGGTTTAACAGGACAAACGGTGAGGGTAACTTTCCCTAGCGCAAAGAAGAACAGCAGTAAAATCTAAAAGTTTTTTTTATTTTCTTGGACAAAAAAACAAGAACAAAACTGATCTGAAAGTGTTTTAGCACACTTATCTTATTCAAAACTTTAAACAAAAGTTTGAGATTTGGTTATTTGGTTTAAGAGGTTGGAAGCTTTTAAAAGTTCTCCCATAATAAGAATGCTTACATCTATGGTGCTGTAACATTTGTATAACAGATATTGTATGAAGCACAGCTAAGAAGGTAAGTAAGTATTCAATCACATGTTTATTGATTCCAAAACACATATACATAAAATTGTAGAGCCTCAGCCGTATGCTACATCAGCCTTTCTCAACCTTTTCAACACAGAGGAATCCTTCAAATAGTCTTACGCTCTTGGGGAACCCCTGCTAAAAATTTGAAATCTACAACTCATGATACATTAGTGTGATGGTCAGTGGTAAGAATAGTTCTTACACTTGTGGTCATTGGGAAGAATTACCTCCGTACAGATAGTTAAAAGGATCAATGGTGTCGGTGGGAACTTATCTGAGAGGCAGAAATTGCCCAATTCTGAAGGAACCCTGGTTGAGAATCACTGTGCTACATCATGTGATTTCTAGATTCAACTATTATGATACTTACCATCAAATTTATTATAATTTTTAAGACCAAATATGTTCATTATGAATTGGAACAATTTATTATATATTCATGTATTTTATTACCATTATATTGTGAATCATGCTGTTACTGTATACACCAATCGCTAAAGAGTTATCATTGCCTACAATTCTACAATGTTATCCAATTATGTATATGTGTTTTGGAATCAATAAACATGTGATTGAATACTTACTTTAGCTGTGGTTCATACAAAGTCCCAACCCCCCCCCCCCCCCCCCCGCCCCTTTTAATATATACATTAGGGATGGAGGCAGATGAATCTACCCTCTTATTGCCTCATATAAAGTCCCAAGTTTCCTTTCCCCCACCTTTTGCATTTGTATAACAGAGATGTTCCAATGCTAAAGAGGAGTTAATATTCTGTAGGAAGCTGGATAATGGGCTCTTGAGCTGGACCATATAAATAAAATGTGCTGAAGAGAAACCTATCATGTTCTTTTGCTGTTCTTATCTCAAATTATATATTTCCCAGATTGTAGTTATTACAAAAGCTTTCCTTTGCAGTAAAATAAATTGTTCGGCCATGCATAGCCTCCCCATCTGGGCTACAAAGAATTTTTACGTATCATAAAATATACAAAACAAACAGCAATTTTCAGCTACATTTTCAGTCCTTATTTTAGAGTTTTTTTTGTTTTGTTTTTTGCTTTGTATGTTAAATTGTTGTGCTGAGGTGCAGATCTGACATTCAGTGTGTGGCAGTGCACTTTATATTATGCACAAGTAGCCATTACAACCATTCTATTCTGAGACTTGAAACATATGTCGCAAGTGATGTTTATGTGCTTCAAGTCTAGGCTTTCACACAACATTAACCCATGTGCTGATGGAAGGACAGCGCTGTGCTGCAGTGCGGGGTGCAGCTGCTGGGTGCATCATGTGATGTCTCTAGGCGACTGCATGTTAAAGCAAAAATAATCATAAGGACACATGTGCTCCAAAATACAGCAGACTTTCTTAGCGGTGAGGCAAAATACACGTTTAAAGCCTCGTATTTATTCATGTTTAGAGTAAAAAAAATAAAAAATCTTCAACAGAAGCTGATTCTATGAACCTGTGATCAGAGGTCTACACTCTGTTTAGAAATCAGGGGCTTTGGGGTCCTAAAGAAAAATAGGGGTAGGTGAGCCAAGCAGTCAAAGGTAGATGTTGATCATGGTAATCATCTAAGTTTCCCAATTTTATGAAATATGGAAGAGTAACATACAATAGCACAAACAAAAATGTATTTGAAGTGCCAACATCACTGCTAAATTGCCCAGACATTCTGATAAAGGTCAGGGGGACAATCGAAGGGGTATCAAGCATGTTTCAGGAGTCCAAAAATATCCCCTTTTTCAGGACTTGAGATTGAAAATGGGAATGGATTAGAAGTCAACTGGAAGTATTCCTGCACTATAGCACAAATTATGTCATTGGATAAACCAACAAGTACCCAATTTCACCATTATTTTTCTTTCAAATTGGCTTCTCAAAATAAAAAATGCTATATTAGCCCTTGTACACACGGTCGGACATTCCATCGGAAAATGTCCGATCGGACCGTGTTGTCAGATAATCCCACTGTGTGTGGGCTCCATTGAACTTTTTCCGTCGGAATGTTCGACCAACAAAGTTTGAGAGCTGGATATAAAATTTTCCGACAACATGATCCGATCGGACTTTGTCCGATCGTTTGTAGAGAATTCCGATCGGACAAAGTGCCACGCATGCTCAGATCAAATTACGAGACCAAAGCTATTGGCTACTAGCCTGAACGTAGTCCCGTCGTAACGAACGAATGTCATCATGTTCTGAACGATCGGATTTTCCGACAACTTTGTCCGACCGTGTGTATGCAACACCAGTTTCGGACAAAATCCATCTGAAAAAATCAGACGGATTTTGTTGTCGGAATGTCCGACCGTGTGTACAAGGGCTTAGAGGTTGGATGAAGGTTTAGTACAGTAAAATACTTTTCATAATTAAATAATATACTCTATTCTGTATACAGTTTTATACATCAAAACAACTGAGGAGCCAAAAGGCACAGAGGAATTTTCTTTCAAAGCAAAGACTGTCCCTCCAAATGAGGGACAGTTGGGAGATATGTCTAAGCCCTACTGAAACTACAAAGTTGTTTTATTTACTATGTTGGTCCTGGGAATCTGCAGCTAGTCTTTGTTTCACAAATGCTTCAAGAGCCCACAAGGGCAGTTTCTTGGATCAACATATTTCCAAATGATCCACCATAAAGTTAAAAGTGTTACTAAACCCAGGACCCTGCATTAATTATATCTGGTCTCCCACAGTACACAGAACATGGAAATACTAAGGATTTAACTAAGATGCTCTTTGATTTAGGACCTTTTTACACATAAGAGGTGTCTTAAAATGGTTGTAAACCTCAGACATGAAATATGATCAAAGCATGCCCCTCTATAGTGTTTACTTGGCTCTCTACAGATAATTAAAGTGTTACTAAACCCTTTACCCTTCATTCACTATATCTGGTCTCCCACAGTACAGTACATAGAACATGTAAATGCAATCATTTTAGTAAATATCAACTGCTAAATAGCTTGTGACTTCTATCAGTGTCTATTTAAAGCCTGTAGGAGGAGTTTTAATTCTTCTCTTACTGTCCCATGAGGCTGCAGTACTGTCTGGACAGTGCTGATTGGCCTTGTGCTGATCACATGCATCATTCCAAGAAAAAAACAACTCTCTAGCAATACACACCAAACTGAGCATGTACAGAGTGACTCCAAAGGATCTGTTCTATCAGCAGATGGATTGGGGACAGGGAAAGAAAGGGAGGATCTGAAAATACAGGGTCAAACAGCATTTTTACACAATGCAGAGGAATAACCCTTTATATATAACAAGCATGCTTTACTGCATATACAGACTGATTTTACTGTTGTGGGTTTAGTAACACTTTATGTGTGGGTATCTATATGATGTAAGTAAATCATCAATATACCCTTTATAAATTCTGTTACAGGCAGTCCCCGGGTTACAAACAATATAGGTTCTGTAGATTTGTTCTTAAGGTGAATTTGTATCTAAGTTGGAATAAGTGAATTTTTTAAGAGGTTGACATCCCTATAATGTTTGTTTTGCTGTCTGTGGCTCTGTTCAGAAGATTTCACCTCACTTTCTGTCCCTGTGACAATTGGATTTTGATAATTTTGGGTTATTGTGGAAACATGGATTGGTGATAAAGCTTCAGTGGAGGTAACTTTTTCCCATGATAACTGTTACATAGTTGGTGAGGTTGAAAAAAGACACAAGTCCATCCAGTTCAACCTGTGTGTGTGCGTTTATGTTAATAGTACATTGTATTGCTGTCGTTAAGGTACCCATCTAATAGCATTTGATGCTCCCTGCTGATACCACTGCTTGTGGAAGAGAATTCTACATCTTTACTGTTCTGACAGTAAGCCCTTGTACACACGGTTGGAGATTCCGACAACAAAATCCGTCTTATTTTTTCCAACGGATTTTGTCTGAAACTGGTGTTGCACACATACGGTCAGACAAAGTTGTCGGAAAATCCGATCGTTCGTAACGTGATGACGTTTTTCTGTTACGGCAGGACTACGTTCAGGCTAGTAGCCAAACGCTTTGGTCTAGGAATTTGATCTGAGCATGCGTGGCACTTTGTCCGATCGGAATTTTCTACAAACGTTCGGACAAAGTCCGATCAGATCATGTTGTCGGAAAATTTTATATCCAGCTCTCAAACTTTGTTGGTCGGACATTCTGACGGAAAAAGGCAGATGAAGCCCACACACAGTCGGATTATCCGACAACACGGTCCGATCGGACATTTTCCGTCAGAAAGTCCGACTGTGTGTACAAGGGCTAAAGAACGCTCTATGCAGAGCTGCTTCTCTTCTAATTTTAGTGAATGGCCGTTTTTTTTTTTAAACTCCCTTTCACTGAATAGTTTTTTCCCCTATGCTAGGGTCACCAGTACGGTATTTGTACATTGATCTTTTGTATCCCCTCTCAAGCGTCTCCTCTCCAGAGAGAATACGTTCAATGCTTGTAGTCTTTTCCCATAGCGGAGATCCTCTGGTCCCTTAATTAGCTTTGTTGCCCTTCTCTGGACTCTCTCCAATTGCAGCACATCCCTCCCAAGGACTGGTGCCCAGAACTGGACAGCAGACTCCAGGCGCGGCCGGACCAGAGTCTTGTATAGTGGAAGAATTATAATTTTATCCCTCGAGTGAATCCCTTTTTAATTAAACATTTTTCAACATTAAATCTTACTTTCCATGTAGTTGCCCATCCCATTCATTTGTTTAGGTCTTCTTGTAAGGTTTCCACATCCTGTATAAAAGTTATTTCCCTACTTAAACTGCCCTACTGTCATGTGATCCCGTAGCTCTGGCTCCCCTGTGTCATTGAACGCTTGACAATGGCTGGGAACTCCAGAAGCTGGGACTTCACCTGTAGGCTCCCATGACCCAGCCATTGTCATCGCACCCTCCTCTCCCCTGCAGCTGTTGCTCACTGACACAGGGTTGCCAAAGCTGCATGTGACTAAAAACTGTTTAGAATACAGATCGTTTTTTGTACAGGGCACCAGGATAGGTAGAAAGAGGGAAAGGGAATATTTTCAAGAATAATCAGTGCTTGAATTCCACTTTAATTCCCAGTTCAATGAGTTTGCACCTTCGGCAAAGTCAGTGTTTATTGGACTATGTTAGCATTTAAAACTTAAAGTGGTTCTGCACCTTTTTAAAAAAATATTGAAAGCCAGCAGCTACAAATATTGCAGCTGCTGTCTTTTAATAAATTGACACTTACCTGTCCCAGGGTCCAGTGATATCGGCGGCAGATGACGAGCGATCGCTCATCTCTCCGCTGCCCCCGTCGCCATCCTCTGTCAGGGAATCGGGAAGTGAAGCATTGCTGCGCGTCCCCACTGATCCGTGCTGTTTCCTGGGAACTGTGTGTTTCCCAGAACACAACGGGGGGGTTGGGCATATGCGGCTAGCTTGTCCCAGAAGTGGGTGAAGATACCTGGATTATCCAGGTATCTGCACCCCCCCCCCCCTGAAAGGTGTCAATTGTGGCACCGGAGGGGGGGGGGGATCAGATGAGCGGAACTTCCACTACAGGGTGGAGGTCCGCTTTAAAGACATTAAAGTGTTACTAAACCCACAAAAGTCAAATCAGTCTGTATATGCATACTTTTTATACTCACCCTGGAACCTAAGGGGTTAATCCTGCGCATTGTGTAAAAATGCTGTTTGATCCTGTCTGATCCTCCCTTTCTTCCACTGTCCTCAATCCACCTCCTGATGGTACAGGGCCTTGGAAGCAGTCTGTACATGCTCAGTTTGGTGTGTATCACTAGAGATTTTTTTTTTTTTATGGGAGGGTGCATGTAATCAGCACAGGGTGAATCAGCCCTGTCCAGACAGAGGGTCAGAGGTCATACAGCCTAAAAAGGACAGTCAGAGGAGAATGAAAACTCCTCTTTAACCAGACACTGATAGACGTCATAAGACTGCTATATAATGCTGATGAGAAAAGGTGTTTAGCAGTTTCTATTTACTAATATAATTGCATTTTCCTGTTCTATGTAATGTGGGAGATCACTTTAATGAAGCTCGCGTTCATCATTAAGTATACTTTTTAACCTCTTGGCGTCCACGCTATAGCTGAATGACGGCAACAGCGCGGACCTGAATTTCCAGGAGGCCGTCATAGACCTTTCAAGCGGCCCGCACGCCCCCTGCCCGTTACCACGTGATCAGCTGTCAGCCAATGACAGCTGATCACATGATGTAAACATAAGCTCGGTATTCAGGTTTTTTTTCTCCTCACACTGACAGCGTGAGGAGAAAAAAAAGCCAATCACCGGCTTATGTGCAACTCTGCCTCATCTGTGCCACCAGTACCCCCTGCCAGTGCCACCTGCCAGTGCCCACCAGTGCCACCTAGCAGTGCTGCCTATCAGTGTAACCAACCAGTGCTGATCAGTGCCCATTATTGCCACCCATCAGTGCCCATCATTGCCACCTATTGGTGCCCATCAGTGCCGCCTCATCAGCGTACATCAATGAAGGAGAACAATTATCTGTTTGCAAGATTTTATAACAAAATATAATATATATTTTTTTAATTCGGTTTTTTACATTTTTTAAACAAAAAATAAAAACTGTAGAGGTGATCAAATACCACCAAAAGAAAGCTCTATTTGTGGGGAAAAATGTATAAAAATTTAATTTGGGTACAGTGTTGTATGACCGCGCAATTGCCATTCAAAATGCATCAGCACTGAGAGCTGAAAATTGGTCTGGACAGGAGGGGGCTTTAAGTGCCCAGTAAGTAAGTGGTTAAAATGCAAGCAGTGTAGGTACCCAAGTTTGACTCATTATTGGCCTATTGCAGTCCCTGTGCAGCAAAGTTTAGAAAGGGAAAGGAAGAAGTAGCCAAATGAGCCAATCAGTTGTGCTGCAGTGCATCAAACTTGCTGAAAGAAGGAAAGAGCAGAGTGAAAGAGATGAGCTCATCAGTCTGCTGCTTCTTCTTTCACTGTTCAGTCACATGGTAGGGGTGCTAGACAGGGCTGTGCTATGAGACAGAATTGTGTACATTTCAGAGCTGGATGGACAGAAATCCAAATTCGTTGGTAGGCAAAACAGCTGTCATATACTGTATGTATCTCATCTGTTTATATAGCTGTTTGCCTGGATTTATTTTTACCTGTTTGATTTTACAATTTGCCTGAAGTTGCACCTTAAAGCATCTGGTCCCATTGAAAGATTGACTATAGAATATGTTATTGTTGCCGTTGACGTTTACTGGTGCTGGCTGTCTATCACCTGCATGGTAGAAAGTACAGAAACACAACCTGGTCTCCAGTTACATGAACAAAGGCTTGCTGTAAATCACGCTCTGCTCTATCTTCTGAACCTCGGATTACCAGAGCTTTTGTAGTAGACATTTAGCTTCAATCACCATTGGCCAAAACTCATTACAGTTTGATGGATGCTCGTTTTCTATAGAACAAGGGTTAGTATGCCCCATCCAGCTCCCTAGGGACCAGTTATCACATAGTAAAGGCATAATTACAAGTGATGTTTCGGGATTATTTCACCATAGCCAATCAAATTGCACATTATCACGGTGAGTTACGTTCTGATTCCAACTCATGACGAGGTCAATATTTGCACACAGCGTAATGCCAAAACAGGAATAATTCACTGGCTTTTTTCAAATTGATGTTGAGAATCTTAATTCACTCTGCCATCTGGTATGTTTCATAGTTTAATAAAGACACCGTTAAAATGAAATTACTTTCCAAAAGACTTTCTATATTAAAAAAAAAAAAAAAACGAATGCTAATAATTGCACAGGTTATTCAAAAGACTGATAAAGCAAAATATATTAAATAGGATTGTTACCTATTGTAATGGAAATACATTCATATAAATGTATAATATTATAAGCCATTTTGATGGAAGAATTTCTTGCTTTTCTTAGGACTGATTAAACTGGAAGGTGAAAAAAGTCAGTATATTTGGCCAGTGTAATATAAAAATGTGCAATGCGTTTTTGTCAATGGGAGGAACAGTGCCTCGCTGTTGGTGTCAGTTGGAGCAATAGTACAGCACTGTTGGTGTCAGTGGGAAGAATAATGCCCCAGGTGCCAGATAAAGGCAATCAACGGGCCCATCTGGCCCATAGGCCACAGTTTGGAGACCACTGATCAAGAATGACTAGCTTTCATCTCAAAACGACAGCACTTGTCTACACTAGGATCCAGTTCCCCACCAACACTTCTTCCTATATAACTGGCTAGGATTTTTTTTTTTAAAGAGAAACAGCTCATTGTAATGTCAGGCTACATTGCCAGACTTCGCCAACAGGTGCCACTGCATATGAAAATGTTATGGTATCTTCCAGTTGCTACCCAGAGATGATACGCTCGCAAAAACACAGGTAATTTCTACAATGGAATGTGTTTGCCTGGGTATATGCAGTATCTCACAAAAGTGAGTACACCCCTCACATTTTTGTAAATATTTTATTATATCTTTTTATGTGACAACACTGAAGAAACAACACTTTGCTACAATGTAAGTGTACAGCTTGTATACCAGTGTAAATTTGCTGTCCCCTCAAAATAACACAAAGCCATTAATGTCTAAATCGCTGGCAACAGAAGAAAGTACACCCCTAAGTGAAAATGCCCAAATTTCAAATTGAGCCCAATTAGCCATTTTCCCTCCCCAATGTCATGTGACTCGTTAGTGTTACAAGATCTCATGTGTGAATGGGTAGCAGGTGTGTTAAATTTGGTGTTATTGCTCTCACTCTCTTATACTGGTCACTGGAAGTTCAGCATGGCACCTCTTGGCAAAGAACTCTCTGAGGATCTGAAAAAAAGAATTGTTGTTCTACATAAATATGGCCCAGGCTATAAGAAGATTGACAAGACCCTAAAACTGAGCTGCAGCACAGTGGCCAAGACCATACATCGGTTTAACAAGACAAGTTACACTCAGAACAGGCCTCGCCATGGTCGACTAAAGAAGTTGAGTGCACATGCTCAGCATCATATCCAGAAGTCGTCTTTGGGAAATAGATGTATGAGTGCTACTAGCATTGCTGAAGAGGTTGAAGGGGTGGGGGGTCAGCCTGTCAGTGCTCAGACCATACGACGCACACTGCATTAAATTGGTCTGTATGGCTGTCATCCCAGAAGGAATCCTCTTCTATAGATGATGCACAAGAAAGCCTGCAAACAGTTTGCTGAAGACAAGTAGACTAAGGACATGGATTACTGGAACCATGTCCTGTGGTCTGATGAGACCAAGATAAACGTATTTGGTTCAGATGGTGTCAAGCGTATGTGGCGGCAACCAGGTGAGAAGTACATAGACAAGTGTGTCTTGCCTACAGTTAAGCATGGTGGTGGGAGTGTCATGGCCTGGGGCTGCATGAGTGGTGCCGGCACTGGGGAGCTACAGTTCACTGAGGGAACCATGAATGCCAACATGTACTGTGGCATACTGAAGCAGAGCATGATCCTCTCCCTTTGGAGACTGGGCCGCAGGGCAGTATTCTAACATGATAATGGCCCCAAAGACACTTCCAAGATGACTACTGCCTTGCTAAATAAGCTGAGGGTAAAGGTGATGCACTGGCCAAACATGTCTCCAGACCTATACCCTATTGAGCATCTGTGGGGCATCCTCAAATGGAAGGTGGAGGAGCGCAAGGTCTCTAACATCCACCAGCTCCGTGATGTCGTCATGGATGAGTGGAAGAGAACTTTGGTGGCAACCTGCGAAGCTCTGGTGAGTTCCATGCCCAAGAAGGTAAAGGCAGTGCTGGAAAGTAAAGGTGGCTACACAAAATATTGACACTTTGGGCCCAATTTGGACATTTTCACTTAGGGGTGTACTAACTTTTGTTACCAATGGATTAGACATTAATGGCTGTGTGTTGAGTTGTTTTGAGGGGACAGCAAATTTACACTGCTTTACAAGCTGTATAATCACTACTTTACATTATAGCACACTGTAATTTGATATAAGATATTAAGATATAATAAAACATTTACAAAAATGTGAGGGGTGTACTCACTTTTGTGAGATACTCTATGTGTGTATAGGGACGAGGGGGAAAACATTTTTGCAAAGTACTTTCCACATTATATAGACTTCTTAGTGACAAATTAAGTACAAACATAAATTAACCTAAAAAGAGTCAATTCTTGATAATCCATCTGAGACACATATACTACCCTGTTTCCCCGAAAATAAGACCTAGCATGATTGTCGGTGATGGCTGCAATATAAGCCCCCCCCCCCCCCCCCCAAATTAACTAGGGCATAAGTCCTTGCAGGTTTTATTTTCAGGGTAGGGCTTATTTTTGGGGAAACACGGTAGGGCTTATATTGCAGCCATCAGTGGCAATCACTCTAGGTCTTATTTTCGGGGAAACAGGGTATATGTAAATCAGTCACCTGACAAACTATGATTTACACATAGAAGAGTATCTGCAGAAAAAGACCCAAGTGGTCCATTTTGTCTGTATGTATGTATAGATCTATGTTTGTCCTAAGCATGTTTAAATACACTACCACTACCCCATGGGGAATTCCTGTCTTTCTTTTTTCAAATACACTACCTCTGTTCCAGGCATAAACTACACTTTCAGTAAAACAATATTTTCGAAGGTAAGTTTAAAAATGTCCTTCTGCAAGTTTGAGGTCAAGCCCTAAAAATACTGCCCTCCTGAACCCTATTCACACCCATAAAAACTACAGTTTAATTAAAAAAACATAAATCATCCACAAAAGATGGCTTTACCAATTCAGATTTTTGCTATAGATCATCAAAGCTTTTGCAGGAAGTTTCATCTACTCTCATGTCATTTCTATGGATAGCTCTGTAATGTGTTGAAGAATGGGGCCTTCCATAGGAATAAATGGACAGTCTGAATGTGCAGAACCCAGCCAGGACAGTTAGAAAGTAAAGACTGTGTGATGCTGGGAAGTAGGCACGTGCACACTGAAATATTTTGTTTCGGAATTTCGTTTTCGTCTAAAAAAATACATTTATTTAGTTACTCCCAAAATTAGTTTTTATTTATTTTGTTTTTCGTGAAAAAATGCATTCATCCGAAAATCCAAATTAACCACTTCAGCTCCGGACCAATAAACACCTTAAGGACCAGAGGTCTTTTTGCAATTTCGCACTGCGCTGCTTTAACTGGTAATTGCGCGGTCATGCAATATTGCACCCAAACGAAATTTGCGTCCTTTTCTTCCCACAAATAGAGCTTTCTTTTGATGGTATTTGATTGCCTCTGCGATTTTTTTTTTTTGCGATATAAATGGAAAAAGAGCGAAAATTTTGAAAAAAAAAGATATTTTCTTCTTTTTGTTATAAGAAAAATCGAATAAACTAAATTTTAGTCATACATTGAGGGCAAAATTTATTCAGCCACATGTCTTTAGTAAAAAAAATGTCAATAAGCGTATATTTTTTGGTTTGCGCAAAAGTTATAGCGTCTACAAACTAGAGTACATTTTCTGGAATTTACACAGCTTTTAATTTATGACTGCCGATCTCATTTCTTGAGGTGCTAAAATGGCAGGGCAGTACAAATCTCCCCCAAATGACCCAATTTTGGAAAGTAGACACCCCAAGGAAATTGCTGATGGGTATGTTGAGCCCATTGAATATTTATTTTTTTTGTCCTAAGGGATTGAATAATGACAAAAAAAAAAAAAAAAAATTTTTTTACAAAAAGTTGTCACTAAATGATATATTGCTCACACATGCCATGGTTATATGTGGAATTGCACCCCAAAATATATTCCGCTACTTCTCCCGAGTATGGGGATACCACATGTGTGGGACTTTTTGGGAGTCTAGTCGCGCACGGCACCCCGAAAACCAATCACCACCTTCAGGATTTCTAAGGGTGCAAATTTTTGATTTAACTCCTCACTACCTATCACAGTTTCGAAGGCCATAAAATGCCAAAATAGCACAAAACCCCCCAAAATGACCCCATTTTGGAAAGTAGACACCCCAAGCTATTTACTGAGAGGCATGTTGAGTCCATGGAATATTTTATATTTTGCCACAAGTTGCGGGAATATTACAAACTTTTTTTTTTTGCACCAAGTTGTCACTAAATGATATATTGCTCACACATGCTATGGGCATATGTGAAATGACACCCCAAAATACATTCTGCTGCTTCTCCTGAGTACGGGGATACCACATGTGTGGGACTTTTTGGGAGTCTAGTCGCGCACGGCACCCCGAAAACCAATCACCACCTTCAGGATTTCTAAGGGTGCAAATTTTTGATTTAACTCCTCACTACCTATCACAGTTTCGAAGGCCATAAAATGCCAAAATAGCACAAAACCCCCCCAAATGACCCCATTTTGGAAAGTAGACACCCCAAGCTATTTACTGAGAGGCATGTTGAGTCCATGGAATATTTTATATTTTGCCAAAAGTTGCGGGAATATTACAAACTTTTTTTTTTTTTGCACAAAGTTGTCACTAAATGATATATTGCTCACACATGCTATGGGCAGAAGTCAAATTACACCCCAAAATAAATTCTGCTGCTTCTCCCGAGTACGGGGATACCACATGTGGGGGACTTTTTGGGAGCCTAGCCACGTACGGGACCTCGAAAACCAAGCACTGCCTTCCGGATTTGAATATAAAATGCTACCAAAAAACCTGTTAGCGATGGCAGGGATCAGGCCTGACTCTGCGATCGCTGCAGTTATGTGTTTAGTGTTTTGTAAGTGACAGTGATCGATCGATACTGCACTTGGGTGGGCTGGGCAGAGGGGCAAAACGCAGGTGCTAGCAGGTATTTGGGCTGATCCCGCTAACAATGCGTTTTTTTGGAACCCTAAACTGCTGGGGACGCTAGTATAGATCTGATCAGATCAGATATTGATCTGTTCAGATTCTATACCACTACGGGAGGTGTATGCTTTGCGTGTGGGTGTTAGCGGTACTGGCACTAACCTAGCGCTGCCTGGGGCGACGCAGACTCTGACCCTAAAACCTAATTGATATCACCCGCCGGGTGATCAGGGGGTTAAACCTTTATTGGGTAATAAATGGTGGGTGCCCTGATGCTATAAAAAACAAACTAACCAGAGTCACCCGTAACACTTATACGGTGATCAGTGGTGAAAGGGTTAACTAGGGGCAATCAGGGGGTTCAAATTTTTATTAGGTAGTATATGGGGGTCCCTGGCGCTATATAAAAACCTGACGGGGAACCAAAATAACAAACTGGCTAACCAGCGTCACCAGTGACACTTATACTGTGATCGCTGGTGAAAGGGGGTGAAAGGGTTAACTAGCAGCAATCAGGGGGTTAAAACCATTATTGGGTAGTATATCGGGGTACCTAGCGCTATAAAAACCTGGCGGTGAACCTAAAAAAATAACTAGCTACCTAGCGACACTAGCGACACTGATGCAGCGTTCAGAAAAATGATCGCTTAGTGACACTGGCAAAAGGGGGTGAAAGGGTTAACTAGCAGAAATCAGGGGGTTAAAACCATTATTGGGTAGTATATCGGGGTACCTAGCGCTATAAAAACCTGGCGGTGAACCTAAAAAAATAACTAGCTACCTAGCGACTGTAGCGACACTAATGCAGCGATCAGAAAAACGATCGCTTAGTGACACTGGCAAAAGGGGGTGAAAGGGTTAACTAGCGGCAATCAGGGGGTTAAAACCATTATTGGGTAGTATATCGGGGTACCTAGCGATATAAAAACCTGGCGGTGAACCTAAAAAAATAACTAGCTACCTAGCGACACATGCAGCGATCAGAAAAATGATCGCTTAGTGACACTGGCAAAAGGGGGTGAAAGGGTTAACTAGCGGCAATCAGGGGGTTAAAACCATTATTGGGTAGTATATCGGGGTACCTAGCGCTATAAAAACCTGGCGGTGAACCTAAAAAAATAACTAGCTACCTAGCGACTGTAGCGACACTAATGCAGCGATCAGAAAAACGATCGCTTAGTGACACTGGCAAAAGGGGGTGAAAGGGTTAACTAGCGGCAATCAGGGGGTTAAAACCATTATTGGGTAGTATATCGGGGTACCTAGCGATATAAAAACCTGGCGGTGAACCTAAAAAAATAACTAGCTACCTAGCGACACATGCAGCGATCAGAAAAATGATCGCTTAGTGACACTGGCAAAAGGGGGTGAAAGGGTTAACTCTAGGGGCAATCAGGGGGTTAAATCTTTATTGGGGGGTGATAGGGGGCTACCCTGGACCTAACACTAACTGTCCTGACAGTTTTTACTGTCACAACTGACACTGAATGCATTGATCAGTAAAGAAATGATCAATGCAATCAGTGACACTGTGACTGGGGGGGAGGGGGGGCGGGGGGGGGGATCGGGGGGCGATCGGGGGGGGGGGGGATCGGGGGGGGTTGTGTGCCTGTGTGTACCTACATGTCAGTGTAGTGTTGGTGCACACTTACTATTAGTCTTCTCCTCGTAGTCCGGTCAAAAAGACCGCCCCGAGGAGAATGACATCACTTCCTCCTTCCTGTGTAAACAATACACAGTGGGAGGAAGCTTCTCATTGGCCAGGAGCGATCCAGAGGGGGTGGCCGAAAACGAACAGCCATCCCCTCATCACGGAGCGCTCCTGGAGCGAACCGGACCGCCGTAACCAGCGGGAGGGGGTCCGATCGGACCCCCCACCCGCTGGAAGGCAATCACGTACATCTACGTGATTGTGCCTGCCTGTGCCATTGTGTTGACGTACATTGGCAATACAGCGGTCCTGAAGTGGTTAAGGTCGAATCTGTCATTGAAGGCTCATGGTGTCTGTCGAATGTTCAAAGAAGATTCGACGGAGCAGCTAAACTGTATGACTCCGTATAATTTAGCTGCTCCGTCAAAACTTCTTAGAACTTTCGACAGCCAAACATTCGACATTTGTATGTTTTACGCTGCTTTGTCGAATCTTTGTCGTTCATGTTGATTGTATATAGTTCAAACAGAAAATGGACTGGTGATAGTGATCACTGATCAGACAGGTAACAAGATGGGGTATATAGAATCTATATAGAATCTCAATCTATAATATAGAATCCCCCCACAACACGGGCAGCCTCTGAGGCTATCACAACTCTAGCAACACTAGTATCACTATCAATTTCACAACACTAACACAATAGCAGCAGATTATTATGAAAAAGTTAAGTTTAACTGTAGCTTAGTTGGTTCACTATTGTTCTGCTTCTGTGCTTATGCTTAATTGCTAAATAATTTAGGTTCTCTTACAAACGGACCAGATGAGATTGACTGTCTTCTGAAATAATTCAGTGTGTGTGTCTCTCTCTGCTAGCAATTGTAAATTGGCTGTAAGTGTACTTAGTTCTGGCTATTTTACTGCTCCTCCTCTTTGGTTACAATCAGCCAATAACATTCATCATCATCATTATTTAAATTTTACTTCCCCCACCCAATTCCAACAGCGATCTTTTTCTATCTATGTCAAATCTTTCCTCTCTATGTCGAATCTTTCCTCTCTATGTAGAATAATCCTGGACTAATAGAGTTAAGGTTAGGCACATTGGACCACAGGTTCAATCGATTTGAGCGTCATGTTGAATTTTCTATCTATATCGAACTGTTGTCACAACGAAAATGAAAATAAAGCATTTGTTTATGTCGGATCTTTTGTTTTTCGGACTCTGAACTTTCATTTTCGTTTGTTAACCTGTTAACATTTGTTAAGGTTTGTATACCTGAAATTCGGACGAAAATGCAAAATGCACATGTCTACTGGGAAGGGCCACACAGTAAAGATCCCATGATTCAGTCCCATAAGAAATGCACCATTAGGTCCCTTTCACACTGGGGCGGTGTGGCCGTCAGCGGTAAAGCGCCGCTATTTTTAGTGGCGCTTTACCGTCGTTTTAGCGGCGGTCTGCGGGCGCTAGCGGGGTGGTTTTAACCCCCGCTAGTGCCCGAAAAAGGGTTAAAACCGTCCTTCACAGCTCCAAAGATGCGGCTAGCAGGACTTTTTTCACCGTCCAGCCAACGCACCTCTCCAGTGTGAAAGCCCTCCGGCTTTCACATTGGAGTGAAAGGGGCCGGTTTTTTTCAGGCGCTACACAGGCGCTATTTTTAGCGCTGTAACACCTGAAAACCGCCCCAGTGTGAAAGGGGCCTTAGGGAGGAAGAACCCCCACAGAATAACTTCACTACAAGTAAAGCTGTCCTTTAAGCACAATCTGCAGCTAATGTCCCATCGCACCACAAGCTCATTAGAACTGTATTATCTACACATATCACAACTACATACCATTAAAAGATCTAAAGGCATTAAATTGTTATATGATATAATAATTCCATCACAATTAAATGACAGAATGCATGAGGCAAAAAACACAAAGAAATTATCTGATAGGCTAGAGAAAATTAAAGGGGAACTTTACCCATAACAATTTAATTAAAAATAATGTTCTTTAGCAAGGAACATACAGTACATTCCACATTAATAATTACGCTACCAAAATTAGTGTGTGCTGTAAATTGCCTCCAGAATTGCTCCTGTTTCTTCTTGCTGGAGGCTGCCATTTTGCTGAGCCCCAGAGCCCCAGCAGTTTCAAAAAACTGTTTGATTTGATTGTGTCCTCAACCAAACTGTCAAACCATCAAATGGCTGGTGTCATAACTGATCACATGTGCAGCACCATGGCAGTTGCCGTTCAAACAAAAGCAGCTTCATTGGCTGTAAAGGAAAGCAGGGTTTAATACTGCTTTAAGGCTGTCAGCAGATTGGCCTCTACAAACTCAGCAATGCCTAAAATTAGAGAACAACTGAGCATGTGCAGAGCAGGGTGAGACAGTGTATTACTGGATTTTAAACAATATACCTGTAAAAGAGGCCAGCTTTAAGTGATCTAGCAGGACTTAATTTTCTGGCTAAAGCTCAACTTTAAGCTTGTAGCCATACACTAGAAGGCTTGTATTCAAAAACTTTTGTTTTAAGAATTTTCATCCAATTTTGGAATGATTAGTTGGGTCAAATTGACATTTTTTTTGTCTAAAGTTACAAAAAAATTTGAAGGTGCAGGGTAGAAAATGTTTCTTTAACAAATGAATATCTAAGAGTAAATGTGTTTTTGTATGGGAAATTCTATTCATTCCAAGATGAAATTTTTAAATACTTTTAAACGACTAGTGATGTTCAGTGAATCAAAAATGCAAATACAAATAAATAGCAAGCTAAAAGTCCATATATGATAGATCCCTGACTAAAATTGTGATGTTTAAAAGCGGATTCCTAGTTCTTCACCATATGTCTTTGAATGTACTGATTATAATTTTTGTATGGATGCTCATTTGTAAATCTACTTGTATATGGAAGCTTTAGACTGTTTCTTTTTGCTCTTTCTTCCCTCTGATGGCACACAAGTACACTACCAGTCTAAATTGTAACCGACTGGGAGGTGCTCCCACATGCACTGTAGAATGACATCCTACTGAGTAAGCAATCTGTTGAGGGTCTTATCGTTCCAATACAGATATTCCTATGCTTTTGTGAATGAGCCCTTATAGACTTTCCTTAAAATCCTGAGACACAGCAAACTCTTCCTTGGAAAAATACCTGCTCCATCTGTATGAGCTCAAAGCAGCCTGCGAAATGTTGTGCAACAAGCTCTGCAGTGAGATAATACAGAATGGAGGTATGGTATTTAGCAGGGTCACCCAGGGTCTACAAGTTGGCACCTGTTCATATAAAATCCTACTTAAACTTTTACAGCTAGATCTGACAGGCAATAAATTGTGAAATGAAGCATATCATTTTCTCTTACACATTTTCCTTTGATTTAATACACATTGGGGTCTATTTATCAAACGGAAATGTTGTAATTTCACTTAAACTCTTCCAAAAATCTGATTTCCCTGCACTTTCCCTACTTATTAAAGTGTTGAATCTGTCATATTTCACTTTCTATCTCTACCTTTTATAATTTAAAGTCTTTCACTGGACAAGGCATAAAGGTCAGTCAGCAAAAAATTAAACACTTTTTGGTTAATGCTGGAGAGTTATACTACCGAAAAATTCCTTACGTCCCTTGGGAACTCCAGTGTTGACATCTCCATGCTTGAATTTGTAGGCTTGCCCTGTCTGTTGTGACCATTAAAAGGGAGTCCTGCTTGTGGAATCTTCATTTATTTTATATTATAAGGAATTCAGCAGGAAGAATGGAATATCCATGTTGTAGCAGAAGAAATGAATCTCCCTGCTGGGTATGAACTATGATGGGAACATTCCACCAGAAGCTAGCTGGTAAGGTAACTCCTACCCCATCTTTGGGTGACCTGAACCTTAAAGACATGTATCTAAATTGTTAGGCCCATTTCCCTATCATAGACCCATATGGGTTGGGTTGGGTATGGATTGTAGGAGGTTGTGTTGGTTGTATCCACTGTATTGGTTGTCCAATATACCCCTGATGTGGACTAGGTTCCTCCAGCTCATAGCTGATATTCGGACAATGGAATGTTTAAAGTGGTTGTAAACCCTAAAGCCCCGTACACACTATCAGATTATCTGCTGAGTTTTTCCTTCAGATTTACCAAAACCATGTAGTAGAAGGGCCGGCCTGATTGCATACACATTGAAACTCCTGAGGTTTGTCCTCATATTATATGGTTTTGGTAAATCTGAAGGAAAAACTCAGCAGATAATCTGATAGTGTGTATGGGGCTTTAATCAACTTTGACCTACAGGTAAGCCTAGATTAAGGTCTACCTGTAGGTCCAAGAACTATCTCCTAAATCTATACGGTTTAGGAGATATTTACCCGAAGACAGCCACAGCTATCTACGGCGCATGCGCCATAGACAGAGGCAAACAAGCGCACTGGGCAGGCCGTAGATCGCGACGATATGCCGCGAGTGTCGGCTCCCACGCGCATTCGCGGGAGTGACGTCATCGCTGCTCTGGCGATGCACAGCGCCGGAGCAGCGAGACCCGGAAGTCGCTCCGGGATACATGGCAGCGGCGAAGAGGAAGACGGAGGACCGCTTCAGGGGCTTTGTTCTCATGTAAGTTATTCATAATGAGCTAGTATGCTATGCATACTAGCTCATTATGCCTTTGCCTTGCAGGGTGTGTTTTTTTTTTGCCTTTACTTCCTCTTTAACTGCTACTCTACATGATACCATTCCGCAATTCAATAAAATATGGGAACAATGGGATCGGTCGGAGTTTGGGTCCCCTTTGCCAGGCTCTATGATGATTTAATTGCTTGAATAAACTGTCGATATGCCTTTATACATATTTCTTTTGGTTTATCCAATCTAAATTAGGGTTTCATAAGAGTTTCTTGACTTCACACACTCATTATGTAAATGACTGAATTTATGACCTCCATATGGTAAATTGTCAGCATGTTGGCTTCACTTTTGTATAACCACTTACAGATACCTTTGGTTTTCATTTTTTTCCTTATTTGGACATTTAATCTATCTGACATACTTTTTGTTTCATGTGCCTTTTATATTCAATGTGTCTCTGTATTTCTTATTTTTTTGCAAAATCTAATAAAAATCCAATAAAAAAAAAAATGAACATAAATAATTATTGCTGTATAGTCTCATAAAAAAACAAAATAAACATGAAAAAAACAAAAACCATATAACAGATATGTAACTTAAATATGTAAATTTACAGAATAGCAGACATTATTCTGTAATACTCATTCATAACTGCATTTGTTAGCAAAAGAAGAAAACGAACTAGAAATACCAATTGGACATAAATAGATGCACACGAGGTAGAGCACATCACACATAAAAATGTTTTATTCACACTCATGTGATCATGACTGCAGTGCAGTTCCATATAATAAACTCGGTAACAATTGGCACTTGCATATTTGCGGATATGCCGATCTGACATTTACAAAGGCACGTTCGCCAGTATTAGCACACTTTTCCATTCGCATGTTCACCTAAATGAAGTTCCTGCAGCCGGAGTCGGGCTGGAAAAGGTTTTAAGATTGCATTTTACTAGTTGGAAATGTGTAAGTAGTTGGAGTTACTTTATTACATAAACAGAGTTTTAACGAGTTCCCTTCTTTCTTTTTAATATCCCATTTTGAAATATGATGGTGGTTTCCGCGTTGGAGGAGTGTTCAATACTATCTTGAAAAAGATTGCCTGTGTCGCTGTGACAGTGAGATATATACAGTATATACCAATGTGCATTTGTTGATTTAATATCAGCTATTATTCCTGGTGAGTGATCTAATGAGTCCTGGTGGTGGTTTTCAACACTGAAGGTGAAGCATACTATTAGTGTTTTTTGAGAAAAGTTCAGACCCTCTATGCAAGCTGGGCCTATGAACCAAGGTTGTCCTGAAGCGCAAAGGAATTGGTTTGAAGGTAAGCACCAGTTCTTGGCACCTGCACTTTAGCTCAGACCCGGCGTGCATGGTGACGTCACATCAAAGGCCCCAAATAAAAAAAACTAAGCTAAACTCCCATTGCTGGTTGCCAAAGGATCCCTCAGAAACAACCTCCAGATCCAGCATTGGCTCAGGACAGGGAGGTACCAGCTGTCAGCTTAGATCCAGACTGTTAACACAGCTAAACCTCTGTGTACCTTCTTTTTTCCGGTCGCTGCTGTTTTTCAGACCAAAATAAAATGTTGCTGTTTTAACCCTTTCCCATTCTTTCAACAATTACAAAAATAAATAGGCTAGAAGAAAGCTTTAAAAAGAACCTGGACCGAAAGTGTATAAAGTAACAGCTAAAGTGCAGTTGTCAAGTACTGGTGTTTGCCTTCAAATCAATTCCTTTGAGCTTCGGGAGGACCTTGGTTCATAGGCCCAGCTTGCATAGAGAGTCTGAACTTTTCTCAAGTCAAGATTAAGAAACCCTCTTGGTGATGAGCCCCATCTTGTGGTTCATGTGTAAAATGACAGAATTTCTATAGCCAGAAGAGGGTCCAGCATTTAACAGTTTAATGACAGAGGGTTGGGCTTGTGCCAGGTGCTGGCAGGACTTAAGCCTAACTTGGAAATTAGTATAAGACTTCTATTCAGCATGGGCTTAGGTTGATAAGATGATGATGGTGCCATCACTGGACAGGCCATGCGGTGTAAAACAAGCACTTCCATAAATGAGCTGTATTTGATTATATTTTTATCCTTGCTGCAGAAGGCAGGGGATTGGCTGCAATTGTGCATGCTAGTCAATGGCAATATATTATTTTCATATTTTTATAACTGGAATGGAAAGCATAGTGGATTGATGTAGAACAAATGTTTGAAGGTTTTTTGAAGCACTTTAGGTATTTTTTCAAATAGGGCGTTGTCTATGTCATTTGAGCAATTTCCAACATAAAGCAGGACCCAGAATAGCAATATCAAGCTCTCCTGTTATCCTAACACTCAACACCCCCCCCAGTCACTTTGTAGCCAGAAACTGTATCTCTAGGTTACAAATTATATGATACAGTGTATTCCATTGTGTTTCCTGGCTGATTTTACAAAGCCCTTGAAACTTTTTTGTGTCAGACATAATTTAGTCTCATGGCACATTTACATTACACAATGTTTTAAGCTTTGCTGAACTTGCCAAATTGACATTACTATACATCTGAAATTGGCATCACCATATGTTTGAAAAGTGTTTGGCACCTAACTTTGTCTATTCCGGTCATTCACATCTGTTCCTCTGAGACGGAGAATTTTAAGAACCGTGCCTCTCTCATGGATGATTCTGAAACTGCTGACAGAACTGTTGGTCCCTTATTTTTTATTAATAGCAAAAGAGGAATCCGAGCCTATGTCTGATACCAATACTATATTTTCTCTGAACCCAGCATCAGATTCACAGCACTGCTCATCACATATCACTGACAATAAATATTGCTGCTAATCATGGTCACTTGACCCTCAGCAATGTGCTGGCAGAATCAAATACAGTACATACTACAGCTTTTAATCAGATACAATCAAGTTACAGAAAAAAGACATATTGAAAGGATTCTAGATTCTCAGCACAAAAAGCTAGAAGCTCTGGTCAGCTCCATTAGGGGTAAACACATGCTTTTGTGTTCCCTTAAAAACATCCATTTTGTTTCCTGGAAGCTATTGGCACAGACAGGCCAACTCCTGGGAGGTACATCCTCCCAATTTGAGCTACCATTGTTGACTTGTTTTTGAATGCGCAAGATCCTGAGCTATTTTCCGTATTCTTTCTTCATCAATCATTAATGTGGAAAAAGCTTGAAAATTTCATATGAGATTGTATAAAAGAGCACTGCTGCACACCGATATCCATCGTTCTATAACAGCCTTAATAGTCCAAGATGTTCAGGGCATAATCCAGCCTGCATCCTCCTAATCCAGTGGGTCATGTCTTGACCATCAGTATCAATAAAGCTGTTTGAGAATGCTAGGTATTGATGTTCAGTGATGCCCCTTTATTCAATACTGCATGGGGAGCAGGTGACAAGTTCTGGATCCGTATCACCATGTTGATGCCAGTAGCTGACAAGGGCTTGAAGCAGTATATTTTTTCCTTAATGTAAATATCACATGTTGTAACCAACCAGCAGCTGCAGGAACGGAGAGTCTGGAGGAGCAAGATGGCTGCTGCACTTCCTGAAAACACAGTGGAACACCAGACCTCCACACTCTTGGTTCCTGCAGCCGCTGGTCGACACAGTGACGGGGAAGACCATCTCAGTAGGACTTCATATGTTGATGAGCCTGTAAGTGTTTTTAACCATTGCCTTTTAATAAAATTGCTGACATACTGCACTTAGAGCAGGGGTCAAGTCCCGAGGGGTAAAAAAGTGTGGGAACTTCCACCCAAGATCCACTCTACCAAAAAAAAAAAAAAAAAAAGATACACTCATATGCACGAACACTTCAGAAGTGGTATTTTTCATCCGATTTTCGTATTGTGTGTATGAAGCTTAACTGTTAGTACATAAAAAAACAACAAAAACAATCCTCAATAAACATAAATACGGTAATTCTCTGAATAATCAGCATTCATTCAATTGTTCTTCTATACAAATGTGAACATCATGTTCTGATCTTTATTGGGGAATGTTATTTTGTATATAGAGTGTTTATGTGGTGAGTTTACACTTTTCATTGAACAGAGTTTGGATAACACAGGGTTAAATGGAAAGGTCATACATTAACTGCACATTATCTGGACAGAATGCTTGGGGAGATAGTGATGTGTTCCTGCTTAGGAGATGTATGTTAGCTTGGGGGGCTACAAACTCTGCAGGGCTCCAACACACACTCGCTGCTATTCCAACCCTTCACATATTTCCACATAAACTTCCCTCCTGGCTTTAAACTTTGCCAGGTATTGTGCTCAGCTTACCACCCCAAACCAATGTTCCTCCCTCAGCTCACCTCTCTCCCTGCATGTCCTGTGAGCAGAATAGCTGTGCTCCTCCTCTGGGTTCTCTCATCATATGGCACTGAAGATAGAGGAGGGGGGGATTCAGCGGGATAAACACAGAGCAAGTATGCAGGAGACTGGGGGGGAAGGATGAAGAGACAGAAAATCAGGAGGGGTCGGCGGGGAGGAGCACATGACAAGAGGTCTGACTAAATACAATCTCTTATCAGCAGGTACCTGATATACCCGTCAGCTAGCTGTGATTGACAGGTAGATCGAAGAGGAAGCTGTCATGGGGCCCCCTATTGGCAATGCCTGAATGGTCAGGTGTGCGGCACTTACTATTGCGAGCTGTGTCGGTGGCTGCTGGTGTAGTACCTGCCACACAGTTCGCATACTTCAAAGTCTTGCAGGACACGGCTGCTAACGGGAACTGAGTTCCTGTTGTTGAAAAAGTACAGGAACTCCGTTCCCATGCATTCCCGCAGGACTTGACCCCTGACTTAGAGGCACCCTTCTCTGTATATCCTATGCTTGAAAATGCCTAAAGTTAGTGGTAGGGTACACTGGCAAGAGGTAACCATAAGAAACATTGTGACCTTCCACCACACTCTATATTAAAAATAATAAGTTATGTAAGGATGTAAAGTCAGTAAACAACTCCATGTCATCCCATTTAAAGGGTTTGTTCTAAAGAACCAAGGCCCAGTTTACACGGTGTGATTAGCTACGTACCCCTTGCAGGGACGTCTTTTATTGCATCCTTACGGGTACAGGGCATGGAGCTAACCACTCCACATCAGAGGGGCCTTTGGGTATTTCTTAAAGTGGAACTTCACTCTTCCAATCAACATTGATTATTTTTAATCCTTATGCTGCTAGCATTAGTAAATAGATAGGAAAATGAATCATATTTACTTGTTTTAAACTTATTTTTTTTACATTTCCTCAATTACTTCCTTGGTTTCTTGCCTAGGCAAATGATGTCATACATCCCAGGAGTCTTCAAGAGGAGAGGAGAGAAGGAGGGGGTTTTCTCAGTTAAGCACACTCTCCTACATGTTTGAGCTAAGGACAGATTTGATTATTAAAAATGAATTGAATAGTGTTTTGGTTTGTGGTGCTCAGATGCAGTGAAGATCCACTTTAAGCTTAAAGTGGAGTTCCACCTAAAAAAAACAAAAAATTATGAATGTGCATGAAATGCCTGTTGCTAGGGGGTCCATTGTAGTCTGCCTCCGTTGGTGCCTGGGCTCCTGACATCACTTCCCTCGGCACAGGAAGGGAGATCAGCTCTCCCCCTCCCTCTAGGAAATCATCTGGGACACGTGACAGGTCTCAGATGATTGCCAGGCCAGTCATGGTGCACGGTGTGGCTTGCACATGCGCAGTGGGTGCCCAGCTGTGAAGCCACAGCCAGGCGCCCACAGTTACAATGCCGGTGCTGCCGAGTGGAGGGGGAGACGAGCGAGGCTTCGATTCCCCGCATCGCTGGACCCTGGGACACGTAAGTGTCCGATTATTAAAAGTCAGTTTTTTGTTTTTAAGCAGAACTCAGTTTTAAAGTAGAACAATAAGCAAAGCTTTTTTTTTTTGGATAAGTAAGTGAGGGTTAAAACCCCTGACAGATGGCAATGTGTCCCATTGTGGAGATTTCTCTTCACTTCCTGTCCCATAGCCAAACAGGAAGAGAGAGAAAATCTCCGCAAATAAGGGAATTCCTTGGGGACCCCCAGGTCACCAGAACTAGTGTGCCCATTGGAAGATTTCCCCTCTATTACTTCTCTGGTGACAACCCAAAATTGTGGGATTTTCTTTTACTTTCCCTTTCAATGATAATGGTAAACAGGACAAATAAAGAGGATGAATCTACTTTACGGGGGCACAGACAGCAAACAAACTGGCAAGTGTTCTAATCTCTCTCTCTCCTCTATTCAAAACAGAAAAAAAAAGTTTTACCTATAGTTATACTTTATAGCATTCATTGAAAAACATCCAGAACAACTTGAAACGATATAGCAAGCTGGAAGGTGTGAGATAAAAGAAATGTCTTTATTACCAATACTAGCAGTGTATTAGTAAAAGTATAAATTCATTCCTTTATAAATAAGGCAATATAATTAACATACCGTATATACTCGAGTATAAGCCGAGATTTTCAGCCTCTTTTTTGAGGCTGAAAGTGCCCCCCTCGGCTTATACTCGAGTCATCGCTGTCTGCCCGCTCGATCAGCGTGTCGAGCAGACAGACAGCGGCCATTCTATCATTCAAAAGCCGCGCCTCCGGCTCCGCCTTCGCCTGTGATAGGCGGAACACTGAATTTCCCAGCAGCCTGTGTTCCGCCTATCACGGACATCGTATCATCCTCGTACTACGGACGAGGATGATACGATGTCCGTGATAGGCGGAACACAGGCTGCTGGGAAATTCAGTGTTCCGCCTATCACAGGCGAAGGCGGAGGCTTTTGAATTTTACAATGGCCGCCGAGGCGCCGACGAAGAGGGCACGGGACGGAGGCAAGGCAAGGCACGGCACGGGACGGGACGGGACGGAGGCAAGGCAAGGCACGACACGACACGGGACGGAGGCAAGGCAGGGCGGCAAGGCACGGCACGGGACGGAGGCAAGGAGGCAAGGCACGGGACGGAGGCTCGGGACAAAGGCTCGGGACACAGGTAGGCTGGACACACACACACACACACACACACACACACACACACACACACACACACACATACACACACACACACACACACACACACACACACACACACACACACATGGATGGATGGATGGAGACACACACACACAGGGATGGATGGATGGATGGAGACACACACACACAGGGATGGATGGATGGATGGAGACACACACACACAGGGATGGATGGATGGATGGATGGAGACACACACACACAGGGATGGATGGATGGATGGACACACACACACACAGGGATGGATGGACGGACACACAGGGATGGACGGACACACAGGGATGGACGGACACACAGGGATGGACGGACACACACACAGGGATGGACAGGCATGTCTCACCCTCGGCTTATACACGAGTCAATAAGTTTGCCAGTTTTTTTGGGGGTAAATTGGGGGCCTCGGCTTATATTCGGGTCGGCCTATACTCGAGTATATACGGTATGTGAATATAATAGTTAAAGTAGAACTATAGGCAACATTTATTTTTATTTTTGGAGCAAGAGAGGGTTATAAACCATGTGAGATTTTTTTTTCGCCATCTGTGTCCCGTTGCAGAGATTTAGCTTCACTTCCTGTCCCATAGCCAAACAGAAAGCGAGCGGAAATCCCTGCAAATGTAGATGGCCAGTCCTTTTATGTGGTAGCTGCATTAATTTTCACTTCTCAGGCTTTTTTTTTCTTTTATTTTCATCTCATATTTCTGCATAACACACTTCTTGTCCTAGTGTGATGATGTGCACTTCTTTTCTTTTTTTTTGCTAAAACTGTTGTTATCATAAAAAGTTAGACTTAGACCCCTTTCACACTGGGACATTTTGCAGGCGCTATAGCGTTAAAAATAGCATCTGCAAAACGCCCTAAAACAGCTGCTCCATTCACTACAGTGTGAAAGCCCTCAGGCTTTCACACTGGAGTGGTGCGCTGGCGGGGCATCAGAAAAAGACCTGCCAGCAGCTTCTTTGGAGCGGTGAACTCACTGCTTCTCCACCGCTCCTCCACATTGAAATCAATGGGGCAGCGCTGTAATACCGCCGGTAAGTGTTTTTTTTTTTACCACTACTGTTCCTTTATATTGGTTTTTGCAATTTACAAATGTGGCAATTTAGAAATCAGATGAAAGGTTTAGCACTGGAAAACACTTTTTGATAGATAAAAAGTGCATTTTATATACATCTATATAGATCAGACAAAAATGTGGGACAAATGAAGAGGAATGAGGAACAGGGGGACATTGTTCCAAATCAGGGACAGTCCCTCCAAATCAGGGACAGTTGATTTTGCAGGTTGGGGGTAAAGGGGGGAGAAAAATTCTGTGCAATAGCCACTGGAAGGAGAGCAGAGACTTGTCAAAAACAGGTACTCACCCCCCCCCCCCCCAAAAAAAATCAAAACCAGAAGAGGAGGGGGTAGGAGGGCTCCTTTAGGGTGAAGTTTCGCTTTAGGCTTTATGTAATAGAAAGGGCATTTTTTTATATTGCTGCAGTGCTACTTTTGAACAGCAGAGGGAGGAACCAAGCTATGATCTTGTATTCAATTTGTCTCACTGTTCATGTTTTCCACCGCTTTTGTTGTGTGATAAAATTGATAAATCTCCCCACTATAATACCATAGATAAAGAACTGCTGGGAAAGGCAATGTAAGGTAAACCTTATATGGTGGACCAGCCAGTTTAATAAATCTCTTTGCAGTCCGAGATATACTACATTAATAATTTTAATATGTATGTTTTGGAGGAGCACAGAGGGAGGAAAAGAGAGAAAATGTGAAAGACATGAAATGATTCACAGAAAGCATTCAAGGAGGAGAGTATTATACATGTTGGAACACAAGGTCGAGTTCTGAACCAAGAGCTCTGTCAGTTTTCAGGAAAACACTACTAAACAGAACATATAGAAGAATGTAGCAGATTTGCAAAACATCCTAGACACGATTTATACTTATGGTCCCATAAGACATTATAACTTTACAAGGCAGAAAGGCTAAAGAGACAGTTTGCCCACTTTATGCCAATTAACTTAGAGTAGACAAACCTTTGCCCTGTATTGTAGTTTGGTTCTAGGAGTAGAACCTTCAGTGGGTACATGGAAAGGATGAAGAAAAACACTCCACCAACAGACATACACAAGTCGCACTGGCAAGCAGAGCGTTAGTTTGGAACTTATACATGTGAATATGTAACTGGCCTTCAGAAAAATGATGAGTAGGTGACTATATGCACCCTTGCCACCACAAGACATCATTTATGTGAACATAGTTGCCAAATGTCCTGAAACTTTTGGGATAGTCCCACAATTCTGGACTTTATCACACAGGTTGTCTTGTGGTCTGAGTACTTGTTGGGAAGATTTTGACCTCTATTTGTCTTGCATAACAATATCATCATAAGACAAAGTGAAAGGAAACCCTCATTTTAAAAGTTGTCATGAGAACAAGAGTTGGAGGGGGGAAGCTTCCAATGGGGTTGTTGACAACTGTCTAAGAAGAGAATTCCTCACACTTCCAGTTGTATCAACAGGGCAGCTGATAAGACAGTACAGCCAGCCCTCCTGTAGTGGGCCTGGACCCAATCAGTTTAAAATAGGGGCTCAGGCATCTGCTGAGCAAGAGGGCTGGCTTTACTGTCTTATAGCAGACACCGATCATCTTCTACCTCCCCTTGCAATGCTACCAGATTCTTCTTCTCTTCCTCCCTTTGGCTGCACTGCAGGGGGATTAGTTGTAGCACATGCACCCCTTCCTTCTGCTGTCCAGGCCCCCTTGCTTGCCCCTTTCCCCCACAACACTACGGCTTCTTTCCTCTCCTCTCCTGCTGGAAGAAGCTGTGGGCATACTACAAGGAGATATTTCAAGATAGAGAGGGGGGAACAGGCAGGTAAATATGCAATTTACTGGCCCCTTCCTTTCCTGAATGAACACAGTGAGCATTCGGTACCAATCACTCCTGTGTCCATTCATCACTGAAGCATAGTAAACTGTGTTCAGTTTTTGAATGAGCAGGAAGCCTAAGAGCACCTCTTATTCATTCATCTGTTTTTTTTTTTTTTGTATAATATTTAAGTTTCACATTACAATGGTAAGCAGCACAGAGTCAGATCATGTACCACTGAAGAAAAAGATTGCACGGAGAACAAACATTTATAAAACATCAAGAATAAAGAGTACAGCTGAGTCAGTGTCTTTATTCTAGGTCAGGTTTGCTTTAATATTCTGGAAGTAGTGACACCAGATCATAAATAGCAAGGGGAAGAAGAGAAAGAGGGTGGTAGAAGCGGTGTTGGGCTGAGTAAAAATTGATGGGGGGAAGAAAGGGAAGGCTGAAAAAATAAGGTATATATATGAACATTTCCAAACAAGAGAAAAAATGAAATGATAATTAAATAATAAATAAATATGTATGTGCTGGTGCTGCTCCTAAAATTAGCGAGGAGCTCCTTACTTCCGCCTGGGCTTTGAATCCCACGCCGTACACCGCTAGTCATACAGCGGACAGGATCCATTCTCACAGACCCTAGAGCTGCTAATGTGCTGAGCACCTACCACATTTTCATGTAAGTGCAGCATTTTTAACCAATTAAGCAGTATTACACTACCAGCTTTTTGTGGCTCATTTGGTGGAGCTAAGTCTTCAGATTCTTTGATGGGAAAGGAGACAGGAGTTGAATATTGTGGAGGATATACTCACTGACTGAAGAGGTATACCCATACACTCACTTTTTATGATTACAGGCTGGTCCTCCTTTACAAGGAGAGGTGATAGATGCTGAATATGGCAGCGATTTACCCATGAATTAAAGAATTTGGTATCTTAAACATCCATGCCTTATGGTGACTTGTTGGCCGAATTGATCTGGTGAGCGCAATCTGTTCCTCACTTTGGGTGGAGCACTTTATATTTGGATCGCTGAAGCACTTTCTATTTATAGAATCACGGTGTTGGAGAATTTATTTTGGATTGAGGAATCACAATAAATATGAACTTTTATCATTTTTATGAATTTATTAATGCACACTTTTTTCTATATAATATTTTTTCTATATGTATATTTTCCACAGTTTTTTTTGATCAGTTAATTATTGGTTCATATATGAACATTTACCTTTAACTTATAAATTGCACATCAGGTACAACGTAGGTGGACCCTGAAGAAACCCAATAGGGACTTTCTCTTCCCTGCTCCATTTAAAAGTAGAACAACACTTTTTTTTATCTTGCATGCACCTGGTTTTGACAGGTACCGTTCGGTGGGGGTAAAACTGTTCACCCCCCTCCTTGCCCGGAGCCTTCTGGGACACATCACGGGTCTCAGAAGACTGCGGGACCATTCACAAAGTTCAGTGCGCCTTGAGTATGCTCAGTAGGCTTCCCTGCCGGTTTCCCTTAGTTAAGATGCCCACTGAAGAACCAGCTCGGGTGGGTACAGCACTGGATCCCTGGACAGGTAAGTGTCCTTATTTTAAAAATCAGCAGCACCACCCCCTCGCTGATTGCTGCCATTACTAGTATAAAAAAATAATAATAAATACAATTTCCAGGATATATCTCATCATTTCTAGATGCTATAACTTTCACACAAATCAGTCAATATACACGGATTGGGATTTTTTTTTTACCAAAGACATGTAGCACAATACATTTTAGCCTACATTTATAAAAGAATTCGCTTTTAAAAAATAAATAAAAAATACTGGATGTGTTTTATAGCAGAAAGTAAAAAATTATTGATTTTTTTTCTCAAAATGTTTGATTTATTTTTTTGTTTATATAATAAAAAATAAAAAACCCAGTGGTGATCGAATACCACAAAAAAAAAAGAAAAAAAATGATATACATTTTGTTTGGGTACAGCATTGCATGACAGTGCAATTGCCAGTTAAATTGGGGCAGTGTCGAATAGCAAAAAATGGCCTGGTGATGAAGGGGGTAAAATCTTCCAGAGCTGAAGTGGTTAAGCTACTGTGCTATGTTAAATGCAGGTTTTTTATTAACACATCGTCTAAAGACAAAAAGATAACTGATTAAACAAATTGAAATATTAAATTTTTTTTAACCCAAAATATCAAGACATGTTGCAAACATCACCATACATAATGAAATATTTCCTACACACTCCACCAACAGATAGAAAGGAGTGCCCTATTTGTGTTTATATTGATATTATGAGTATTTTTTTAGTCTTGTTACAGGAAACAGCGTTTCAAATTAAAAATAATTAACCTTTATAAAAAAGATTCTACTTCTTTGTCTTTAATTTAAAATGGAACGGCACAGACGCAATCTGGCAATTTTATAGTAAGACGTGGAACCAGAGGCGATTATTAAAGTGGAGAAGTGGCACCATGTGTTTTTGTTGTAGCTCATTTTTGCTAATTTGTTGTGCCTATTAAATAAAGTGTGCTGTTTATTTTAGGATCTTGCTTGGTCACGGACAATGTGTGCAGATGCTGATTTAAGTTTCTTTATAGTCAATATGCTATGTTTGCTTTGCCTTATTTTAAGAAAGTGATTTGTTGTTTGAGGGAAGGAATTAAAGTATATGTAAGCCAAAACAATTAACGTCTATTATTTGCTTTATTTTAGTCTGCTAAATATTCAATTGAAAGTGTTTTCTTATATCTGTTCAATAGGTGCAAAAAATAACTGTTAATTTTGCTGAAAATCTTATGAGCTGATACGTTCCTATGTTTCTGCCTGTGCACAGGGATGGGCTATGAGCATAAGGACGGGAGGTAGAGATGAGGAGAGGTCTGTGTTCATTACAATGCATCAGAAATGAAACAGGCAGGGCTGACACCATGTGCTTTGTAGTTCAGAGCCACAAACACGATTGTGTTGGTATAGAGAGGTAATAAAAAAAAACTATATTTTTGTAACAGTTATTTTTCTGTACTTGCATCATCTTTAAAGGGAATAAACATGGAGAACATTGCATGTATTCCAGAAGTGTATAAAATGTGTAATTTTTTATTTTGTTTTTTCATTTGCCTTGACCTTAGCATTATTCTTGCACCTAACAAATAAGTAGTATGAAGATATGGGCAAAATTCAAACAATTATCATTAGGAAGATAACTCCAAAAATTTACAAAAAAGAAGGGAAGGAGTACAGTGCATCCGAAAAGTATTCACTTTTTTCACATTTTTTTTATGTTACAGCCTTATTTCAAAATGGATTCAATTCATTATTTTCCTCTACAAATAGTACCCCATAATGACAACGTGAAAGAAGTTTGTTTGAAATCTTGCAGATTTATTAAAAATAAAAAAAATAAAAAAATCACATGTACATAAGTATTCCCTAGACAATTTAGTTTTCGTCCGAAAAATAAATGTATTTAGTTACTCCCGAAATTAGTTTTTATTCATTTCTTTTCGTTAAAAAATGCATTCGTCCGAAAATCCAAAATAATTAAGGTCGAATCTGTCATTGAAGACTTATGGTGTCTGTCAAATGTTCTAAGAAGTTTCGACAGAGCAGCTAAACTGTACAACGTCGCAATCGTACATTTCTGGTCGAATGTTCCGCCTACAAGCTATAGTAGAATTCTAATGTTGTTTGACACTAGTAATAATTATATTTATTAAATATTATTACTAGTCAACCAACATTAGAATTCTTCTATAGCCTATGGGCGGAGCATTTGACCATAAATGTCCACTCGATTGCTTCGTCGAATCTTCATTTCAAATCTTTTCTCTCTATGTCGAATAATCTTGGACTAATAGAGTTAGGTTAGGCACATTCAACCTTTTTTGCTATTGTCTCTATAATGTTGAATCTTTTCTCTCTATGTAGAATAATCTTGGACTAATAGAGCTAAGGTTTGCCACATTCGACCACAGGTTCCATGGACACAGCTTGCTATTGTCAGTGTCACGTCCAATCTCCTATCTATATCAAACTATTGTCACAAAGATAACGAAAATAAAGCATTTGTTTATGCTGGATCTTTCGGTTTTCTGATTCTGCACATTCGTTATCGTTTGTTAAAACAAGAATGAAAATACCCAAAAATTCAGATGAAAATGTATTCGGACGAAAACGAATGCACATGTCTAGTATTCACATCCTTTGCCATGACACTCAAAATTGAGTTCAGATGCATCCTGTTTCCACTGATCATCCTTGAGATGTTTCTATGGCTTGATTGGAGTCCACCTGTGGTAAATTCAGGGTATTGAACACGATTTGGAAAGGCACACACCTGTCTATATAAGGTCCTACAGTTAACAGTGCAAGCCATAGCACAAACTAAGCCATGAAGTCCAAGGAATTGTCTGTAGACCTCCAAGACAGAATTGTATCGAGGCACAGATCTGGGGAAGGGTAAAGAAAAATGTTTGCAGCATTGAAGATCCCAATGAGCACAGTGGCCTCCATCATCAGTAAATGGAAGACATTTGGAACCACCAGGACTCTTCCTAGAGTGGCCCGTCCAGCCAAACTGAGTGATCAGGGTAGAAGAGCCTTAGTTAGGGAGGTGACCAAGAACCCGATGGTCACTCTGACAAAGCTCCAGCGTTTCTCTGTGGAAAGAGGAGAACCTTCCGGAAGAACAACCATCTCTGCAGCACTCCACCAATCAGGCCTGTATGGTAGAATGGGCAGATGGAAGCCACTCCTCATTAAAAGGCACATGACAGTCCACCTGGAGTTTGCCAAAAGGAGCCTGAATGACTCTCAGACCACGAGAAACAAAATTCTCTGGTCTGATGAAACAAATATATAATTCTTTGGCCTGAATGGCAAGCGTCATGTCTGGAGGAAACACAGCACCACTCATCAGCTAGCCCATACCATCCCTACAGTAAAGCATGGTGGTGGCAGCATCATGCTGTGGGGATGTTTTTCAGTGGCAGGAACTAGGAGACTAGTTAGGATTGAGGGAAATATGAATGCAGCAATGTACAGAGACATCGTTGATGAAAACCTGCTTCAGAGGGCTCTGGTCCTCAGACTGGGGTGAAGGTATATCTTCGACCCTAAGCACACAGCCAAGATAACAAAGGAGTGGCTACGGAACAATTCTGTGAATGTCCTTGAGTGGCCCAGCCCGAGCCCAGACTTGAACCCAATTAAACAACTCTGCAGAGATCTGAAAATTGCTGTGCACCAATGCTCTCCATCCAACCGGATGACGCTTGATGCAAAGATGAATGAGAGAAACTTCCCATAAATAGGTGTGCCTGGGCTCATTTACACTTGCTTTGGCTTTAACATACATTAAAGTGCCTACCGATTCAACATGCTTGTATGATGTGTTTTTGATGCTTCAGCGGTGCTTCAATTAAGCTTTTGGGATGCTTCGGCGGAGTGTCGATGATGATTCCATGATGCTCTTTTGAAGCTTTATTGAAGCTTGGCAGATGCCCTGCGTGTGTGTGGATATCTCATACCTGCAATTTCTCTAAAACAAAGCAAAGCTAAAGCTGAATTAAAGCCTCTCAAAAGCTGCAGGTGCTTCAAGCGAGCTTGGCCATAGAATTCTATGGAGACTTTGAAGACGCTTTGAAGCACCTCTAAAGCGACATGGAGTATAATTTTTGAAGTGAAGCCGAAGCAAAGCAAAGCAAATGCAAGGTGTAAATAAGACTGTAAGCTAACCATTTTATTTAGTGACAGGGGCTTTGACTGGCATTCAGAGAGCTTTAACAAAGCCTGTCCAAAGCCATGTTTTGAAGCAAGTGTAAACTAGCCCTAAGTCTTATTTATTTTTCAGCGTTCAACTTCTGTTTTGTAAATAAACATTTAAAAAGAATACAAAACTTTATGGGAAGGATGAGTCCCTCCATCGACTTGTGTAAATTGTATCTTGAGCTATTGAGCTCTGTTTACAACACTTTTACAAGAGGAAGTAAGTAGAAAATGAAAGACATACAATGGGGTTAATCCTCCTCCTACTGGCTCGATATAAAAATGTACATTTTTCAAGTCTTAAAATACTTAAATGTGGTTATCAAATGGTATTTTTAGCTCTGATCATATTAAACAACAAAAGAAAATATGTGCAAAACAACTTGACGTTTCCTTTAAATGTGAAGGAAAACCAAAACGTTACAGTGTCCATGCAACACCCCATAATGACATCACTCATCCCTGGGCAAACTAGTCAGGTATTTCCCTATTAAAATATATCTGTAAATCAATTCCATACCTGTTTTGTGTATGGCAACTTCTGTTTTAGTTTTATTAACCATTTAATGTACAACCAACCCAACCTAGGAGGGAAGTGTCTCTCTACTATGTGCTTATCTTGGTTCCAACATTTCCAGCATTGCTCCTTTAGTCTCATCAGCAAATTGTGTCCAAAGTAATGTGTTCAGTCATGGCTAAAAAATGCTGATCAGGGGCAGAGTTAACTGCAAGATGTCTGTCAGTTGTAAGCAAATGTGACAGGTCTGGTGAGAGAAAACTGAGACGGGGCGTGAATCATCACCTTCACTGCCAAGACCTCAGCTCAAAGGGCTATTTCACATTAATATTCTTTATCTGAAACCAAAATAAACTGCTCAACAACAATTCAGTTGAAATGACTTAAAATTGGAAATAGATTCATTAATTATAATAATGGCCATATATCATAGTCTAGATATATTAATTTAAACATATTTATTATAATTTGTCCTTGTGCAACAAAAACTACATTTGTTGTTAAAAGACATCTAAAACAAAGAGCAAAAATGTAATATAATGCAGCCTATCAGCCCTTAGAGATGGTGGCCACATCAGTTTCTTGCTCTTCAATGTTGCTTCTCTGCAGATAAAGAGCAGTGACCAAGCATTGTCACCCTAGGACAAATAGTGTGTTACTGGCAAAATTACCAGGTGAAAATAAAGGAAAAAAATCCTGAAAAAATCCCAAAACAAATGCAGTTATCACATCTATGTATTGATAAGATCCTAACAGTTTGCTTAAAGCTGGAGTCCCGTGAATTTTCTTTTTTTTTTAAGTCAGCAGCTACAAATACTGCAGCTGATGATTTTTAAAATAAGGACTCTCACCTGCCCCCGGGTCCAGCGATGTAGGCACCTGAGGCCAAACCGTCCCTCGGTCATTGGATGCTGCTGCGGCCATCTTCGATGAGGGAATCAGGAAAATAAGCCTTGTGGCTTCCCTTCCCAGTTCCCTACTGCACATGTGCGAGTCATGCTGCACAATCCGAACGGTCCCTGCTGTCTCTGGGGCCCGTGTGTGTCCCAGCAGACAGCGCGGAGGGACAGAAAGAGGCATAGACTCCCGTGGGAGTCTATGCCTGGAAGTGGGTCTTAGACAGGTATCTGCACCCCCCCCCCCCCCCCCCCCGATAGGTGCCAAATGTGACACCGGAGAGGGAGAGGGTTCCGAAAAGCAGAGGTTCAATTTTTGTGTGAACCTCCACTTTAAGGGCAGGTAGTATAAAAGCAGCCAGGGTTGTGACTTGACTAAGTATAAAAATCATAAAGAATAATTTGTGTGCATATGAGGTACCATAACTCAAGGAATTCAGCCACTTGCTGAACTATGGGTCGCATGCCACCTCATGGACTTACCTCTGTTATTTACGACTGTTAGATTTAGTGAGTTCCAGGAGTACAGCTATCACTACACAGAATCATGCGACCCTGCAGCTGCTGGGGCTGAGACCACTCAGCGTTGGAGCACTGGAAGTATAGCAATAGTAAAAATGTAAGCGGTAAATTAAATATATAAGTCCACAAGGTGGCACGCATCTTGTTGGACTTAACCCATAGTAATTCAGCAGATTTTTCAAAGTGCCTGAATTAATGAAGTTAAAGCAGAGTTCCACTCAAAAGTGGAATTTCCACTTATCTGTCTCCTCCCCCCTCCGGTGCCACATTTGGCACCTTTCAGGGGGAGGGGGAAACGGATGCCTGTTTTTGACAGGTATCGTTCCCCACTTCTGGGAGATGGGGCCGCGGCCAGGTCCCTCTGAAGTTTGGCCCCCTCCTCCTTCCTCTGCTGTCGGATCAATTAGAAAGCACAAAGTGCTTTGTGCATGCGCAGTAGGGAACCAGCTGCGGGGTTCCCTTACCAGGAATGGTGGCGGCAGTACCCGACAGCCAATCTGAAGATTGGCTGGGGTGCCGACATTGCGGGCGGCCTGGACAGTAGGGATGAGCCGAACCCCCCCCCGGTTCGGTTCGCACCAGAACTTGCGAACGACCCCCGCGTTCGGTACGAACGTTAGAACCCCATTGAAGTCTATGGGACTCGAACGTTCGAATTGGAAAGTGCTAATTTTAACGGCTAATATGCAAGATAGTGTCCTAAAAAGGGTTTGGCGACCTGCCTCCTGCCTCAGGGGACATGGGTCACTGCAAAAAAAAGTTTTAAAAACTACCGTTTTGGCGGGAGCACTGATTTTAATGACGATTAAAGTGAAAAAAAAAAGTGAAATATTCCTTTAAATATGGTGCCTGCGGGGTGTCTGTAGTATGCCTGTGAAGTGCCACGTGTTTCCCGTGTTTAGAACAGTCCCTGCACAAAATGACATTAAACGGAAATAACACCATTTAAAACTGCTTGCGGTTTTAATGTTATATCTGGTTCCTGCAATATGGTTGAAAATCATTGAGAAACATGGCATGGGTAGCCCTCCCTGCCCATTACCAGCCTATTTGGGTCTTGTACGCATATTAAGGGGAACCCCGTACCCATATTAAAAAAAGGAAATGTGTGTGGCCCCCAGGCCCTATATACTCAGAACAGCAGTATACAGGCGGTGCAAACAAGACAGGGACTGTGTAGGTTTGTTGTGTTAAGTTGAATCTGTTTGTCATTTTCAACTGGTACATTTTTAAAGTGTAGCTCCAGTCAAAAAAACTATCTTTAAGCTTTTTGGAAAACATAGGGAAGGGTTATCACCCCTGTATAATTTGTTTTGTCGTCCATCTTTTTTCATCTCACTTGCTGCTGTCTCCTTGCGTTTGCAAGTAGGAGATGTTTGTAAGTTGGATGTTTGAAAGTAGGGGCCTGCCCTATATTATAGCGGTATGTACTGGGTACAGAGCACGCAGACAGCACGCACTATCTCCTAACACTACTGACTGCAAGCTCTATTATTAACCACTTGTTAGCCCAATGTTTGCATAAAGTGAAAGATGAAGTTATGCTGAGTAAATAGATATCAAACATGTCACTCTTCAAAATTGCACATGCCCGTGGAATGGCGCCAAACGTCGCTACTTAAAAAATCCCCATAGGCGACGCTTTAAATATTTTTTTACTGGTTACATGTTTTGAGTTGCAGAGGAGGTCTAGGACTAGAATTATTGCTCTCGCTCTAACATTCTCGGCGATACCTCACATGTGTGGCACATGCGAGCACATGGGGACATGGGCGCTTTAATTTTTATTTAATTTTTTTATTGTTCATTTTACTTTATTTTAGTTTGACATTTTTTTTCCCAAAAATATATTTTTGATCACTTTTATTCCTATTACAAGAAATGTAAACATCCCTTGTAATAGGAATATGGGGTGACAGGTCCTCTTTACAGTGAAATCTGAGGGGTCAATATGACCCCACATCTCACCTCTAGGCTGGGAAGCCTGAAATAAAAAAAAAAAAAAAAGATTCTGGCTTTGATCGTACTGGCGAGTTGGTAGAAGCACCGGAGGGCGGTGAGGGGTGGGGGGCGTCTATGGCTGGGTATTTCAGGGTATCACCGAGTATGGCTGGGTATGGCAATTTATGGCAGGGTATTACAGAGTATTGGCGGGGTATTGCCGGGGTACTACAGAGTAATAGCAGGGTACTGCAGAGTAATGGCGGGGTACTGCACTGCAGAGTAATGGCGGGGTACTGCAGAGTAATGGCGGGGTACTGCAGAGTAATGGCAGGGTACTGCACTGCAGAGTAATGGCAGGGTACTGCACTGCAGAGTAATGGCGGGGTACTGCACTGCAGAGTAATGGCGGGGTACTGCAGAGTAATGGCGGGGTACTGCAGAGTAATGGCAGGGTACTGCAGAGTATGCACTGGTATTGCAGAGTATTGGCAGGGAATTGAGGGGTTAAATTCGGTGAGCAGCGATGGACTCACCACCTTTGGTGAGTCCAGCTTCTATAGACACAGAATGCCAGACACGGCCCTGCCCCCCCCCCCCCCGGTGCCCACGTCACTGGATTTTAATGACATCAATGGGATCCAAGGGCTGCGCTGCTATCAATCTATCCACTCAAGAGCCAAGAACTCCCGGGCGGAAAGGTACATCGCATCTCCGCCGAGGGAACAAAGGGCTCAGGTGAGTAAAATGGGAGGGGCTGGTTAGGGTCAGAAGTTTTTTCACCTTAATGCATAGGATGCATTAAAGTGAAAAAACACGAGGGTTTACAACCCCTTTAAACTGTGAAAATGTGCTGTTATAAGAAACATTTTGAAATGCTAAATTTATTTATGCAGTACCCTGAAAAATGTACCTTGTGTTTGGAATTTATTCTGAAAAATGTAAGTGTGTTTCCTGGTATGTAAGTGTGTGTAGGCACTTCTGTACTTAGAGCCTTATAGATGTATATCTGTATTGTGAGATCTAAGGCACTGTGCCTGTGACTGCTAATTTCAAGAGATTTGGAGTGAGTGATTTGGGGATGTCACTATTGTGCTGCACTGTTGTTCCTTGCTGGGGGCTCTGGCATGAGGAAGAAAAGCCCTGCTTCTAACAAGAGACACTATCTAAAATGAAAAAAATAAAGGTTTTCCTATAGTTCTTCTACTTTAAATTTGATATAACCTTAACAGTTTTCACAGGTATCTTCTGTGAACTACAAAACAAGCCTCCCTAAGTTATGGAGGTTGCGGCCACATCCCTTGCAGGGTGGCCTTGACTTATTGGGCTTACCGGTAGTCTCCTCTTGGCCTGCTCTTCGACGTCTAGGGGTTCCCAGGGTTGATACCCAACAACTTGAACGCTGACACAAATAAAGTCCTTTGGAAAGGTTTTATTTTGCAGCAATAACATCCAATAACACAGTCTCTCGTGGGAACAGAGGGCACGGGTGAAGAACTCAGGCACCTTGAACTGCAGGTCTAGCAAAGTCTATAATTCCACCCAGAGAGTAGCCACTCGCAGCTGGGTACCTCAAGGCTGAACCGATCTCTAGCCAGAGATCATGGCAGTCAGCACATCAACTTGAATACTTGAAACAATCCTATGAATGTGTACAAGTTGTAACTAAGGGTGAACAGGAGCCTTTTTCCTCAGTACCTGGAACGTTCTCTGTCTCCTCAATGGTACTGGAAAAACGTGAATTCATCAATGTCCTTCCCAACTCAGTAACCAGGCACTTCCCAGGATGCCACTTGTCGGCCCTCCTCCAAAGAGTCCTCCCCCGGTCACTTATATAGTGTGGGGCGTGCACTACACAGCCTGAGCTATGATTGGCCACAGGCAGGATGCCTGTGGCCAATCATGGCTCTCCTCGCTGCCGGCGCTGCGATTGGCCAAGCATGCGGGGTCACAGTGCATGCTTGGCCAATCATCGGGCAGCAATGCACTGCGCCAACGCAGTGCATTGTGGTCCGCGCGCGCGTCACTCGAATTTTGACGCGAACGGCCAAAACGTTCGGAATTCGCCGAACGGACGAACAGCCAATGTTCGAGTCGAACGTACGTTCGACTCGAACACGAAGCTCATCCCTACTGGACAGGTAAGTGTCCATATGTTAAAAGTTAGCAGCTGCAGTATTTGAAGCTACTGACTTTTAATTTTGGCTGGACCTCCTCTTTAAGCTTTAATTTTGCAGTAGGATCTTCATATGGCTATGGAAATGAAAAAATGTAGTTAACTCAAAGGTGGTGATGTACTAATTGAGCACATTTTATTACTTAAAGGGTTTGTAAACCCTCATTTATTTTTTTAAATAACAAACATGCAATACTTACCTCCAATGTGGAGTTTGTTTTGCACAGTGTGGCCCCCGATCATCTTCTTTTGGGCTACTTTGTGGGCATGCTCCTGAGTCCAGCTTTTGCGTCTATAGACACAGAATGCCAGACACGGCCCTGCCCCCCCCCCCCCCCGGTGCCCACGTCACTGGATTTTAATGACATCAATGGGATCCAAGGGCTGCGCTGCTATCAATCTATCCACTCAAGAGCCAAGAACTCCCGGGCGGAAAGGTACATCGCATCTCCGCCGAGGGAACAAAGGGCTCAGGTGAGTAAAATGGGAGGGGCTGGTTAGGGTCAGAAGTTTTTTCACCTTAATGCATAGGATGCATTAAAGTGAAAAAACACGAGGGTTTACAACCCCTTTAAACTGTGAAAATGTGCTGTTATAAGAAACATTTTGAAATGCTAAATTTATTTATGCAGTACCCTGAAAAATGTACCTTGTGTTTGGAATTTATTCTGAAAAATGTAAGTGTGTTTCCTGGTATGTAAGTGTGTGTAGGCACTTCTGTACTTAGAGCCTTATAGATGTATATCTGTATTGTGAGATCTAAGGCACTGTGCCTGTGACTGCTAATTTCAAGAGATTTGGAGTGAGTGATTTGGGGATGTCACTATTGTGCTGCACTGTTGTTCCTTGCTGGGGGCTCTGGCATGAGGAAGAAAAGCCCTGCTTCTAACAAGAGACACTATCTAAAATGAAAAAAATAAAGGTTTTCCTATAGTTCTTCTACTTTAAATTTGATATAACCTTAACAGTTTTCACAGGTATCTTCTGTGAACTACAAAACAAGCCTCCCTAAGTTATGGAGGTTGCGGCCACATCCCTTGCAGGGTGGCCTTGACTTATTGGGCTTACCGGTAGTCTCCTCTTGGCCTGCTCTTCGACGTCTAGGGGTTCCCAGGGTTGATACCCAACAACTTGAACGCTGACACAAATAAAGTCCTTTGGAAAGGTTTTATTTTGCAGCAATAACATCCAATAACACAGTCTCTCGTGGGAACAGAGGGCACGGGTGAAGAACTCAGGCACCTTGAACTGCAGGTCTAGCAAAGTCTATAATTCCACCCAGAGAGTAGCCACTCGCAGCTGGGTACCTCAAGGCTGAACCGATCTCTAGCCAGAGATCATGGCAGTCAGCACATCAACTTGAATACTTGAAACAATCCTATGAATGTGTACAAGTTGTAACTAAGGGTGAACAGGAGCCTTTTTCCTCAGTACCTGGAACGTTCTCTGTCTCCTCAATGGTACTGGAAAAACGTGAATTCATCAATGTCCTTCCCAACTCAGTAACCAGGCACTTCCCAGGATGCCACTTGTCGGCCCTCCTCCAAAGAGTCCTCCCCCGGTCACTTCCACGAGCTGTGGCGCCTCTCCAAGCCGAGAGCACACCCGGACACCTTGAATCCTCCCTCAGTTACTGCGCCTCGGACCAGCAGGTTCCGAGACTCGGGAACAGACGGATCCTTATCCCAGACCAGGCAGGTCTGTTGGGGGCCTCACAGGGGCTACCCCGGTCCTGGAACCAGAACAGACCACACGGTCCTCACAAACTCCTCTCCCTAAACACGTGGCCCACACATCTTAAGTACCCCTTCCCAGACTCCCCAGCGGGGCCCAGCACTCCCACTGATTGGTTTCCGAGAAGGTTGATACTCAAAACGTCCAACCAGGCCTGGTTCTGGCCTTCATATGCACCTCACTGCTCACGTGACCAGGCAGAACTTCCAACACAGACTGATGTCAAGGCCAACCTACGTAATTAACCCTCAGAACCCCTACTGTTCTGAAGCAAAAACTAAATTTACATGCGTATGACATTTTGTCCAAAATGTCATCCGCTACATGGAGATAAGAAGAGGATGTGTTATAGTCCAAATTAAGAGAGCCACCTAGGGTGACAACGTTGCTCCTCCATAGATACAGTAAATACAACGAGTGAGTGTCACTCAAGGACAAGGAGGTTGTTACTGGCAGGATCACAAAATAAACAAATAGGAAAACAAGCTGTAAAAAAACACAAAAAAAAAACACATTGTGGATTGAGCATATAGTTTTATAAAATGAAAAACATAATTAAAGTATAGACAAACCCTAATAGTGAAATGATTGTATTATCTCCCTTTTGATCTGTAAAAATATAACATTCAAAATGTTTGGTTATATCTGTTTGATCCTAATATATACCTGTGGATCCTGTTGAAAATCTGGAGTGAAAAACTTCCCATACCTGTGCTGAACTCACATTGTTCCATCTCTCTATGAGGATTACAGAACACATCCCTCCTATGTTGTAGAGATGGAGGGAGGGGTGTTCTATAGTCATGTCCTAAGGTGACAACTCTGCTCTGTAGACACAGTATAGTTTTGTTCTTAACCTTATATACACTTTAATTGTTTTACAGATACATTACATAACATTATAGTTGGGTGTTTCTTTGTAAATTATTATTCATTGTAAATGTTAAAGCTGAAGTAAACTCTCTCAATCAAAATGAACTATTTTATCTTCATGCTGATAGCATTAGTAAATAGCTAGGAAGGTACAGTTAGGTCCATATATATTTGTACACAGGCACAATTTTAGTTTTTTTTAGGTATTTACCAAAACATATTCAAACATAATGGATATGGGCTGAAAGTGCACACTCTCTTTTATTCTTTCATTTGTGGGTATATACATCCAAATCGGAGGAAGGGCTTAGAAATGACAGCTCTTAAGAATAGCCCCCCCCCTTTCTTCAAGGGACCAAAAGTAATTGGACAATTGAATCAAAAGCTGTTTCATGACAACGTGTGGGCTACTCCTTCATTATTTCCTCATCAATTAAGCAGGTAAAAGGTCTGGAGTTGATTTTAAGTGTGGTATTTGCATTTGGAATATATTGCTGTGAACCTACATCATGCTTTCAAAGGAGCTGTCCATGCAAGTGAAACAGGCCATTGTAAGGCTTCAAACCTAAACAAATCCTGCAGGAGTGGCCAAATCAACAGTTTGGTACATTCTGAGGAAAGAAGAATGCACTGGTGAGCTCAGCAACAAAATAAGCCTTGGAAGACAACCGTGGTGGCTGATCGCAGGGTCCTCTCTATGGTAAAGAAAAACCCATTCACAACATTCAGACAAGTGAAGGACATTCTCCAGGTGGTGGATGTATCATTGTCAAAGTCTACAATCAAGAAAAGACTTCACAAGAGCAAATGCAGAAGGTGCACCACAAACATAAGCTTGAAGAATAGAAAAGCCAGATTAGACTGCCAAAAAACATCTAAAAAAGCCAAACCAGTTCTGGAAAAGCATTCTTTGGATGGATGGAACTAAGATTAATATGTACCTGAATGATAGGAAGAAAAATATGTGGAGAAGACTTGGAACGGCTCATGATTCAAAGCACGCAATGTCATCTGTGGTCACATAGTGGCACTGGGTCATTGGTGTTTATTGATGATGTTGCAGAAGACAGAAGCAGCCGGATGAATTCTTCAATGTAGATATATACTGTCAGCCCAGATTCAGCCAAATGCAGCAAACTTGATTGGACAGCGCTTCTCAGTACAGATGGACAATGATCCAAAACACACTGGAAAAACAACCCAGGAGCTTTTGAAGGAAAATAAGTGGAATATTCTGCAATAGCCAAGTCAATCACTTGATCTCAACCCAATTGAGCATTTCACTTGCTGAAGGCAAAACTGAAGACAGAAAGAGCCACAAAGAACAACTGAAGACAGCTGCAGTTAGAGCCTGGCAAAGCGTCAGAAAGGAGGAAACCCAGTCTTTGGTAATGTCCATGGTTCCAGACTTCAGGCAGTCATTGCCAGTAAAGGATTCTCAACAAAATATTAAATATGAACATTTTATTTAGGATTATATTACCATATATACTTGAGTATAAGCCCACCCGAATATAAGCCAAGGCACCTAATTTTACCACACAAAACTGGGAAAACGTATTGACTTGAGTATATGCCTAGGGTGGGAAATGCAGCAGCTACTATAAGCGTAAAAGAGGCCCATCTGCAGCTTCCCTGTGCCATCTGCATGCCCCACTGTGCTATCTGTATGCCCTACTGTGCCATCTGCATGCCTCACTGCACCTAATCTCCTGATCTCCCGGCGCTGTGACATGTAGTGTAGTTGGTGGCCGTGCAGTGTAACAAAGCCCCACCTCCTCCTCGTCCTCATCCGTGATGGAACACTGATTCAGTTTCCCAGCAGTGAGTCAGTGTTCTGCCTATCACGGATTAGGACGAGGAGAAGGAGGGGCTTTGTTACACTGCACGGCCGCCAACTAGACTGCATGTCACAACGTCAGGAGATCAGGCGCATGAGGCCGCAGATGGGCACAGTGACTCAAGTATAAGCCAAGGGGGCTTTTTCAGCACAAAAAAATGTGCTGAAAAACTCGGCTTATACTCGAGTATATATGGTAACTTGTCCAATTACATTACATTACATAACTGTATATTAAATTAACTTATTTTACACTTTTTTATATATATATATATATCTTCAGTTGTGTCCTGGTTTCTGGCCTGGGCCAAAAAGATGTCATACATTCCAGAAGTCTTTATGGATATTTTTTTCTTTCATCTGGAGAAGAGGAGGAGGGGCTTTCTCAGCTAAGCACTTTCCCCCACCTGCATGCCTGAGCTAAGGGTAGATGACTGTAGGAAGTAAATGCTACAGAAATAATATGCTCTTACTCAAGGTGGCTCAGATGAGTTCTGCTTTAAAATATTTGGGTAGCAACATGTTTTTCCACTATTTATAACAGCAATAGAGATTTTATTTAGTATTTTATTTAGTTTTGTATAGACCGTGGGAGGATTATAATAGGTTTTACTGCCTTTGGAGGCTCCCTTGGGGAGATTAAGCCCCTTCCTTTGTTGTAAAAAAAAAAAAAGAAGGTTGTCCCCAAGACAGGAAGTGAAGGGAAATCTCTTTACCAGAGCCCTGGATAACAATAAAACCGACTTGGGTTTAAAATATCCCCCATTCATTACAAAATGAAATAAGAAAGCTTTGGGTATAGATACATTTCACATTTAAAAAAAATGGAACCAGACTGAAACATTTATGTCTGTATAACAAAAGCAGAGAAAATGCATGCAATCCATTGGCTCTTCTAAAAACAAATCTATAGAGGAATAAAGAGGCTGTCTTTGTAATAAAGAGCCCGACGCAGTTATTGATGGTTTTTGGGCAGCTTAGCTCAAGGGAGCTCTGTAAAATTTGGAAAGTTAATGTAGCATTTGAGCACCACATGTTAAAGAAACTCCAGGTCAGGATTAAACAAGGCGATTAAAGAGAACACATTTTTTTCCACTTTGAAAAATAAACACTGTCATAATTTGGTCCTTAGAGCAGGTTTTTATTATCAGCACAGAAACAGAAAAATGTGCCCAATAAACGTCACCGTGGGAAGGTAATTCCAAGCACTCGACAGAACAGACTGTACAGTAGGACTCTGCGGTCAACTCTCCCCCGAAAACATTTAAAGGAGGGCTGCACAATGACACAAACTCATTTTGTACAGTTGTAAAAAATAAAATAAAAAATCTGCTTGCCTGTTCTGGATGAGTGTTATGTGAAAGATTACGGTAGGATTTAGACAATAGTTTTAAATGTGGTTTATATTTCCCAGATGGCAAGAGAATCCCCTACAGTTCCACCATCTTTTCACAGTAACATTGCAGTTTGAAGTACAATTGCCTTGAAAAGCTGACGTGCGCGGTTTGATTTGCAGTGTCCGCATGCATACCGCATGAGTAGCGATTCCAGATTCACTGCGTTTAGGGCTGTATATTCCATTCATTTAAGCATCTGGGCCAATGTGATTAGAAATGACTGATCTCAGGTAAGAAATCCCAAATATTTTCTTTTGCAAAATGTGAATTTATCCAGATGTACAGACCTGAGCTATTGATCATTTAGTAGGGCCTCTAGGCCCCTCTCAACCAAACTTTCTTTTTTTCTTTTTTTAAGACAAATAATCCAACTAAATCAACCGGAAGGCTGGTTTTATTCATTCTCTTTGTAGTCTTGAAATTGGTAAGGACAGGTGAAATTGATTTGTCAAATGACAAAAGCGAACCCAGATTGAATAATGGTATAATTAGCTACCCTGCCCATGTTTCCAAGAACTTTTAATAGGAAAATTGGAGGGATATGAAAGATTACAAGGTAATATCCAAAGATGATGTCAGCTCTGTCTGGAGTGGTAGGTAAATGTGATGGATTTAGCATGTGCTTGTCCAAAGTGTGGGTGTAGTGTGGGTGTGTGTTTGTCCTTACCAATGTATATATATATTATAGGAACTAATATATACTGTATATAATTATTTATAATTATATATATATATATATATATATATATATATATATATATATATATATATATATTTATAGATAGATATATATATATATATATATATATATATATATATATATATACCCGTATTTATCAGTGTATAACACGGACATTCATTTTAAGAGGGAAGTTTCAGGAAAAAAAGGAACTTTGAAGCAAAATAAGGGTCAGTGCACATCTGCAACCTCACCATTGCCATCAGTGCAGCCTGATCAATGCCCATCTGCAACCTCACAAGTACCATTTATGCAGCAGCCTCATCAATGCCATCAATGCAGCAGCCTCACCATCTCCCCATTGCCATCAGTGCAGCCTGATCGATGCCCATCTGTAGCCTAGAGGGGACAGGGAGTGGGGCAGTTGCAAATGCCGGCTCAGAGTACTGTGCCCAAGCCCACCCAGTTGTGTGATAATAGCAAATTAATATTTGCTATTGTCTTCATGATTTTCCTCCCGGCCAATCAGGAAGCAGGTCCTGAAACCCGTCACCCAATTGGCCGAGAGGAGAAGTGATCCTATTGGCCACATAGGAAGAGGAGAGAGGAGAAGTCACCTTGATGTCGTAGAGGAGGAAATGCAAGGGAAGCCACTGCCCACAACCTGAAGGAAGCGCTGCCCACGACCTAGATGGGGTAAGTGTGGGACTGGTGACCAACGGACCTGGGGGGGGGTGTGCAGGTGACAGGGTGACCCAATAAGTACCATTCATATCTGTGCAACTTCAAGTCGTAGTGACTTCAAAGTAGTCCTTGCACTACTTCATGCGACCATGGACCTCAAGATTACACAGGCATTGCTTCAAGTCGTGTCAAAGTCACTGCAAAAAATCATGGCAAAATCACAGCAAAGTCGTGTGACTTTCAGATCGCACTAGTGTGAAAGGGGCCCAATCGCATAGTGCTTAGCACTTCTGCCTTGCAGCACAATCCATTGGTTCAAATCCCAATCAGGACACTACCTGCATTCAGTCCATCCTTGAGGGCAATGTGAATGTACAATATGTATTGTATAAATTGTAATTTTTGTTACAATATAAATACAGGTAAAAAATTAACTAATAATAAAAACAAATCTCTGTGTTCTTTTAATTTGATTGGATTGCTGGCCATGAAATAAGAAATAAAAAAACAAACTCTTTCTGAATGTTTTCCTTTAACAAGTCTTTAGATAACATTTTCCCTTTCATAAAAAAATGACTTCAGGAAACTGCGCCATCCTGGAAATTATTGTGACTTATTTACAGTTTGATGTAGAGAGGAATGAGCTAGCGAGAAAAGATAATGCAAAAACCAGATACTCTTAGACAGTAAATGAATGTCCAAGGGAAAAACAATTACTGGACTAAACATTTTAATGTGCGTGAATACTGCAGCAACCAGAGGGAATAATAAAAAGTGAATAATGAAAAAGTGATTTACTTTAAATAATTTTATATTGTGAAATAAAAAGTGTTAAAGGTAGTGCATGTTAAATGATACAGTGAAGACAAAAACAGGGATCGAAATTCTAATAAACATTATTTCAGTAGCCTTTTCTTTTGTATATTTGTATCCACCTTTCACAATTTCAGCGTGTACGGCAATAGTTACATACCGTATTTATCGACGTATAACACGCACAATTATTTTAAGAGGGAATTTTCAGGAAAAAAAACGTACATTTTGAATAAGGAAGTTTGAAGCACAATAAGGGTCAGTGCCCATCTGCAGCCTCACTATTGCCACCAATGCAGCCCGATCAATGCCCATCTGCAGCCTCACAAGTGCCATCAATGCAGCCTCACCATTGAAATCAATGCAGCCTGATCAATGCCAAACTGCAGCCTCACAAGTGCCATCAATGCAGCCTCGCCATTGCCATCAATGCAGCCTGATCAATGCCCATCTGCAGCCTCACAAGTGTCATCAATGCAGCCTCATCAGTCCACATCAATACAGCCTAACAAGTGCCATCAATGCAGCAGCCTCACCATTGCCATCAATGCAGTAACCTCACTATTGCCATCAATGCAGCCTGATCAATGCCCATCTGCAGCCTCACAATTGCCATCAATGCAGCCTCATCAGTCCACATCAATGTAGCCTCACAAGTGCCATTAATGCAGCAGCCTCACTATTGCCATCAATGCAGCAGCCTCACCATTGCCCTCAATACAGAAGCCTCACTATTGCCTTTGATGCAGCAGCCTCAACATTGCCATCAGTGCAGCCTGATCGATGCCCATCTGCAGCCTACAGGGGACAGGAAGGGGGGTGGGACGAGCGCCGACAGATTACATACAGTGAGAGTCTCTTATGATAGACAGAACAGTGGTCCAAAGGTGGCCCAGGAGACGGGACTTCCTATTACAGAGGCCGCCAAGTAAATAGGAGATTCTCACTGTATGTAATCTGATGACGCTCGTCCCGCCCCCTCCCTGTCCCCTCCGAGGCAGCTAAAATTGAAGTATCGGCGTATAACAAGCACAAGCTATTTGCACCAGATTTTCAGGGTGAAAAGGTGCATGTTATATGCCAATAAATACAGTAATTAGTCTAGTTGAAAAAAGACACAAGTCCATAAAACTCAACCAATAGAAAATCAATAAATAGAAAACCTCAATATACACAATCCTATACCTGCAATTGATGAAGGCAGAAAAAACCCTATAAAGCAGGGATCTCCAAACTTTCTAAACAGGGGGACAGTTTACTGTCCCTCAGACTTTGGGGGAGCGGACTGTGGCCATTGGCAGTAGAAAAGTTCCCGATGTCAGTGGGGAAAAACAATACCCCGTACTTGGTGTAAGTGGGAAGAATTGTGCCCCATCATTCGTGTCATTGGGAGGAATTGTGCCCCATCATTGGTGTCATTGGGAAGAGTTATGCCCCTTCGTTGGTGTTGGTGGGAGGAGTTGTGCTCCATTGTTGGTGTCATTGGAAGTAATTGTGCCCCATCATTGGTGTCTTTGGACCCAAGTGATGCTGTTTTTGGGAGGATTTATGCCCCTTTGTTGGTGTCAGTGGGAGGAGTTGTGCCCCATCATTGGTGTCATTGGGCTCAATTGTTTGTGTCATTGGGAGGAACAGCATCCCATTACTGTGTTGGTGGGAGAAGTTTGCCCCATCTTGGACTTAGGATAAAATGATGAGAAACTTTTAAGGTCTATGCACACTTGTGTGTTGTGGTAAGGCATGCTAAAACATGCATGTTAATGCGTGTTACCACAATACACAGCAATGCTCCTGCTCTATTTAAGTTGCTCATTGCTATCTACTGTACAGAGCATTGGAGTACCATAATGACACCCAAAAAAGGGTCAGGTGGATTATTTCATCAGTTGATTAAAAATGGACTGTCTTAATGCAACACATGTTAACGCACAAAGTAATAAGCATGAAAGTGGTTGTAAACCATTACATACACCTAGTGAATTGACTGGCCTCATGTGATACACAGAGATAAAACAAATCCTACTACATAAGTTGTCGCTGTGTATCTGCAGCTATCTCTCCACATCCATTAAAAGTCCACAATTTACAAATCTTGTCTGAGCTGTCAGAAACAGGGGGCAAAGAGCTAAAGTTACACTCTGGGTCAAAGCTGTTTGGATTGAAGGGACTCACCCTCCTCCACACAGCACACAGGAATAAAGATGAGGCTGTCAATTACCTGGAGGTTCCTCCTCTATCATCTTTTATTCTCTTGGTGTCAGAAAAACCTGTCAGAAGTGACTCATGCTGATAGCAGAGGAATGAAAAAGCAGACAGAAATGACAAAGTATTACTAAACCCACAACAGTAAAATCAGTCTGTATATGCAGTAAAGCATGCTTGCTATACTCACTGAGAAACCTAAGGGGTTAATCCTCTGCATTGTGTAAAAAAGATGTTTGATCGTGTCTTCTTTGATCCTCCCCTCTTTCCACTGTCCCCAATCCATCATCTGATAGTACAGAGTCTTTGGAGTCACTCTGCACATACTCAGTTTGGTGTGCATTGCCAGAGAGTTGTTGTTTTTTTTTTTATAGGGAAGGTGCATGTGATCAGAACAGGGTCAATCAGCACTGTCCAGGCAGAGGGTCAAGGTTACTGCAGCCTCATAGGACAATCAGGGGAGAATGAAAACTCCTCCTACAAGCTTTAACCATATACTGATAGAAGTCACAAGACCGCTATATACTGCTGATGAGGAAAGTATTTAGCAGTTTATATTTACTAAAATAATTGTATTTCCATGTTCTGTGTACTGTGGGAGACCAGATATAGTGAATGAAGGGTCCTAGGTTTAGTAACACTTCAATCTTTAAAGTAAACACTATAGAGGGACATGCTTTGATCATAGTTCATGTCTGAGGTTTACAACCACTTTAAGACACCTCTTATGTGTAATTAGGTCCTAAATCAAAGAGCATCTTAGTTAGGTCCTTAGTAATTTAACCCAAATCAGTTTGTTGGACAAATGTTAGAGAGCTTATTGAAAAGTAAACACATATTATAATAATAGTAGTAATAACTTGCATATTTATCCATAAATATTATATTGGAATACTTAGTCAGGTTTTTATATATATATATATATATATATATATATATATATATATATATATATATATATATATATATATATATATATATATATATATATATATATATAACTATATGTCACATATATCTTTTATACACTTATTTTCACAGTACTTTGTCACACCTTAAATGCATTTTATGAATTGTAATATATAACAGATAATACAAAACTTTAACAAGTGGAAAACGAACCCTAAGACTACAGAAATGTGTCAAAAATCATTATCTTCAGTATTAAAACAATTCATAACTCCTGGTCTTAATATTACATCTACTATTAAATAATTTGCAGACTGTGGATTAACCTAAATTCACTTTAATCTAACCATGATACACGGATGGTGCAGATAATAAAAATCAAATGGATACCCCATGAACTGTTCCCTCAAATTACGGAAAGACTGCATGCGGGATTCATTATGCCGCTCTGCGTTCACGTCTAATTGAATTAACCGACGTGCATATGTCAGATGGATGAAAGACGGCAAAGGGTAAACTAATGATCTCATTTTGCCCTTGGTGAACATTGGAATAAATCAAGACAAAAAAACTGTGGTAAAATACAATAAGAAAATATTCCAAAACATAATCAAGCCAAAAAGACAATGTATTGTGTTTTTACACTTAGGAAAATGAAAATACAACCCCAAAAAAAATATTAACTTTTAACTGCTTGTATAGAATTTTTGTTATAGCAAATGAAGGTGGCACCATTAATAATTTATGTCTTAATGTACTTTGTAAATTCAACTTATGTAATCACCTGAATTGGACTTGGTATGAGCCTTTTACAATCCCCTATACAACAGCACTCAGATTGGGAGAGAAGGGTACATTAGTTATTAAAGAGGTTGTAAAGGGATTATTATATATTTTTTAAAATAACAAACATGTTATACTTACCTCCACTGTGCAGCTCGTTTTGCACAGAGTGGCCCCGAACCTGTTCTGGGGTCCCTCGGTGGCTGTCTTGGCTTCTCCCCCGCAAGTACTTCTCACGTTCATGCGAGCTCCCTCACATGGTGAGAAGCACTTGCAGGTGCACTCCCGTGATACAGCCGGCGGCTATAGCCGCTCACTGTACCACTTGGCCCCGCCCCCGGCGTGGCTCATCATTGGATGTGATTGACAGCAGCGGCTGTGCTGCTTTTAATCCATCCACTCCAGCCAATCAATGGCCAGGCTGAGCGGCGAAGAGGATGTTGGAGGCGAACATGGGACATTCGAGGGATCAGGTAGGTAAAACTGGGGGGGGGGGGGGGGCGCAGGCACTGTCAGATGTTTTTTCACCTTAATGCATAGAATGCATTAAGGTGAAACATTTTTTACCTTTACAACCCCTTTAATTTTTAATATTACTATTTTTTTTTAATTGTTCCTATGTAATGTAACCCATTCTATTACTTATGTCTGCTCTTCCTAGTTTTTTTTTTTTGCTTTTTGTTAATTTTTGAAGTGTCACATTAAAAAAAATACAAAAATGTAAATTTAGCACCTTTTTAAAATGGAAAAATCTATGTGGATCAACTGCACAGGTGCAGTCAACAGAAAGAAGATTAGAAGATTTAGCTTACAAATTCTCGGGATTGGGGCAGGCTGTGGGATGAAGGTAATGCTGGGGAATGGGTAAGGTGACCTTAGCTTAGGTGGCTACATAGGAAGGATTAAGGCCCATACACACAATCAGACTTTTTGACAACGGTGTTTTATCGGACAATCCAACCGTCTGTATGTTTCATCGGACAATTGTTGTTGCTTTTTCAATGGACAAATGTTCGCTGTGCATGCTCTCAAACTTTTCGACAACAAATGTCCGATGGAGGATAATCCGATCGTGTGTACACAAGTACATAAGACTAAAGTCCAAAGTACAAACACAGGCATGCTCAGAACCAATGCGAAATATCAGCCAACAATAGCAGAAGTTGCCCAAAGGGTGGCGGTAAAGAGCTGAAAAACCACGTGATTTGGTGAAAGTTGGCTGAAAATGTTCTGCCATGTGTATGCAGAACAAGTTCACGGCCAACGATTTTTGAATAAAAATCCACGGAAAAGTCAGATGGAAGTCCGATATGCATATAAGGCTTAAGAGTAATGAGTGGGAAAGTTCACTTATCATTTAAACTTATAACCAACTGCTAAACTTCAGCGCTTAATTTGTATCTAGTACCAAACCTTTAACCTTAATCTAATCCTTAATGCCCAGTTGAGTGCAGTGCAATCAGGCTATATACATATACATAGTAATGATTATGCTCCTCTTTTAGCTTTTTTTTTACTTTCTATGTGCCACGTACACAAGACCGGACTTTCCAGAAGAAAAGGTCAGTCAGAATCATTTCATCGTATATTCCGATCATGTGTGGGCTTCATCACTTTTTTTTCAAAAATTCTGACGGACCTAGAAATAGAACATGTTTTAAACCTTTCTGACGGAATCAATTCCTATCAGGAAAACCGTTCATCTGTATGCTATTCCGACGGACCCGAAAATTATGCAAGGGCAGCTATTGGCTACTGGCTATTGAACTTCCTTTTTCTAGTCCCGTCGTACATAATCACGTTCTAAACTAAAAGGACTTTGGTGTGATCGTGTGTAGGCAAGTCTGTTTCAGCGTAACTCTGTCGGAACTTCGTCGGAAAGACCGTCAGAGTTTATTCTGACAGAAAAAACGGTCGTGTGTATGCGGCATTACAGCAAGGATTAAAATATCCTCAGAGAGTATGAGTGCCATTGATTGGAGTACTGTGCAGGGAAGCATTACGGAAAGCTAAAGTGCAGTGGTCTGACTCTCCAACATGCTGGATAAAGGGTTAAAATAAAGTACAGGTTATTTTAACCTTTGCTGCAGCACATAGCAAGAAATCAAGAAACAAAATAGATAAGCATATTTATTATTGTATATGCAATCTGTCTGCATTACCATAAAAAATATAAAAGGCTTGTTTGAGATTTAATTAGCTATCTAACACCTAAACTAACACAAAAAAACTCTTAAAGCTATGTTAAAGCATTGTTTTTAATAACAAACATGTTAACCTTACAGAGAAGCCCGGATTGTCCTGTTCTGGGGTCCCTCACCCATGCTCCTGGCTCTTCCCTCCTTCTGAGTGCCCCCAAAGCAAGCAGATTTCTCTGGGGGCACCTAAGAAGGCACTCTCCCAAGCCGCAGCTCTGTGTGTATATTCACACACAGAGCCACGGCTCGACTCTGCCCCCTTTGTCTTTTCCGATTGGCTCACTGGCTGTGATCAAGAGCAGCAGGAGCTGCCAAAAGCAAATTAGGAGTTTGAGTCCCCGGAGAAGCTAGGCTCTCATGGGCATTGCTGGATCGAGGTACAGTGGTGTAGTGGTTAGCGCTGTCACCTAGCAGTAAGAAGGGTCCCTGGTTCAAATCCCAACCACGACACTACCTGCCTGGAGTTTGCATGTTCTCCCTGTGCCTGCCTGGGTTTCCCCCGGGTACTCTGGTTTCCTCCCACACTCCAAAGACATGCAGGTAGGATAATTGACTTCTGTCCAAAAATTGGCCCTAGTATATGAATGTGGATTGTGGGCTCCTTGAGGGTAGGGACTGATGTGTGCAATGTACAGGGATAGGGACAATTGTAGGCACTCACTCAGGTTGGACTTTATTCAACCTTACTAACTATGTAACTATGTAAGAGGGGGCTCAAGTAAGTATTGGGGGGGCTGAGGAGGCAGGTACACACAGATTTTTTTTTTACCTTCATGCATAGAATGCATGAAGGTAAAAAACGTTGTGCCTTTACAACCACTTTAGCCTAATCCTAAGACTTACTTTTATCCCCAGCTCAACCTTAAAGTGGTTGTAAACCCTTACAAACCACTTTGACCTACAGGTAAGCCTAGATTAAGGCTTACCTGTAGGTCCAAGAAATAACTCCTAAACCTATACGGTTTAGGAGATATTTACAAAAAGACAGCCACCGCTGTCTACGGCGTGTGCGCTCAGGCGCACTGGGCAGGCCGCAAATCTCTGCGATATCCCGCGAGTGTCGGCTCCCGTGCGCATGCACGGGAGTGACGTCATCGCTGCTCCGGTGAATCACAGCGCCGGAGCAGCGAGACCCAGATGTCACTCCGGGATCGATGGCAGCGGTGGACATGAAGACGGAGGACCGCTTCGGGGGCTTCGTTCTCAGGTAAGTTATTCATAATGAGCTAGTATGCTATGCATACTAGCTCATTATGCCTTTGCCTTGCAGGTTGCTTTTTATTTTTTTTACCATGGGTTTGCAACCACTTTAAAGTGGAAATAAATTCTCTCAAACAACATGAACTATTTTAGTCCTTATACTGCTAGCCTTAGTAAATTGATAGAAAGGTATACTATATTTGCTTGTGTCAAGCTTTTATTTTTACGGTTTCTGGCCTAGGCCAAAATTATGTCACACATCCTTTGAGTCTTTATGTGTATTTTTGTTTTCTTTCATCCGAAGAAGGGCATCCTCCTGCCAGCATGCCTGAGCTAAGGGCAGATAGATTCCAGGAAGTAAATGCTACATGAATCATCTGTTCATACTTAGGATGTCCACTTTTTAAAGTGATTTCTCACCAAAATATACCATTGGGGCATGGATGAGTGGGGGAGTTTGCTTTGAATATTAGAAATAAATTAAATAGTATTTTCAGTTTGTGGTGCTCAGATACAGTTTAGTTCTGTGACTGCCTGGCACCCCCACTGGGTGCTTCCGCCAACATACAGCTTCCTCCACTCTGGAACCAGGAACCAGATATTATAGTGGAACATTGCACCCAAGAAGTAGACGACACTAGCTTAGGGGCAAATTGATACTGACTTATTGTAAATTCACACAGAATATATACCCCACAAAATCAGGCAAGTGCTTTATCACATTACTCTAAACAATGCAATCTTTAAACAGTAATAACAGTATCTAATGAACAAGTAACATATACAATGAGAGAAAAAAAACCTTAATAAACAGATTACACATAGCAGCAGGAGACACCAGCATCAGGTTAAAGCGGAAGTAAACCCATTGATTTAATAGTTTCAAAAAACAGTTAAATTCCCGACATGCCGGAAATGCTAACTGTCACATTAGTTGTGCTCTCAACCAAACTGCCAAACCATCCAATGGCTGGGGTCATAACTGATCACATGTGCAGCATCATGACAGTTAAAGATTAAGCAGAGGCCAAGATGGCAGCTTCCTTGGCTGAAAATAATAGGAGGGTTTACTTCTACTTTAAGTCCAGGAGGGGGGATTGAAGCAATCAATGTATATGGAGAGAATGAATACTGCACTAAGTTGAACTATAATAAAATAAAACATCTGCAACATACCATGTGATATAATATCACAGCATATGAAATAAAGTAAAAAAATGTTGCACTAATAACACAAGTGACCACCTATCACATAGGTAGTGAAAGAAAATAAATGAATAAGGCCCACAGTAAGTCATCCAGTCAAAACCCATGATCCATAAAGAATCAAAAGTGCAACACAAGTTCCATAAACAAAATGTCCACCCACCTCCTCCAAAAGAGCTTTTCACAATTAAATCATCCGCGGGTACAAAGACATGCTGGTAGGTTATTTGGCTTCTGTCCAAAATTGGCCCTAGTATATGCATGTGAGTTGGGGACCTTGGATTATGGGCTCCTTGAGGGCAGGGACCGATGTGAGTGTGCGATATATGCGTGGAGCGCTGCGTAAATTGACAGTACTATATGGGTACCTTAAATAAAAAAAATAATAATGTAGTAGAAGAACAACTTAATGAGACACAATGTACAGGGATAGGGATAGGGACAGGAATAGGGACAATTGTAGACCCACACTCACTCAGGTTGAACTGGATGGACTGGTGTCTATTCAACCTTACTAACTATGTAACTATGTATACACATAATACACATAATACACATAATAATGACACTACAGCTAGCTCTCATCTACATGTTTCATCGTATCTGATGTCATCTGGGGCACGCAGAATCAATCAATGCTGGTTTTGGCACAGAGGCCCCACATCTGTATTCAGGTCCTAGGTTCCCAGAGTCTGGGTGTTTTTGGGGGAACATGGACCCAAATCTGAAACAAAACCATTACAAAGATCCACCAGTCACACGCCTCCCAAAGAATAGAGCCCCCTCAAAAGCCAGGAACCCTAGTCCATAGTCAGTAAGCAAGAGGTTACCCTGTAGTCCCCTCCAAAAGCCCCTGTCCCGGTTGGATCTGTCACAAGTTCCACTATAACCTTATTCCCAGCTAAATCTTGACTCTAATATACTATATATCTAATACTGACATTTACTTACCATGTGTCAAAAGTATTGATACCAAATCCTAACAATACCATTCTAAACAATAGCGCGAAAACTGTACTATTCCATATTGTCAAAATGATTTTTTTCCCCTTTTAATAGCTATATTTTCTTTTCTCCTTTTATAACTTTCTTGACAATGTGTTTCCAGATAACCAATCCCCACCTGTATTAAAAAGTGACATAAATTCAGTGTAATGTCTAATCTCCCCCATCCCCAGTAATGTTATTTTCTTCAGTGCCTTTATAACATGACTGGCCAGAATATACATCACAATAGTTGTCTGACAAGTCTATTCAGCCTGTTGAAGATGGTAGATAGGAAGCAGACAATAGGCTTGTCGTGATTTAACGTCTGCTGATGACTGCATCTAACTAAATCTTTAAAGAATCTATTTTAAGAAAATGCTATTTCATCTTATCTCACGATCTGTAGCTTTCGTCTCTTAGTTCCCAATCTTCATTTTTTATTACAAGGAAGATAAGTTATATTCTTCTTCTCCGAGAAGAACAAGCTACACAGTCATTGGAGTTGTGGGGAAAAAAGTGAAATGAAACAAGCTTTTTGTATTACAGCAATAACAGTCTGTGTTTAAATTCTAGCGAACGCTTTGTTAGAAAAAAAAAAATCTATTTAATAAGAGCCAGACAATGGTACAGCTGGGACATTCAATTTACAGGACGAATGTTTTACTTGTGCAGAATCAGCACGTTCCTGAAATATGGACATGCGGCTACAATTGTATAGAATCTTTGTATCCCTGAAGATGGAAACACGGGCAGGAAGGAGGAGAAGATATACAGTCACCGCCAATGCCCCAGTGAAATTGCGCTATCCGTTTTTTCCTTTGGCATGGTGTCGCTGGGTCTGTTTTATTTCATGTTCAGCTTAAAGGCTAAACGAGTTATACGCCTTACTTTCAACTATCGGTACTTTTAAGCTTTGAACCTAGGGGGAACAACAACGGACATGTTTTTTTATCTTTTGCTTTTAAGTATAATAAGATGATATTTGTGCCTGACAGTGGGGTATGTGGGCTGTGTCATACACAAAAAATATGAAAGAGCCATAGAACATACAATTCAGGGTAGCTTGTGTATAGGAATTATTGAATTCATTTACAAATAGTCAGTGGAAAAGTGCAAGATGTTTTTAGCAAATTAAGAAAGGTTTCTAGTTGAAATATAAAACTACAGCTTTCCATATTGGCTTCCACTAGCCCGATGCATATAATAAAAAAAAAAAGTACAACATACAAAGTCATTTACAACACTGCCCCCAGCAGCATCACCAACCTCATCTCAACATATCACCCAAACCGTTCTCTCTGCCCCTCCCAAGACCTCCTGCTCTTAAACTTCTTTGTCGCCTCCTCTCATGTTCGCATCCAGGACTTATCAGAACTTCTTTGATCCTCTGGAATGCCCTACCCCAATCTGTCTGGTTATCACCTATCCTCTGTGCCTTTAGGGGATCTGTGAAAACTCAGAAAAATCTATTCAAGAAAGTCTACCCCACCTCCACCTAAAAAAAAAACATATCCATCTGCCCATCCCCCACAGCTAATACCTTTTGTACTGGTTCGACTTCCCTTTTAGATTGTAAGCTCCACAACAGGGCCCTCTCAATCCTTCTATATTGAACAGTATTGCACCTGCATTGTCTCCAATATTTTGTAAAGCAATATTGCAAGTTGACGTGTGATTTGGTTTGTTTACATTTGTTTTTTGTTAAAAATATCATTTTCGGACCTTCGGATGTATCCAAATCTATAAATGAACATAGTAACGAATGTAAATGAATCCGAAAAAAGTTGAAATCAAATTAACTAATGCATTTGTTATTTTTGTTGCATTCAGATTCACTGTGAAGCTGGTTGTTAAACAGCGGAGAGCCACTGGGTCCTTAACAACCCTGACTCATCTGCTGTCAGCAGGATTCTACAATGACAGTAAAAAGTAAACAAATAATGTGTGCATTAAAGATTTTTTTTAAAAAAGACAGCCTGGGGATTCCCCCCCCCCCCCCCCCTCAATACCAGGCCTTTCAGGTCTGGTATGAATTTTAAGGGGAACTCCATGCCAATATGTAAAAAAACAAATGATGTGGGGCCCCTCGAAAATTCATACTGGACCCTTCTTCTGATAAGTTCTGATAAGTCACTCCACCCCCCCACCGGGCAAGAATTGTGGAGAAGAAGCCCTCCCCTCAAAGCACCACCTATGTTAGGGGCATGTGGCTTGATATGGTTCAGGAGGGGTTTGCTCTTGCTCAATCCCCCCCCCCCCCCCTGTTCCTGGCTTGCCAGGCTGCATGCTTGGAAAAAAGATCTAGTATTCATTTTGGGGGTACCCAACCCCGTGCCTAAATTTATTTTAACCTACACTATATTTGTTTACTTTCTGCTGACAGCGGGAAATGGTTGTTAAGGACACTGCGGCTGTGGGCCACTTAACACCCAGGCTATTGCTAATGAAATTAACTAAATACAAGATAGAAAACTAATTCCGAAAATTTACGAAAGCATCTGAAAATGAAACTAAAGGAAATTTTGCAGGGTGCACATGTCTAATTGCAAGCACCTAATGTACGATATACCTTCTAAAGCCTTCTTATTTCTCATCTAACTTTGCTGTCCTTAGCCCTCGATGGCACCACTTCCATAACTGATAACCAGCTATCCAGCACTGAAGTCCATACACACTAACTCTTTCTGACCTCATCGTGTTGGTGTTGCTGGGTTTGTCTAGAGACCCTGAGAGAACCCTTCTCCTGGACAACCCATAGGAAGTTTACACATCACTGCCTGCCTTCCTCCTCAATAATGAAAACAGAAGACCCGGAAATGCAAGAAAGTAGCCTAATTTTTTCTTTACTAATACTACGATTAGTTCAATGGGGGTGGGGGCCAAGGGGTTAAGGGACACAAAACAAATGAAGTTCAATCTGAAGGAGGCAGTCTGTGATTTGCAAAGGAGTTAGGCAGTAGATATACATATTTTACAAGGTCAAGGGGTAATGCAGAATATTTAAATATCTGTTTTGTTATGTGAAAAAAAAAAGGATTGAACTGACTTGACCCTCACCACTACCACCTTACAAAATGAGTTAGTTCACATGCAGAGTTAAACCAATGGGAAATTCTGAAGTTATTGTATACAAACTATAGTTGTCCTTTACTTTTTCTTAAATTCCCATCACTTTGTAGCCTGCAGTGCTACTGAAGATTATCATTTACTATAAATTTGGCTGAAAATCAAAATGTGTGGATGTTTCACAAATGGCAGAATTTATTATCTTTCCCAAAGTAGCAGAAACAAAGAAAAGAAGAACAAAAAAAAAAGATTAGCGACTGAATGAAATCCCGCACCAACAACTGCTGCCAAATCTGGGCATAATTCATTTAAAGACATTTATGTGGCTTAAAGCTTTCATTATCTTGGGGGGAAAAACAGTGAGTCAAAATGAGCCAGAAAAAGAGTTTTGAAATTCCCAGTTTTAAATGAGCTGAACCTCTTACTTGACCGAAAGAGCCTTTTAAAAGATTATATGTAAACTGTTACAATTAACAAGATGCCCAAACAACATTTCATCGCTGTTGTCGCAGAAAATAAGTCAAAAGTAAACAGATCAAAGTCAACATGAGGTATACCAAAATCTGTCTCTCTCAAAGATAGTATAATAGTGCAAGTCTGGTACTATGTCAACTATAACTATTATAATAATTGCATATTCAAAAGGTTTTATTTACCAACTCTAAGCCCCTGTACACACAGTCGGAGATTTCCACAACCAAATCCGTCGGATTTTGTCCGTCAGATTTAGTCTGACGGATTGTGTTTGAAACTGTTGCATACACACGGTCGGACTAAGTTGTCGAAAAATCCGATCTTTCAGAACGTGATGACGTAATTTCATTACGATGGGACTAGATTCAGGCTAGTAGCCAATAGCTTTGATGTAGGAATTTGATCTGAGCATGCGTGGCACTTGGTCCGATCAAAATTCTCTACACATGATCGGATTACGTCCGACCGGCCCAGTTGGTTGGGAAATATTTCCAACATGTTGGAAAATTGGGTCCGACGGAGATTCGGACGGAATCAGTCCGATGCATATCACACACAGTCAGATTATCTGAGGACACGGTCAGATAAGACTCATTCCGACGGATTCTCCGACCATGTGTACGCGGCATTAGAATATGCAGCAGTAGGGGGCAAAATGCAAGCATAGGTTAATATTTCAGTTGGAGGTATTCCACATGAAAGGAATCAGACTCTAAAAAATGTCCCAAACTAGTAAGATCTATCAAGAAACCTAAATTATTTACGCATTCCTAATAGGAACACTTCATGTTGTGTTTATGACATTTGTTCAATAAAGCTTTTTGACCAAATACTTGAAAGCATTGTGTGGTATAGATTTCTAAGCCTACAACAAAAGGGGAGTGGTTAGGCTTGGAGACTGGCCTGAACCTGTCAATAAAGGGAGTCTTGGGAGAAGCTTTAGAGTGGTGAAATTGACCCAGAATCAACTATGTACAGTACTACACAATATTGAAATGAAGCTAAACCTTAAAAAAAAAGGAGGAAAGTGGGAAAATAGTGATGGACATATAAGGTTATATTATTGGTATTTCTATATTAAAATACTGATGTTAATGTAAATAATCTGGTTCTGGAGCAGGTGGCTTCCACACCCAAGAGGATCTTTATGGCCTCCTTAGCTTTTAGAAAAATGGAAACTGGAATGCCACACCACTCCTAAAAGGTCCATGCTCAATTTTTATTTACATACATTTTAGGGGGACAGTCCACAGAATATACAAGTCATTTCAAGGGAAAACATGTTTTGACCCCTGAAATGCATTAGATACTCTTTATACAGTTCCCCTGACTTTTTTTGGAATACAATGGTATCTGGATCTGTTAGAAATGGTGTGGTGCTTCAATTTCCAGTTATTCTACATTACAGGTAGGATTTTTATGACAGAAGAGACCTTATTGGTCTTGAACCCTTCTCTCTGCCTGTCAGTATTTGTGTACACTGAGTCACACATGCACATCTCAGAGTGCATTTACAGCACCAGACGTGACATCCTTGCATCCTCCAACTACAGTAAGTGGCCAAAAGAGCTGGAATCTAGAAGAAAGGCCAGGAAAAGATGTCAGTGTCTGTGACTGTTGGGAGTGCTGACATTACTACGCTGGAGGGGGATTGCTTGCCAGGTAAAAATTAGCACATTATGGCTAAAAGCTATCAGATCCAATTAAAAAAAATTGCAGTTTTTGAAGTTTATTTCAGCTTTAAATGATTATTTAATTTTTGAAGGCAGCCTGTGCTTAAAGAAATACACAGGCTGCAAGTGCTGATAGAATGGCGTCAACCCTTGCACTAATGAATAAGCGCACCTGTTAGTGTGTGAAACGCGTCTACCATTTGAACTGTCTGTAACACTTGGGATGTTCGTTATTAAATAAGAATTTTGATGGATCTTGGAGTGCAGCCATTTCTTCAGTGTTGAACACTTGCACTATCCTAGAATAAATGTAAAGATCAGGAGTTTTTATTTCACTTCCAGGATATTTGCACTGAGTTGGTGCATTGAAGGCAGAAGAACAAGCATGAAATGATAGCGTTTAGTGATGATAAGCTACGTATTTATTGTAAAAATGGCAGTATACAGTTGGAATAAATTCTTGGAAATTTTCTTTCAAAAAGTATTTAAGCAAGTCTTCTAATGCAGGCAAACCAGCTAAATAGCCCGGCCGATCAGTGGCCTCACTTTTCTTTCAGCTTGGTCACTGGTCTGTCTATAGCCTGCTGATTGGTGAGTCCCCATACTGCTAATGATCTGCTCATTATGCACCCTCCTCCCAGAACTAAAACAGTAACACAATAACATTGTAAGTTCACTTATTTTTTCACTTTGTTCGGTCTTGGCTCACTCATTTTTTGTAGTATTCTTTGATGGTCTATCTTACTAAATAAGTAAAGGGTGATCAGTGATTATGTATTAAATAAAGTGAAGATTTAGTCACCCAATAATGTGCAAGCAAAGACTATTTTTCTAGTTACTGCATGATTGGGTATTCAAAGTCAACATAGAAACTACGTGATCATTCTCTACTACTTTAATTAATCCATTACATTAAATTGCAAACTGAATTAGCCTTGTGGTGTGGGCAAAGCCAAGTTCATTACAATAAATGCAGATCATGGGTCTTTTTTGTAAACGTTTCAATTTTTTTTATAGCTCAAAGCTGAGCAATAACGATTATGCTTTTAGTGTTTAATTTTTTCATGCATGATCTGGTCTGAAGAGAAAAAGTTTAGTTCTCCCACTAAGCTCATACAAAATCAAACCATGCCTGTCTCCTTAATGAGACCACAGTTCTTTAGTTCCACAGATCAAGACAGGCCCCTACAAGTCAAGGCCATCGGGGAATATGATGTCATCATTACACAACTAACAAGACTGAGGCACTGTTTCAGGTAAAGTTTAACAGATGGAGATCACTTTTCTAGAGGAAACTTCAGTTTTGTTTCTGACTTATTAGGCCAAGGTGATGTGTAGAATAATTAATATTCAACTACAGAGTATTTTTTAAACCTTTGGGGTGGAGAAGACTTTGAACATCTGCTGTCTGTGTACTTGCTGAGAATATTTCACAGTACTTCCTGTTGACTGACATCTGTCAAATGGACAGGGTGTAAGAAAAAAATTAGTTAAAGTATAACTAAAGGCAAAACTTTTTTTAGTTTTGGATAGAGTGGAGAGGGATTAGAACACCTGGCAGTTTTTATTGCTGCCTGTGCATCTATCTGTCCTGTTTACCATTATCATTAAAGAGGAAGTAAACCCTGATGGGTTTACTTCCTCTTTGTCTCCCTGCAAAGGTAAAGCATAATGGACTACTATGCATCGCATAGTAGTCCATTATGTGTCACTTACCTGACACAAGAGCCAGCGAAGTCACCGCTGTCCCTTGTAGTTCCGACTGTCCATCTGCTTGGTGGGTCTCGCTGCTCTGGCGCTGTGATTCGCTGGAGCAGCGATGACGTCACTTAAGGCGCATGCACGGGAGCTGACACTCGTGGCATATCACCGCAATCTGCGGCTTGCCCAGTGCATGCGCCGTAGACAGCAGTGGCTGTCTTAAGGTAAATATCTCCTAAACCGTATAGGTTTAGGAGATATTTCTTGGACCTACAGGTAAGCCTTAATCTAGGCTTACCTGTAGGTCAAAGTGGTTTGTAAGGGTTTACAACCACTTTAAATGTGAAAGTAAAGGAAAATCACAAATTTTGGGTTGTCCCCAGAAAAGTAATAGAGGGGAAACAAGTTCTAGTGACCTGGGGTTCCCCAAGATATTCCTTCCATTTGTATGGAATCCTCTCACTTCCTTTTTTGGCTATGGGACAAGAAGTGAAGTTAAATCTCCCCAAAAGTCAAACCCTTACATATACTTTCTACTACTTAAAATACATTACCATTGGTGTTACACTTTAAATTTTGAGACACTATGCTGGATGTACAAATATAAAAAATAAAACCCTCAAAAGAATAGTTACCATTAATGACCCAACTAAAATGGACTTGGAAAAGCAGGAAGACTGGTGCTAGAACCTTGGTGTTATACTGTTAGTATAAGAATTTGTGGTGATATTTGGACAGGCTGCCTGGATTCTGAGCAGGCAACTTCTCCATGCCAAAGGACCCAGCCTCCTTGGCCTGTGCCTAATTAATTTTGAGATTAAAGTGTCACAGCAAGAATTAATTGTCATGGTATATATTTATTCTAATATAACTTTAAAAAGAAGACGGAAACACCACGTTTTGGAAGACTCATAAACGCCCCCTTCTTCTGGACTTGAATATGGGGAATGATGTATACTAGAAAATAAAAGTGATGCAAATTGTACAGTGTTTTGACAGGACAATTGAAGAGTCTGTCAGCTGCTAGTTTGAGAAGCAAGCCATAAATATTACACTCGTACACTATATGGCCAAATGTTTGTGGACACTTGACCATCACACTTTTATGCATATCCAAAACTATTGAAATTAACATGGTGTTTGCTTACTTTTGTGGCTTTAAAAGTGTAACTCTTCTAGGCAGGTTTTTCCGCATGATTTTGTAATGCCAAAAGTGCATATTTGAAGTCAGGTACTGATGTTGAACAAAAAGACCTGACAATCGGCATTCCAATTCATAGTAAAGGTGCTCGATAGAGTTGAGTTCAGGGTTCTGTGCTGGTCATTCAGTTTATCCCAAAGGTATTTGATAATGTTAAGGCCAGGGCTGTGTACATTCTCATGCAGGGGCACAGTCTTGCTGTAACAGAATAATGCTGCGTACACACAATTGGACATTCCGACAACAAAATCCCATGTTCTTTTTCCTACAGATGTTGGCTCAAACTTGTCTTGCATACACACGGTCACACAAAGTTGGTTGGAAATTCCGAACGTCAAGAACGCGGTGACGTACAACACGTACGATGAGCCAAGAAAAATGAAGTTCAATAGCCAGTGCTGGTCTTCTGCTTGATTCCAAGCATGCATGGCACTTTGTGCGTCGGAATTGTGTACACACGAATGGAATTTGCACAAACAGATTTTTTTGTCTGAAAATTTGAGAACCAGATCTCAAATTTTGTGAGACGGAAATTCTGATGGACCCTACACATGGTCCGACCGTGTGTATGAGGCATTAGACCTAACTTAAACGGTTGCTAGAAGATTGAATGTGCACAGTTGTCTGAAATACCTTTATTTGCTGAAGCATACACAGTACACCTGAATTCAAGTATTTCGAGGATTCCCACATATGTTTGGTCATACAATGTACATAGAGTTCAAACATTTACACAAATCTGTTTTGGACCATTGGCAAAAACTATGCCCTATTTCTTGGGTTAAACATTTAAACATTGTACTTTTTGAGCCTTTCTACTGAACATTCCAACTTTGTTGCCAATCAATGACTACAGCAATGATGATGTGTACTACAGTAACAGATACCCCCTGGCTGACTGTTTGTTGGAGAAATAATATCACTTGATCTGTACATGGGATGTTATCTATGGAACTTCATTTGTTACACATTAATGGTAAAAAGTAATACCATGATTCATTTCATAGAGTATCATTCTGAGTCATGAAGTTACAGCCATAGCCTTTTGCTAGTGGGAGGAATCACTGATCACACAGGTATAAAAGCCTTGTACGATTACTATTGTTCCCCTTTAGATAAACTACATAGGGCGCCAGGCTCTTCCCTCCCTCCTTTATCATAAGCATAATCCAAGCCGAACATACAGATTTATAGAACAGTTGGCAGAGGGTTTTGCTTGTACATTTATCTTCCCCTCCCTGTCTTTGTGAATGTTACATTTTGAGATATGATTTAATTGGAGTTGCCAAATAAGTAATTACCATGGCAGTTCTTGCTGAGGGAAATCATCAAAAAAGTCAATTTCACCGTACTGAAGACTGCAAAATTACTACTCTGGGCATCATTTTACAGCAGCCTACAGCAGTGCATTTCAACTCGAGCCTTGAAGTACAGCAACTATAAATTAAAAAAATAAATATAAATCATCAGTTAAAAAACGAATAAACCTAAAGAGTATAAAAACCCCTTACAACAAACTTATCTTATTTGCTCCATTTGGTCTGTTATAGCAGAGCCCAGCAAAAAAAAAAAAAAAAAAAAAAAAAAAAAAAAAACTAAAAAGAAAATAGATAAAATATAGATAAAACAAATAGTCCACAAAAAGATAAAGTAATGAAACTATTCACTTTCAATCCTGTGAAAGTGAATAGATTATGCAGTACTTTTTTCTTGTCACTGAATGTCTTTAGTCTGATGGCTGTCAATATTCAACCCACTTCCTCTGAGCCCCTAATTGTCCTAGACCAGCCCCAGTTGGTGACTGGATATTAAAAGGAGATGCGGCACAGTGATAGGCTCGTCTCTCTTACATTCTGCTCATTCTTTCTATCAGCATGCTTCTTGATAGCGCATGGCTAATTGGCTCCTTGCATAGCTACTTTCTTTCACACTCCAGCCCAACTATACAGGGACTGCAAGAGACTGACACCAGGTTAAATCAGATACTTACAATGCTTGAATTTGAAAATTATATTTATTGATGTATTGATGATTACAAAGATGCTGTTTTGTTTTTATTTGCCTAGAGATCAGCTTTAAATATACCACTATAAGCATTTTGTTACATGTGCTTGAAAAATGCAAGTACCCAATGCTACTTTATGTAGAAAAGAGATGGGTAGGTGTTCTGTATGCCTATCACACTTCCTGTCCTACGATGATAACTCTGTTCATCCATACATACAGTGCATTGAGTGAGCATGGCCACACTAGGACAGGAAGTGGGTTACAAGCAGGATTACCAAGTAAAAATAAGTGGAAAAGTTTAAAAAAAAAATGCAACATTTTTTGCATCCACCACATCTAAAGACTGATGAGCTGCAATACACTTTTGTTATTGGGTTTTCAAAAAAGTATATCTAAATCAAAAACATTTTGGGATACTGTAGGGGATGATTAAAACCCCTGTCATACCTCCTCTGAGAAACTGATTTACACCAGAGAATGAGAGAATGATTTGCAGTACAGAGTTTCTGAAGTGCAATTGTAAAGCCTTTATCAATTGAGCCATTCTAGTTCTATAGAATGAAAAACACAGGAAAATAACTACAACTTGTTAGCTTGGTGGTATTAGGTACCCACCTTCTTGGTACAGATTTATCTCTTGGTCTCAAACTGCTGCTGGAGTGACTTTGACAGGTGTTGCACAATCAAGTCCAGATACCATCTTATCTCCCCAGATGGAAGATTCAGATGGGTGAATACTATCAGAGTTTGGTGCTTTTATACCCTTGTTTTTTTCAGATTGCCAGATTACAGGGATATGCTAAAGCTGTAACTCGGGTAGAAAAGCAGGCATGCATTCAACTAGGAGAATTTCAGGTCCTTGAATATGTTGTGTAATTGTTTCACTCTATTCAGTAGGATCGCTATTGGATCGTAGCAATCCTGACCATATAGCATCACCTTTTGTACCATTCACACGACTGACATTGAAGGGTTATCCAGTTCACAAAGAGCAAATTTATACTTTCTTCCTAGATACCGTCTTTTGCAGTCCTTGTTATATTGTTGCTGATGAATGACATGTCCTATACTCATGCTTAATTCAGGAGCTTTGTTACATAGTTACATAGTTAGTCTGGTTGAAAAAAGAAACAAGTCCATCCAGTTAAGCTAATAGAAGGAAAAAATGTATACAATTCTATATACATAATTCTATACACGCAGTTGATCCAGAGGAAGGAAGTTGAAAAACGCCAATAAATCATGATCCAATTTTTTCCAGCAGGGGAAAAAATACCTTCCTGATCCCCAAGAGGCAATCAGATATTCCTTGATTCAACTTTACCTATAAATACTGTATTAGTATCCAGTTATATTATGTGCATCTAGCAAAGAATCCAGACCTATAATCTACTGAGCTTGCCAGAACCAGCTCTTGAGGGAGTCTATTTTACATTTTCACAGCTCTTACTGTGAAGAAGCCTTTTTTTGTATTTGGAGAATAAATATCTTTTTGTCCAGATGTAAAGCGTGCTCCCTTGTCCTCTGTGATGACCTAAACTCAATAACTCAACACCAAGTCCACTATATGGACCCTTTATATATTTATACATGTTGATCATATACCCGCATAATCTCCCCTTCTCAAGGAAGAATACATTAAGTTCAGCTAATCGTTCCTCATAGCTGAGCTCCTTCATGCCTCTTATCAGTTTGGCTGCCCTTCTCTGCACTTTCTCCAGTTCAATGATATCCCTTTTGAGAACTGGTGCCCAAAACTGAACTTCATTTTCCAGATGAGGTCTTACTAATGATTTGAACAGGGGCAAAATTATATCTCTTTCTCTGGAGTTCATACCTCTCTTAATACTAGAACAGATTTTGCTTTCTTTGGAAATTGCAGCTTGGCATTGCTTGCTATTATTAAATCTATGATCTACCAGAACACCCAGATCGTTTTCCATTATTGACTACCCCAGCTGTTCTACTCCTAATATGTAAGACACATGCATGTTTTTAGACCCAAGTGAATAACACTTATCAACATTAAACCTCATTTGCCACACAGTTGGTTATCAGTGATTTGTCCTTTTATAGACAGGTCCTGCAGGTTTATATACAGTATCTCACAAAAGTGAGTACACCCCTAAAATTTTTGTAAAAATTTTATTATATCTTTTCATGTGACAACACTGAAGAACTCACACTTTGCTACAATATAAAGTAGTGAGTGTACAGCTTGTATAACAGTGTAAATTTGCCATCCCCTCAAAATAACTCAACACAGCCATTAATGTCTAAAACAGTTTCAACAAAAGGGAGTACACCTCTAAGTGAAAATGTCCAAATTGGCCCCAAAGTGTCAATATTTTTTGTGGCCATCACTATTTTTTTGGGACTACCTTAACCCTCTTAGGCATGGAGTTCACCAGAGCTTCACATGTTGCCACTGGAGTTCTGCCCCACTTCTCCATGACGACATTATGGAGCTGGTGGATGTTAGAGACCTTACGCTCCTCCACCTTATGTTTGAGGATGCCCCACAAATGCTCAATAGGGGTTGGGTCTGGAGACATGCTTGGCCCTTCCATCACCTTTACCCTCAGCTTCTTTAAGAAGGCAGTGGTCATCTTGGAGGTTTGTTTGTGCTAGTTATCATGTTGGAATACAGCCCTGCAGCCCAGTCTCCAAAGGGATGGGATCATGCTCTGCTTCAGTATGTCACAGGAAGTCTTCTAGAGTCCCCTGTCAGCACTGTCCATTCCTCCTCTGCTCCTTCAGCAAGCACCACTGAGAAGATACCCATGCAGGTCAGCTCCTGATCTGGGCTGTGTGAGTCCACAGACACACAGTGCCAATAAGCTCCACCACCCCTCGCTCCTTGCAGGAGCTTGACTGACAGCAGTGGGAGCCTATGGCTCCCACTGCTCTCAGAATCTCTTGTGAAAGCAGGAACAGGACATAGGTAAGTGTTTGGTAATGGGGAGGGAACAAGAAGTGGGGAGTTTTTTTACCTTAATGCAGAGAATTTTCAACTTGAATAGCTAGCTGCATTCATTTGGGGTTTGTATGTCTGTCCATCATTCAGCATAAAACAATTTCATGTATGCATTGTATTATATTTTTATAAGAAAATAACCGTATAATATGTAAACTGTAGTAAATGTCATACAAACCTCTGGGGCATATTTACTAAAGGAGTTCACCTTCATACAAGTGTGAATAATCCAGTCATCCAACTCCTGTTTACTTATTCCATCTTCTCATGACTGGGTATTCAAAGTGAACAGGAATTTCTTTTTCCCATAGTTGTGTGGCACGTCTCTTCTTGGGGTGTAGTGTTGCTAACATTTCCATGTCATGGTCTGTTCCTTGGTGTATGGTGATGTGGAACATAAATTGGGTGATTTAGTCTATTTACAATTTATTACTGAACTCAATTTTGGAAGGCAGGGTTAAAGCAGAACTAACCTGAAAATACTTACCTCTGCTCCAACTACTCATGTCCACAAGTTTCCTCTCTGGAGCCATCTTCTTCCATGATTCTTCAAGCAAGAGAATTTCATTGTTGGGTTTCCATACATTTTACTGTTGCTGGTGTTCAACCACCAACCTTATATGTATTTCAACTGCTTGATTGATTCAGAACCTCAGCATAACTTTTTATTTTTTTAAAAAACAGGACTTCCCATTGCTGGCTTACCCTACTGAGCAATCAGCACAACAGCTACCACTCTAAATAAGGTTCTTTGAGCCAAATAAAAGAAAAAAATACATTTCTTATTCTATAAAAAGTAAAAAACAGAGAAAAAATATCCAATAATATTGTTAGGCCAGACTGCCACTATACAGAACCAGACATCATTAAAGCTGCTTTTATATTGGCAATTTGGTCCACAATGGCAATCACCTCAGAAACCAATTATATAAAATAATACATAATATACTGGACTGAAAAGATCTTGATTTCAGAGGTGCCTGGCAAATAACAGAAATAAAATCTCAAATTATTGTCCAACTGTTCTCCATTTTCTGCCCACACACATACCTGCCTTATCGTTTATGTCTATTTATTTTTTGTTTGTTTTTCACTTTTTTTCTTAACCATTTCTGTGTGAGTCCAAACTAGAAGGGAAGTATAACATATTTTTAATGAATGCTTATTTTGAGCTATTTTTACAGTGTTTTCCTTAAAGAAGAACGATCATTATATATTTTTTTATGTTCTGTCCCCTATAGGACAAAATAGTAGTACTTTGTCTCATGTTGCTAGATGCTTCCTATGCTAGCTATGAGGTCACACCCGCACCCCTCCTCTCCTACCATGGCTGATCTGACAATGGTAAGGAAGGAGATGGATGCTCTGAGCCCTTTTTTTAAATAGGCAGTGCCAACAGGAAGCAGAAGGAGGTTAGTGGGTGTCAACCTCTGCATTCTTTTACCTGTTGCTGTTGTCTCAGGAAGGTGATCAGAGTCAGATTGACTTTGGCAGGTAGGGAAGAGGTGCAGTGGGAAATCATAGCTAGGGTTAGGAAGCACCTAGCATTATAGGACAAAAATGTACAAGTACTTTGACCCAAAAGGGACAAGACTGGATAAAAAAAAATATATATATATATATATATATATATATATATATATATATATATATATATATATAAAATAATTCTTTAAAGAGGAAGTAAACCCTGATGGGTTTACTTCCTCTTTGTCTCCCTGCCAACGTAAATCATAATGGGCTACTATGCATCACATAGTAGCCCATTATGTGTCACTTACCTGACACAGGAGCCAGCGATGTCACTGCTGTTCCTTGTAGCACAGAGCGTCCATCTTCTTCTGGGTATCGCTGCTCTGGGCACTCATAGTACGGGAGCAGAGATGATGTCACTCCTGCGCATGTGCACGGGAGCCGCCACTAACGGCATATCGCTGTTAGTAGCGGCATGCTCAGTGCGCGGTGCCTGTCTTTTTGCAAATATCTCCTAAACCGTGCAGGTTTAGGAGATATTTCATGGACCTACAGGTAAGCTTTAATCTAGGCTTACCTGTAAGTCAAAGTGGTCTGTAAGGGTTTACAACCACTTTAAGGTGATTCTTATATGATTTTTTTATTCTTTTACAAGCTTGTGTTTGCTTATTTGTTTCAGTGTCTCAATGAAATGGCTCTGACTCTCTTTTACATCTGATGAGTTAAGATGTCAGCAACAACTTCATTCCATCCGTATATACTTATTCCTTTATGGTAAGCAAAAACACAAAAAATATGCTTGATTTGTTTTTAGAACAGAAGCAACTTTCCTACCAAAAAAGCCTCCATTCTCCTGGCATGCATACGTACAGTCTCCCTTCCCAATTAAATAGCCCACAAACATACCAACCTTCCCCCTAAATTGGGAGTTCAGTCCACTATACACTAGTACATCCAAATGCTTGCCAGTGTCTGCAGGAAGGGAGTTAATGGAGACCTGCAGCTTTCTCTCATTTCCATGCTCAGGAGTACAGCACACAGAAACCCCATTGTTCTTCTTCTGGCCCACCAACAGCAATGTCTGGCAAGGGCCCACTGGGCAAGGAGGTGTCAGATGCCAAGGGATATTGGAAGAGATATTCAGGGAACTTGATGCTAAAAAGTCAATCCAGATCAGAAATTTCCAAGTGTACGTGAGCTCCAAAAAGACATCACCAAGAAGCACTGGGATTTGAACACTTATTTGTTCAGAAGGGTAAAGAATCCAGGTCTCTTTAAAAAGCTGACATGTCCATAAAAATTGTTCACATAAAACAAGGCTCTTCTCTGGTTGGAACCCAGAACATTCAAAGCATTAAACAAACAACAGGAGTGCCAGAACAAATGACAAGAAAGTCCAACCTGCTTTAATTGTATGTGTCATATGATGAACAATTATAGCAATTTGGACCCCTTTACCATTTGACCTGTATGTTTTATGCTTTGAACCCAGATCAGGAGACTGACAGGTGCAGCCAGCTACAAGGTGGGTGGGTCACCCACCACAAAGTTGGAATCGCAATCAGCAGCCCTCATTCAAGTTCATACACTAGCAATGGTCCAGAATCACACTGACCTGCAGTCCTCCATCCAAGATGCCCAAAATTAAACCATGGCAATCTTGGTTTGCTGTACATGGTTTAGCCCTTTGCTCTCAACTAGGTTATTACAGTGTTAACCTTAAAGCTTTGATTATACTATTAAGGTGCAGAGTAGGCTTTACAGTGTTGGGCCCCTTTAATGTGATGAGACTAGAGATGTAAGCAGACGTGTTTGTTTAATATTTATTTTTTCATTTTATTTTCTACACGACTGAATTGTCTCTTATGGCACATGGTTGCCTTTACTAAAGAGTCTTTCACCTACATACCCAAAATTGTTGGGTTAGAGTAAATTGTTACTGTGTTTGCTCTATGAACAACAATGTAATGCGTTTCTGTGTATGTTTTAAAAAAATAACTCATGCCTAACTTTGCTCTTAAATGTCTACTTTGATATATTTTTACTAATTTTTGTAAAAATGGGAAATTTAGAACAAAGGTGATTTGACAAAAAAAGGATACCCAAAATGCTAGTTACTCACTGAAACCTGAATGGCAATCCTCTATGAGACTGTTGGCCATTTGAACAGGCATGCAATTTCCATTCACCTTCTATACCAATCACCTGTAGCTTTAAAAGGCTCCACATGGAAATGCTGGCCTCTTACAATCCCTGCAGTAGTGATCCACCTTCAAGGACAACCGGCTGCCCAATAGTACATCAATGATGGCCACACATCCATTAGTATTGATAACCAAGGAGAACAGTCACCATACTGCATCCTCTCTGAGCTGACTGATACCCATCACACATCCAGCACCTCCCTACCTTGCAGCTTTCACAGTCTCCACTCTTTGGGAAAGCTTGTCCACAATATCGTTGAGTGTGTCTGTGGGAATTTGTCCACATTCAAACAAAAGCGCACATGTGAGTTTGGGTATTGACAAAGAATAAGAAGACCTGGCTTTGCAATTGGCATTTAATTTATCTCAAAGATGTTCAGTAGGTGTGTAGCCAGGGCACTTTGAAGGTTTCTCAAATTCTTAACACCAGACTTGTCAAACCAAGTCATTATGGACCTGGCTTTGCGCACAGGGCCACATTTATGATGGAATAATAAACAGCTTTACAGACTGTTCTCAAAAGATTAGACATTCAGAAGTGTCTAAAATGGAGCTTCCAAACAGGGTTCTGTGGCACCCTGGGGCACCAACTGAGTTCCCCCAGGGTGCCACGAGCTGGGACCTAGTTTGCCCTGGATCAGAAACTTTATGCTGCGTACACACGACTGGACTTTCTGGCAGAAATGGTCAGACCGTCTTCCCGATGGACTTTCGACTGAGTTATGACAGACTTTCGAACGAACGGACTTGCCCACACACGAACGGATTAAAGTCCATTCGAAAGTCTGTTCGTTTTGAACGTGGATGGTGGCTTTGCATCGTATTTAGTCCGTCAGACCAGCATACAGATGAACGGTTTTCCCAATAGGAATTGAGTCCATCAGACAGATTTGAAACCTGTTCTATTTCTAGGTCCGTCTGAATTTTTTTAAGAAAAACGATTGGACTATCCCACATACGATTGGACTATCCGACGGGAATGATTCCATCTGACCTATTCTGCCGGAAAGTCCGGTCGTGTGGACGCGGCATTAGTTGCCATTGTGCCAGTAGGTCTGATGAGAAGGAGAAGTGTTCATGTGATAGGGTGCCTCTGATGTGAAAGAGGGCTTATGATGTGAAGTTATTTTCATCAAGGCAGTTGTATGCATTGTTCAAGGTCCAGGTTTCCCATTGATAACTAACATTTATGTTTTTTTTTTACATTTTTAGACTGGAGTCCCTTGAGATTTTGCATACTTTTAAAGGGTGGTGCAACTGAAAAAAAGGTTGAGAAATGCTATCCTTAAATATCTTTGTATGTTTTGTTGGTCCAAACATTTTTTTGCCATACAGGTGTGCTTGTTAGGTTTCCACACCTTTTTGGCCATATAGTGTACTATAACACCAAAAACTTGCGGATTTTTTGAAAGGACAAAATGATCACCTATGCAATGACTTTTTTCACTAGGCTATGTCCATATCCATATTTTATCTGCTCAATATGAGGGTGAAAATGTTTGCAAGTATCCTCAAATATCATAAAATGTAAAAAGCTTTAGGATTGTGCAGTTTGCCAGACACTTTACAGGCTTGAAAAAAAAGTTGATTAAAAAAGAAAAAAAAAAGATCACAGCAATTGTTTTGCTGTATTTTGTCATCTTACACCAATTATCCCTGTCACAGGTTTCAATGCTCTTTGATCACACTTGTTGACTCCCACCCACTGCTAAAGATGATCTCATTGACTTGTCTACAATATCAAAGCATATTCACTTTTATTGAACAAACACTGTGCTTTAAGATGTAAAAAATAAAAAGATAAAAGAATATTGTAAGGTTTCCAAGTGACAGCTATGGAGTCAGATATGATGACTGTTTACTCATGTCATGACACCAGTGGAAAGGACTTGTCCAGGTATAATAACCCACTGAGCTTTAAATGTATTACAAACTTCAGGAACAATAAAACAGTATAATAGTGTAAAACAAGAATCTTCCAGGGTGCAGGAAATCAATAACAAATATTGCAGTTACTTGCAGAGAACATTTATTATACTGACTTCCACTACCCACTTGTCACAGTGATTTTCTTGATAGGAAACACCTTCTATTTTAGTTCTACGTATTGCTAAAGGCTTAGAAGCCCCATAAATTCATCAGATGCCTGGTACTGCATGTTCACATTTAAATGAGTTCGATGTTACATGAGCTGGAGATCCAAATATATACTGTAAATGTCTGCCCTTTCCCCCTGCTTTAGTATTGGATAGAGCAGGGAAGGATTAGAATTCCTATTATCTTTTACTGCTGTTCAGGGGTCTGTGGACAAGCTTTTCACACTAGTGAAATTATTTTTTTTGCTGTTGTTTGTTTGTTTTTTAGTATATAATAGGGATGGAGTTTTGCCATTGCTATAAACAGGTTGTGTCAGGTCACATTACTACATTACTTTTTTTTTTTAAGTTAAAGTGGTTGTAAACCTCAGACTCCTTTTTTTCTGAACTCTCAGACAAGCTTTAAAATTCACCACTTTGAGCTAATGTAGAGAAGAAAGAGCTGCAGATAAACAGGTATGACTTATGTAGGAGGATTTGTTTCATCGCTGTGCATAACCTGAGACCAGTCATTTCACTGGGTATTTGTAAGGATTTACAACCACTTTGAGCAGGGGAATGCTAGAACATTGGTCAGTCTTTTGTTGTTTCCCCAAACAAATGAGCTTACCTCTACCCCCTGACTGATATCATCATGCAGCAGTGTCGGCCTCCCAGCTGGGCTCCGGTCAGCCCCATCCACTCAAAAAAGTCCTCAGAATAGGAAGTGATAGAAAATCTCTCTAAAGCCCCATACACACTATCAGTTTTTCTGCTGAGTTTTTCCTTCAGATTTACCAAAACCATATAATATGAGGTCAAACCTTAGGAGTTTCAATTTGTATGCAATCAGGCAGGCCCTTCTACTACATGGTTTTGGTAAACAGCGTAACAGAACCCCAGATACTGTAGTAGTAAACCTGACAGGGGTTCCAATTTTTCACCAGGATCAAATGTATATGGAAACCTGTAAGTTGTACTTTACATAAAGTAACTACTCAGCTTATGATGTCCGCATGCAGCACAATGAAACAAATGTGAGCAGTGCTAACTAGAATAATTCAGTGTAAATATTACACTAATAACAAGCATTTCCAATGTTCCCAAAAAGAGATCCTCTGGCACTTTAGAAATCCAATGTAGTCAATCATTGTTTGTTTCCTTTTTGGTTAGAAGGAAGAAACTATTGTTCAGGTGTATACCATACTGTTGTGTTGGGTGACACCGATGATCACAGTTGCTGCCTATGAGTTCTGCCTATCAGTGCTCATCAATGCCACCTATCAGAGCTCATCAATGTTGCCTGAGCTCTGCCTATCAGTGTTCATCAATGCCCCACAGTGCCACCTATCAGTGCCCATCAATGCCAAATATCAGTGCCCATAAATGCAGCCTATATTTTCCCATTAGTGCCTCCTATCAGTGCCCATCAATGCCTCATATCAGTGCTCATAAGTGCCTAATATAAGTGCCTTCTATCAGTGCCCATCAATGCCTCCTATCAGTGCCCATTGGTGCCTTCTATCAGTGTCCATCAATACCTCCTATCAGTGCCCATCAATGCCTCCTATCAGTGCCTCCTATCAGAGCTCATCAATGCCTCCTATCAGTGCCTCCTAACAGAGCTCATCAATGTCTCCTATCAGTGCCCATCAATGCCTCCTATCAGTGCCTCCTATCAGAGCTCATCAATGCCTCCTACTCATCAGTGCCGTCTGCCTTCTCAGCACAGTTCTGAGCTGACAGCGTCTATTTCATGGAACAGCACAGAGTCGGCATTGACAGTTTTATCTCCCCTTCCATCCTCTCTCGCATGGGATGAGACAGGACACAGCGGGTCTGCTCCCCCTTCTCCCCCCTCCCCTCTCCTGTGTGCGCTCCGCAGGCAGTCAAATGTGAAGCTACAAGCTCACATTTCCGGGAGCACACACAGGAGAGGGGAGGGGAAGCAGATTGGCTGTGTCCTGTCTTATCCCGTGTGAGAGAGGACAGAAGGGGAAATAGAACTGTCAATACCAGCTCTATGCTGTTCCATGAGATAGACGCTGTCAGCCCAGAGCTGTGCGACTAGCAACCCTGCTGGGGCCCTGGACAATGACAGAATGCCAGGGCCCTGTAGCAAGTGCGACTGTTGCGACCCTGTTAATTCCGCCACTGCCTGCAACACTCTTTAGGAACTTCAGGGGGTGCCTGCTGTTATTAGCCAGAAAAGCCCCTTATGTACCCTTCCCTACTTTGGTTTTGCTTTATTGCTCAGTGTAAGGAACGGTCATGTCAGCCATCAGAAAAGTCCTGACAATTATAAGGGCTCATGTGCATGAACATGCACATGTTTAGGTGTATCCAACCTTAACTAAACGTATGGTCACATTCGCCACAGATACTGGCACCTAGCGAGCTATTTAAATCTGAGCTTTACATGGGATAATTTCTGAATAGCCTTTCAGTCAAAGTTGCTGTTATTCCTGATCCTGAAATGAATATTCGACCCTGTTATTGGCCCAGCTTTCATCTGACCTGCTGCTGGATTATTATTGTCTGCTTATGTTTGTTGCCCATCTCTGCTACCGACCTCGGCCTGGACTTCTGACCAAGATTTTGCCAGCTTCCTGGTACCTGCACCCTTCAATTACCCTTGCAAAATCTTGCTTCAGCTTTCACAGGTGCTCAAATGGGAATTGTGTGAGAAACTACCCTCATCAACTCCTCATGCAAGAATGCGACACCATACCTCCCAACTGTTTGCAATAGGAATGAGGGACACCTATTAGAAACATATGTAGACATAAGACACGCCCCCCTGCGACACCCCCTTAAAGGGAGGATTATACAAAAAAAAAATAGTTAGTTTTACCACTACTATTTCTTTATACTGACTTTTGAAATGTACAAATGCAGAAACTTAGAAATTGAATGAAAGTTTAGGAAACTGAGAAACACTTTTTGAAAGACAAAAAGTGAGTTTTATATACAACTATATAGATCAGACCAAACTGAGGGACAAATGAGGAGGAAAGAGGGACAGAGGGACTTTGTTCTAAATCAGGGACAGTCCCTCCAAATTGGGGACGGTTGGGAGCTACTGCATGTGAAACTGAGACCTAGCATCTTTTCACTTATTGCTATCAACTGCATCAGTGGCCACTGGCCAGGCACTCTCAGTAGACAGGGTGATGCCATTTGGTGCAGATGAATTACCACACATTGTTTCCCAAAGGTCACACATAGTTTAACAGAATATCACTCTACTGTACTTTTCACAAGCTCATTTAAAGTAGAACTATGACCTCCCATATGCTGCATAACTGCATCTGCACATTCATCTTTCTTTTAGCACTCCTGCTGATCCTACCCGTGAAGTCCACCTAATGCAGCTTCCTGAAATGGTGTGACAATGATGCTGCATTGCTCCTGAATTCAAAGTAGAGTTGCCTTTCTCATGTAAGTTGTGCCTGCTTGCATTAAAGTGGGATGAAAAACTATTGCGGTGGCATGACTATCTGCATTGTCACTGCTGATTCACAAGTCTGTATACCTAGTCCTGCCAAATGCTTTCTTGATTGACAGCACCGCCTCTATTGCTAAAAGCCTCCCACCCTTAACTTTAGTGCCTGTAATGGGAAACATAAGACAACAATGAGGGAAGTACAGTACTAGGAGGACGGGCTCCATGTGTTTGTGCCGGCCGGCATTTCTTTTATATGCATGCAATATTCTCCTTAAATTCTTTTTTATTTTGGGGCATCCATCTGAGCAAAGACGGACACCATAGTTGGAGAGAGGGAGCAATCTGCACGATCCAGTTTACCGTTATCAGTGTTGACATCTGCAAAGGTAAAGGCCATGACTGGGTTATAGCCACCTGCCCTTTATGCTTGCTATCTGGTAAGCAGGTCTAAATTACAGTGGTTGGACAATCTCTTGTCTGTGTTTACACACTGTGGTGACATCAAGAATGTCAAGTGTTTTATATGGACTATATATATATATATATATATATATATATATATATATATATATATATATATATATATATATATATATATATATATATATATATACATATATAATTTTTTATGTTTTATATATTTTTGATTGGAATTACTGATTGAGACTTTTGGTAGCGCAGTTTCTTCATTTCTAACAATGAAGGAGGATTTGGACAGTCAGGGAAAGTATAAAACATTTTGGTTTACTTTATGAGCCATCACATAGTAACCGTATTTAGGACTTATTAGACTTTCCTACAAGAATAGGCATATTAGTATAAGTCCACCCTAACACTAAAATCCCTGCATCCACAGATATTGACAATCTAACACCAACCTATCTAGCCCTGTAAAGAAGAAATCAGTATACATACGGTACTTCTTTTGAAGTTGATCTGAGCTGTCAGCGGTGGCTTCGTTGTGTAGGCGGTTGTATAAGAGTCATCCGACAACGGAAGCCCCAAGTAAGTCTATGAGTGACATCACATACCATTCATTTCACAGCCGTTGTCAGCTGGGTCCTCTGCAGAGCTTCCGTCACTGGAGATCGGATCGGCTTGAAAAAAGTATGTATAGTGATTTCTTCTTTACAGGGCTAGATAGGTTAGTGTTAAATCATGGATGTCTTTAAATGCAGGGGTTTTAGTGTTAGGCTGGACTTACACATTAACTTCCACAACTGATGTTTCTCCTGAAAGGTATGCATACACGACTTATACAATGCACATCACCTCTGATCAAGCCTATAGAATTAACACAGCATATTGAACAATTTTAATCATAGGGATGGGTCTATTTTCACTTACCTTCCGATCAGGCCAGTTGTACTTGGCAAATATTGTATCATATGTGTCGACAGCCCCATCAGCAATGAGCATGATAGCTTGACTGCAGATGCTTCCTTCTCCTGTGTGATTGAACTGTGAAACCATAACCAATTTGTTACAATCTCAGATAAATTATACATTGTCACACAAGAGGATCAGGTACATCATGAAGTAACACTGACAATACTTCTTAGTACAACAGTAAAGTTCCGGCAATTGAACACTATGTTAAGGCTAAACCGGTTTGTAAAATGTGTAAAAAGTTCAGTTTGATTTTACAGGCAAAACGTTTAATTTGATTTAGACTTATGGAATAAGATAAGACACAAGTGAATGTCTGTGTAAAGTCCAATAGCCCATAGCAAGCATTTTTTTTTTTTTTTAATGAACAAAAGAATAAACTTGATTGGTTGCCATGCACATTGGCATATACCTAGAACAAGTTGTCTAACCTGCACCCAGAGGATACATTGGCATAATAAATTAATGCAATAAACAATATGTGTTTACTTATAAAATTAAAGATTGTAAATTAAGCATTTATGAAGAATACTTAATTACCTTTAGTTTCAAAACTATTTTAAAATAACTTAAAAATTCATGCTTGAGATGAGTCGTTGGTCTAACTGCTATGCGTGGGTTTGAGTTATAAGAGTTGTTTCTCAATAAAAGCTTTTTTAGTTTATGATAATTTTAAAGAGGAACAATGCATGGCATAATGTGTTGCCAACAACCCCGAAAAAACAGGCTGTCCAAAAACACATATAAAAAATTGATTCCCAGCACTTCCTAGTCACATTTAGCCAAGGCAGCTCATTGTCTTCCAAATGCACCTTGGGAGGTTGAGCTCATTCGTCTTCCTTCTTTAATCTGTCTAGATCTGCTGCTTCACAGAAAGTAGCTGTTTATTACACCCAACATCTCCTAACACACCTAAAGAGAAACTGTGAGGACAAAATGGCAGTGTCTCTGCAAATTCCCTCCCTCCATCCCACACATATTTACCTTGATTGTGCTCCTTTCATCCCCCACCCCCCTGGCAATAAAATCAGTGGAGTAGGTCAGTGGTTCTCAACCCTGTCCTCAAGTACCCACAACAGGCCATGTTTGCAGGTTTTTCTTTATCTTGCATAGGTGCTTTAAATCAGAGTCAATGGCTTGGTATTTTGAACAGCTATTTTATCTAAGAGAAGTTTCCAAAACATGGCCTGTTGGAGTTACTTGAGGACCGGGCTGAGAACCACTGGTGTAGGTGACTGGGGAAAGTGTTGACATCAGTTCCTTGTTCATTTGACAGTGCTTGGGCCTAGGCTTTGTTACATGGCGGTCACACACTTCCTAATACCCGGAAGAGCCAGATAGTATTCCTGGCTGCAACAGGGGAAGGGAGGAGCACTGATAAGGTGAGTATCAGTTGGCCAGGGAGGTATTGGCAAGGTGATGGTGTCTCTTTAACCTCTTTAGCCCCAGAAGGTTTAACCCCATTCATGACAAGGCCATTTTTTGCTATATGGCACTGCGTTATTTTAACTGACAATTGCGTGGTTGTGCCATGCTGTACCCAAGAAAAATTGATGTCCTTTTTTTCCCCCAAATAGAGCTTTTTTTTGGTGGTACTTAATCACCTCTGTGATTTCTATTTTGTGCACTATAAACAAAAAAAGACAGACAATTATGAAAAAAATAATACTATATTTTTGACTTTATGCTATAAAACACATCCAATAAAAAAATGTAAAAAAAATCAAATGTCTTCATCAATTTAGGCCAATATGTATTCTGCTACATGTTTTTGGTTAAAAAAATCCCAATAAGCATATATTGATTGGATACATGGGATATATTTATGGAATATAATTTTATTTATTGTTTTTACTTGTAATGGCGATCAGCAATTTTTAGCGGGGCTGCAACATTGTGGCAGACAAATATGACACCAAGTACCAATTTTTTGGGGACCAGTGACACCAATACAGTGATCAGTGCAAAAAAAAATGCATTGTTACTGTATTAACGACACTGGCAGGGAAGCAGTTAACATTGGGGGCTATCAAAGAGTTAAATTTGCTCCTAGGGAGTGCTTTCTAACTGTGTGTGTGTGGGGGGGGGGATGGGTGCTTTGACTGGGAGAAGACAGAGATCTGTGTTCCACAAGATCTCCATCTTCCCCTCTTACAGACTGCCGTTCTGCCTCTCCTTAAAACAATCACGAGCTGCCAGCGAACATTGTGTGTGCCCCAGATCCAGTACACAAAACCACATCTAGGTATGTTATTTTGTGCAGGAGGGCCACCCTGCTGCAGCATATCTGCGTAGGGTGATCCAGAAGTGCTTAAAGCCTATGTTTAGTGGAAAAAAAAATGTTTAAAAAATCAGCACAAGGGTCAGTGTGGTATGTCCCTTGTGCTGTTGGCTGCTGTTTTAGTAAAATCTAAAATCTTTTGTTCTCTCATACTCCCCTACCCTCCCCTTGCCCCCCCCCCGTCACAATCTTCCCATGCCAAGGGGGTAAATAATATTAGATAGGGGTGTGTATCTATCACAGGGTGGTATCTGCGTATACACTCAAGAGTCAAAAAACCAATTGCCACGTCCTGATCATAACTTCAATTCAAAAATTGTAAGGGAAAAGGGGGAAGGGGAAAGGAGAGAAGGGGGTAAATAATACTAAGGAACTTGTCTTACGCACTCATCAAGAATGCTATGACCACCACCATTTTCACTCCCTTCCTCCATTCATAGAAGTGGTACTATAGTTTCTGTGAATGAAAAGTGCTCAGGTAGAGTCTGGAACGGGAAGATTAGGGCCGTGGAGGAGGGGGGGGGGGAGGGGAATGAAGGTTGGAAGATTTCAACTAAAGAAGCATCCAGAAGCACAGGAGAAACATTGCATTGACTGTAAGTGATGCCCTTGTGCTGATTTTTTTTATTTTTTTACTAAACATAGGTTTTAAGTTAGTTTCTACCCTGTTGATAGACTACTGAAGTCATGTAAAATGCAAGAAATTAAGCCTCTCTTGGAAAGATTTTTTTCAGGCTGCCAAATGAAATATGTGAATTATCAAGCAGAAACAATTGGTTTGTGCAGCATTATGAATGTAATATGTTAGGGCAGAAGAGGAGAAAATGCATGTCTGAAGGGATGCCTAATTTTATGTAACAGCATCAGTGGTCTGGCATTTCCAAGCAAGAAGCAGATGTCGGCTCATGATGAAGAGGACTCCATTATGGCACCAACTGGCTAAGAACGGTCCAGGGATTTTGGTGAATTATTTCTGTTACACTGCAGCAGTGCAATTAGCTTGTAGAGGGAATCATATATTTTTGCACAAGGGTTATATAAATTGTTTTAGTGCACATAGCAAATATGTGCCCAACATTGTCTGTTCAGGAGTAAGTTCATTTAGACTTAATTGTTTTTGGCTTCTAAATGAGTCATAACGGACTGGTATGCATTATAGGCAAGTACTGGTGAGAGTACAAGAAGGGAGAAAGTAAATGATCATGGACTGGAAGAAGTTACATAGTCACATAGTTAAGTAGGTCAGGTTGAAAAAAGACACAAGTCCATCAAGTCCAACCCATGCGTTTGATTATATGTCAGTATTACATTGTATATCTCTGTATGTTGCGGTCGTTCAGGTGCTTATCTAAAGCCCCATACTCATTATCACATTTTCTGCTGATTTTTGTCTTCAGATTTACCAAATGCATGTAGTGCAAGGGCCTGCCTGATTGCATACACATTGAAACTCCTAAGGTTTGACCTCATGTTATATGGTTTTGGTAAATCTGAAGACAAAAATCAGCAGAAAATCTGATAGTGTGTATGGGGCTTAACCTCCCTGGCGGTATGATTCAGTCTGGAATTAGGTGCTGAAAGCAGTACAATTATTTTGCATGAAAATCTGGCTTTTATTTTGTAGTCCTGTAATTCTTAGGAATAACGCTCTTAAATCTGTTCAAACCAGAGTCCAGCAGACATCCCGGGTATGATAAAGTTTATAATATAATAAAGAATAATAAAAATTATTCAATAATGTAATAAAATCCTAAAACACTGAAAAATTTACACTTTTTGGTTGCTATGGACAATCTCCAAATTCCAGGCAGTAAAAAACAGTATTTATAATATAAAAGTGCATGCAGGGCACTGCACAGACCACTAGGGACAAAGGGTGTGTGTAATTTTTAATACAGCACTGTAATCTGTAAGATTACAGTGCTGTGTGTGTTTTGTGTTTTTTTACTTTTTTTAATTTGTCGCCGTTCTCCACTCCCGTGCGCCGTAACGTCGCAGGGAACGGAGCTCGGCGGCATTCGGCACTGTGAATCAAGCGGAGGACAGCTTGATCACACAGCGCGGCGGACATCGCTGGATCCAGGGGACAAGGTGAGTAACGCTCCCTGTGTCCTCTCCTGCATCGAGCGAAGCCATCCCGAGTCTGGCTCGGGGTTACCGCTCCTATCAGTATATTCCTACCCCGAGCCAGACTCGGGATTACCGCTAGGGGGGTTAATAGTTTCTTGAAACTATCGATAACCCCTGCTGAGACCACCGCCTGTGGAAGAGAATTCCACACCCTTGACGCTCATGCCCTGTACACACGGTCGGATATTTAGACAACAAAATCCATCAGTTTTTTTCCGATGGATTTTGGCCCAAACTTGTGTTGCATACACACGGTCGCACGAAGTTGTCGGAAAATCCGATTGTTCAGAACGAGGTGAGGAACACCGCATACAACGGGACTATAAAGAGGCCAGTAGACAATAGCTTTTGTCTCGTAATTTATTCTGAGCATGCGTGGCATGTTGTGCGTCGGAATTGTCTACACACGATCGGAATTTAAACTATTGGATTTTGTTGTCAGAAGATTTTAGATCCTGATCTCACACTTTGCGTGTCGGAAATTTCCGATAGAAAAAATCCGATGGAGCCCACACATGATCGTAATTTCTGACAACACAGTCCTTTAGCACATTTTCGGTCGGAAAGTCCAATCGTTTGTACAGGGCATAACAGTAAAGAACCTTCTACGCAGTTTAAGGTTAAATCTATTTTCTTCTTCTCATTTTAATGAGTGGCCACGAGTCTTATTAAACTCCCTTCTGTGAAAAAGTTTTATCATTATTGTGGGGTCACCAGTATGGTATTTATAAATAAGTTCAGTGTTCACAACCTTTCCTAATAACTAACATCCTCCAGACCCTTTATTAGCTTTGTTGCCCTATTGAAGTGAAGTGAAGTGTAGTGAAAGAGTGCTGGCAAAGAGAAGAAAATTATGGAATGAGAGTTGAAAGAAGCCAATGGAATCAGATCATTGACACCATACAATATAACATATGATAGAAGTACAGCAATGAGGAGAAAGGGGAATGCAAAATTGAATTGACACTGGAACACAATGCAGTAGCCAGCCAGAGAGTCTCAAATTTAGGTATGACACAAAGCATTGGGGATCAGAGAGTGTATGGTACAGATGGTATTGTGGAGAGGGAATGGGGTGGAGAGCATTGTGAACAGATGAACGCATGCTTGGGGTGCAGTGTAGACTGGGAAGACTTGCAAGTGAAGCTACTGTAGGGATTATTAATGCAAGAGTTGCCAAAAACATAGTGTAGACGGGTGGGGGGGGGGGTAGATTCCAAAGAATGTAGTTTGGGTAGAGGGGGGTGACTTCCAGAGAATGTAGCTCAGATAGTTGGAGGAGCTAGCTAAGAACATAGCACTGAGGGAAGGGAAATGCCAGTGAATATAGTGTGGACACCAGGGTAGGGGTCCAAGGGAATTTGTCAGAACATCATGTAGGTGATTAGGGAGAAGATGCCAGAAAACATATCACAGACATTGGGGGGAAACCTGCTAGAGACACTACTACAGACAGTGTGTGGATAGCTGCAACAGAAGCTAGTGTAGAAACTAAGAAAAGAGGAGCAATACAGGAATGTGTCGTGGTGTAACTAAAACCATAAAGATACGGAAAGGAACACCAGACCAAAATCAGATCAAAGAGTCCAAGGTCATTTCAATTGTTGATAATGTAGCACCGGCTCCTGAAGAGCACACGCTATATGTTTTGGAAATTTAATGTTACCCTTAAACCCTAGTTTGGTTTGGGTTTGATTATTCAAAATTTTGACCTCAGCATCAGTCTGACTGGACTGTCGGGTGTTCTGCCTATTCATAGGTGGCGCTGTCACTTGGAGCAGGCATGGAAACATAGTCTAGTTGGGTGCATTAAGGTTACTTTCTCTCAGAATCAGCCCAGTGGGAGTGTCACTCTTGCTGTGCCTTCTGGGAGAAGGTACTTAAGGTGCGGATGTCACGTGTTTCGGGGTTCTGGTCCAGAAGTATGTTCTGACTGCATGGTCCTGGTCCTCCTGAACAGCCCCCAGGAATTCCATGACCTGGGGTGCGGATCCACCCGACTTTACATCTCGGGGCTGGCTAGCCCGAGGAGAGGAAACTGAAAGCAGGATTTGGAGGTGGTCCGGTGCCGTCTCAGTGGAGAGGCCCAGCAACTGTGAAGTTATGCAGGGGAGGACTCTCTGGGAGAAGGCAACGCAAGGGTTGGCTTCTCAACAAGAGCCTGGAAAAGCTGAAGGACCTAAACGAATCCAATCTCATGCGGTATCGCCGGACCGGCTGCAAGATACTGGTACCGCACGAGTGTTCTACAAGCTTTCAAGTTTCCCTCACATGTTCTATAGCAAAGTCTGTGGCAGAGACCTTTTACTGACTCAAGTACCCTGTTGGCTGCTAGGCCTGGTGAGAGAAGGACTATCTAATTAGGGTGAGAATCCAGTTGTGAATGGCTATTCTCTGGATTCATTCAAAGTGAGAGACTGTTTCATACGGAATCTAACATTAAGAGTACCTGGACTTTTCACCTAAACCCTCTGATCCTATATTGAGAGACTGTGTTACTAACTGGTTTTTGCAAATAAAAATCCCTTTAAGTGGATCTGTTGTCAGTCTCTGCAGTTTTTGGGCCATCTACCTTGGGAAAACCCCTAGACGCATACGAGGTGAAGGAGCTAACAGTAAGCCCAATAAATTCCGCCGCTCCTTCGGGGGTCAGTGCTACAATAATAAAAAAAATATATATTGTAAAAACATCTAATGTGTTTCAGGGGCAACACCACTTCCCCTTCATCGGGGCTCAACACAGAATACAACTTGGATGGACCCAGAGAAACCAGTGACTTCACAGATTTACGGTTTATTAGAACCAGTATTGAACTATTCACACAGAAAAACAACTTGACAGTGGTCTCTGAGTTGTGTTGTAGAGGAATAATGTGTGGTGGGGATGTGGATATTGATAATAAAAGAATACCTTTACCACGGTATGGTTAATACTGAGTTAATAAATATATTTTGCTGGGGATCTGTCAACCTACAAGCACTCTTTTTACAGCAAAAAAAGAACAGGAAACTACAATTCTAGCAATCCTTACATATTTTATGTTCAAATATTTTTACAGAGATACAACACACCTTGTGGCAGAACTTAGGTCATGTTGCCAAACCTATATATAAAATACATATCACATATATAAGCTGTAATAAAGTCAGCTTTTTATCTTGTACCTACAGGTAAGCCTATAATATGGCTTACCCATAGGTATAGTAAATACCTCCTAAACGTGCTCTGTTTTAGAGATATTTCCTTTAGTAGCAGCCGGTGACGTCACCAGCGCATGCGCACTGTGCTATGAATGGATGGTGCCTTCCATTCAGAGCTTTTTGCCGTGGGCATGCATGGGAGTGACATCACTGCAGCCTGGCAATTCACACAGCCAAAGAGCATGCACCTGGATGGAAGCCTGGGTGAAGATGGGAGCCCTCTTAGCAGTGACAGCACGCCACTTGAGGGCTTTGTTTTAAGGTAGGTCTGTCATAATGTGCTAGTATGCGAAGCATAACCTTGTCCTGAAGGGGCAATTTTTTATTTTTTTTGCAGTTTACGACCACTTTAAAAAAGAGACTGAGCTCCAGTCAGAGTGGTATTTTCTTTGTTAAAATTTTTCTGTAAAATATCTCCAAGTGTTTTTCAGAAAGCTTTTGGCATTCACTAAAAAACGCTACTAGGATACGGATAGAAAACAATTCACAACTCCATACATGCTCTTCAATAAGTCCAAATTTATTGTAACTCCATAAAAGATAAACATGTACAGCAGAAGTTAACGCGTTTCAGCCATAATGGCCTTGTTCACAGCTACTAAAATACAGCATGAGTTATTTTATAAAGTCATGCTGTATTTTAGTAGTGAAAACATGTGGTAATTTAATGCCTGGTGGTAACGTATTTATTAACAGTAGTAAATATCGCATTAAGGAGCGGGCGTCCTTAACAACAGCTAATGACTCATCTGTTGTCAAGGATGCTCCTTAGGATAAAAACAAATTGGCTGCAAACCATCACAGGACTGATGCAAAATAATTCCTTCCTTCCTTCCTTCTTCACAGTCAGGAAAGCAAGACAGGACAAACTGTTGATGCGTTTCACACTTAAATCACGTGGTTAATCATAAACCAAGGTACCAGTGATTTAAGTGTGAAATGCGTCAACAGTTTGACCTCTCTTGCTTTCCTGACTGTGAAGACATTAAAGGATCTATTTTGCATCACTCCTGTGATGGTGTGCAGCCAATTTTTCTTTAATCTGGATATTTGCGGTGGTGAGCCAAGGCAGCACCCACACTCACCGCCTCACCTGAGCGGTATACACACCTTACTAGGAAGCTCCTTAACAACCAGTACACATTCCTTAAAGGCTGCATGCCTCGACCCCCTACTTCTTTAATGCATGCATTTAAATATTTATTTCCTTCTGTGAATTGAGTTTAATGCCTGTTCATGTGGTCATTATTGAGCGTTTTTAGCATTTTGTGGTAAATACCGCAGAATTGTATACTGAATTCACAGTTTCTGGATTAAATGCAGTATTTGGGGATAGCGCGCCTGGACCAGTGGTGGCCGGTACTGTATATTTTGAGGGGGGGCAGCAAACCAAACCCCCCCGGGTCGGTCGGTCGCTCAGTCAACACCCCCACCACCTCGCCACTCGCTTGTCCCCCCACCAGCCCCACACTTACCCCATCTAGGTCGCGGGCAGCTTCAGCTCCTTCCTGCATCTACTCCTCCTCGGTGGTGGCTATGTGCCCCGAGCCCACCGTTTTTTGAAGCCTATTGGAGTCTCAGACTCTAATCATGTGCTTCAAAAAGAAGGAAACATTGGTATCCCTGCGCCCGGCACCCCGCATGTACATTAAGGGCCGGGTGCATGGATTAGGGGAATGGCGCCCCTAATGGAGAGGCCGCCACTGGTATATACTGCATGTGATCTGGTTCTGTGATTGAAGCACGCTGTCACCTATCCATTTAGGGCAAATTGACAGTACCTCCTGACAGCCCACCCCATCAGCAAAGTATACTCACCTTCCCAGCACTGCCTTACTGCATTCCTGCTCCTCAAATAAGGGGACAGTGATATACAGGCATACCCCACTTTTAAGTACACAATGGGGTTTATTTACTAAAGCTGAAAAGTGCAAAATCAGGTTCACTTTTGCATAGAAACCAATGAGCTTCCAGGTTTTATTAACATCTTAATTAAACAAGCTGGGGTTAGAAGCTCATTGGTTTCTATGCAGAAGTGAGCCCAATTTTGCACTTTTCAGCTTTAGTAAATAAACCCCATTGTGTACTTAAAAGTGGGGTATGCCTGTAATCCTAGTAAGTTTTAATGCCATCTAACCTTGGGGAATTATATATCTTCAGCAGGGAGGTGGCAAGGGAAAGAAGGGTAAGGTGGTATGTACAGTATATCTGGATAAGGGAGCTTGGCTATAAAAGGACATTTAAATGGGTGGGTGACAGTGATTTTTTTATATTTATATTTAATATAGATAGGTTAGGTCTTGGCAGCGTGACCTAAGTTCTGCCACAAAGTGCATTGCAGTGGTTGCATCTTAATTACAGAGGTACATTTTCAGAACTGTTATTATACACTTATTTTCTGAATATATGTCAGAAATGGCTTTTCTTTTTCCGATTCCTGACAAAAATGACTGAGACGTCACTAAAAAACACACACACACTGTCAAGAACATTAAAGCATTATGGTTGGAGTATATTATTCACTTCAATACTATTGACAAATTTTTTGTGATCAAACACAATTAAGTCCATAACTGTTTCAATTTTTTTGCATGAAACAAATTCAAAGCATCAAACACTTATAGCAGTTTGTGATTATCAGCCTTTGAAAGTAACTGATTTCCATTTAATTGGCTACAATGAAAAACGTAATTACATAAAAACACAAAAAACTATTATTTGCATTTGTTCTTGGTGGATGGAAGGTAAATTTTACTGAACAGTCTATGTTGGTGGATTGTCTAAAAAAAAAAAAAAACATTGAACACCTTCCAGATGGAAAAGCTATATATTTATAGAAGTCTTAGAATATATTAGTGTCAACAAACATGAGCTGATACATTCCAATTGAAAAGAAGGGATAATTACAGAGGTGGCATTCGTCCAAATTTAATTGTTGATTAACGGCATCAAAAGCTGCTTTTAAAAAAAAAATCTTATTATGTGTCAACATTTCCGAGTATTACCGTGACATCTGATGAGGACAACTGACAGCTCCGTACAATATCCGTCAATTTCAATGTACAAATAGGTTTTCAAAATTACTTGTAATTTTATTACTCTTCAATTATCTATAAAAGCACACCGTAATATATCAAAATGGAAAATGATAAGACCTTTGGATGGGCAAATACTTACTTCACTCAACAAATCAAAGGCTTCACTCAACGCATTGTCCAACATTCCAATTCCCTTTGCAGAAAGTTTGTCCAAGTGTTCCCTAAAATGCTAAAACACAATAGAGAAGAGACAGAGTTAGAATTAGACTGGCAACATTTATAAGCCACTTCGAGAAACATATGTGGGCTGTACCCAAAATAATGCAAGAGTGGGTAAAACTTTTTTTTAACTTACATAGGTCTTATAAATTTCACATGTTGGTGGAGTAAATCTCTCTCTATAAAAACTCTTCTTTTTCGTTGCAGGTAAAAAATAGATTCCTAGTAGAAGCAATGTGCCATCATTGAGTTCTTGACAATGGAAGGGGTGAAGGCTGTCCACAGAAATGTTAATAAATGTTTACAGAGTGACACCATTGACAAGAGCAAAGTCTAGTCATTGCTGACTATTGTCAAGGGTGTAATCTCCATAAACATTCTGTAGCCTTCTGTGGATGTCGGACGACCTGCACCCCTAATTCATCAAGAACTCAATGATAGCAAATTGCTACTGCTTGGAATCCAATATTAACTTGGAATTAAAAAGAAGAAGAAAAGTTACTATAGAGGAAGGGTTACTCTACCAACACGTAAAATATGAACGACCTTTATAAGTTAATTAAAAAAAACCTTTGCCCACGTTTGCATTACGTTTTCTACAGCTCTCCTATTTATATACAGTGTAACTCTAGTCAAAGCTTATGTAGTTTTGGACAGAGTGAGAAAGGGCCAACACTCCCTTTTGCCGGGTACACACGGTCAGAATTTTGGCCAGCAAAAGACTGATCATCGGAAAATGTGATCGTGTGTATGCTCCATCAGAATTTTGCTGGCCAAATTTCCGCTAGCAAAAGATTGAGAGCAGGTTCTCAATTTTTCCAATGGAAAAAGTTTCTATTGGAAATTCTGTTCGTGTGTATGCAATTCCGACGTACAAAAACTCACGCATGCTCAGATTCAACTACGAGACGTCAGCTATTGGCTACTGGCTATTGAGGTTCCTTTTTCTAGTCCCATTGAACATGTTGTACGTCACCACATTCTTGATGGTCGGAATTTGTTGTGACCGTGTGTATCCAAGACAGCTTGAGCGAAATCCCGCCGGAATTCCATCGGGAAAACCATCAGAGCTTTTTCCAACCAAAATTCCGATTGTGTGTACGCAGCATTAGATTTGTGTCCAGATCTTTAAAAATTAATTGCCACTTCCTGACTTAGGGAAGAATTCTCTCTAAAATGAAGAGAAATCCCACCTTTGCCAGTTATCACCAGAACAGGTGTCCCTACTGTAAAAAAAAGTTGGATTTCCCTTTACTTTCTCTTCCAGTGACAATGGTCACCATGGCAAATAGTACGTCTAGATCCCATTAGCAAAGACAGTCAGAAATAATATGCTCACTTGGATTCTAACTCTTACCCAAAATCAGGGAAAGGAGTTTTGGTTGTAGTTCCATATTAAACATTTAGCACACTGCACCTTCAAGGTTGAGTTTAGACCTAAACCCTTACATTTTTTTTCAGCATCTGATTTAATCACATACTGAGTATGCAGCTTCTTTATCTTTGTAATCTTTGCCTATCTTGCACTTTATGCTGGTGCCATGACCATTGTCCCAGGTTTCCCTTTTCAGGATGGCTCCTTTCTTATCCAACATCCTAAGGAGCCACTCAGGCATGCAGGAACAAGAGGCTCCGAAGAAGAAGGTAAATCTTTGAAACGCATCAGCCAGAAGGGGCCCCTGTATGGTCTCCCCTGTGATCTGGAGATTGCTGGTTCCGGGACTGTGAAGCAACAGGATAGTGGCCTGTATAAGCGTATTTCCATCTTTATGCTTGTGAGTAGTTTTAATCTTTATGAAGCAAAATAAATCTATTTGGGATAATGCACTAGGCTGGTGTGCCCTCTTTTCTTTTTATTTCTCTAGTGACAGTAAGGACACCCCCAGGCCTAGAGGCCCTAGAGGGCAGCAAGGTCAGTATCCCCTGAGAAGTAGATCATCACTCATACAGTATACAGTAAGTGCTGGGCTTCCATACTTATGTGCAAGAGTATTTTTTCTGCTGTAATGCAGGAACTAGAGTTGTGTCTCCCTACACTGTGTGCATCAATAGAAACACACATTCTCATAGCCTAGGATGGCAAGCAGTTCCCTTCTTCTCCATCTTCTCCCCATTCCCTTACCCAGGCTGGCAGGAGACTACACTGCCCTCAGTTATCTCGTTCCTGTGAAGAGCAGAGGTTCAGGAAAGCTACACAGGAAAGCAGGAGTCAACAGCATTGAAAGTTGTAAAATGCAGGTGCTAGAGAAAGAATTGTAAAAAATTGTTTACTGGGGATTCTTATTTTATTGTGCTCAATGTGTTAAAAAGCCGAGGGTTTAATACTACCTTAACCTATTGCCGACCAGCCGCTGTCGTTTTACTGTGGCAGGTCAGCACAATCCCGCGAGCCGACGTAGCTATACGTCGGCTCCCGGGATCAGAAAAACAGGCATGCGCACGCACCCACAGCACAGCCGGCCACAAGCGATCTCAAGCAAGAGAGGCAGAACAGGGAAGTGTGTGTGTGTAAACCTACAAATCCCTGTTCTTCATAGTTTCATAGTTAGTAAGGTTGAATAAAGACACCAGTCCATCTAGTTCAACCTGAGTGTCTACAATTGTCCCTATCCCTGTACATTGCACACTTACATTGGTCCCTACCCTCAAGGAGCCCACAATCCAAGGCCCCCATTCATATACTATGGGCAATTTTGGACAGAAGCCAATTAACCTACCTGCATGTCTTTGGATTGTGGGAGGAAACCGGAGTACCCGGAGGAAACCCACACAGGCACAGGGAGAACATGCAAACTCCAGGCAGGTAGTGTCGTGGTTGGGATTCGAACCAGCGACCCTTCTTACTGCTAGGTGAGAGTGCTAACCACTACACCACTGTGCTGCCCTGTTCTGTTCTGTGAGGCGTGACAGATCGTGAGTTCCTATTAGCTAGGAACCAGAATCCGTCACTTCCTGTAGGTCAGTCCCCTCCCCCACAGTTAACTCTTTGATCGCCCCCTAGTGTTAACCCCTTCCCCGCTAGTGAAATTTTTACAGTAATCAGTGCATTTTTGTAGCACTGATCGCTGTATAAATGCCAATGGTCCCAAAAATGTGTCAAAAATGTCCGATGTGTCCGCCATAATGTCGCAGTCCAGATAAAAATCACAGATTGCCGCCATTACTAGTAAAAAAAAGAACCCATCAATCTACGCTTATTGCAATTTTTTTTTACCAAAAATATGTAGAAGAATACATATCAGCCTAAACTGTGAAAAAATTAGCTTTTTTTTAAAGAAATGGGGATATTTATTATAGCAAAAAGTACAAGATATTGGGGGTTATTTACTAAAGGAAAATCCACTTTGCACTGAAAGTGCACTTGGAAGAAAAGTCGCGGTAGATCCGAGGGGAATATGCGAGGGAAATAAAAAGAAGCATTTTAGCTTGCACATGATTGGATGATAAAAGCAGCAGAGCTTCCACTCATTTCATATCTACCCCTAATGCTGCGTACACACAACCAGACTTTTCATCAGACTAGGTCCGACGGTCTTCCCGACTGACTTTCGGCGGAGTTCCGACAGACTTTCCAAATGAACAGACTTGGCCACGCACAATCACTCCAAAGTCAGACGGATTTGAACGTAACCGGACTAGAATAAGGAAGTTCATAGCCAGTAGCCAATAGCTGCCCTAGCGTGAGTTTTTGTCCATCGGACTAGCATACACACAAATGGATTTCTCGATAGCAACTGGGTCCGGCGGAGTTCCGGCCGAAAAATTTGAAACATGTTCTGTTTCTAAAGTCCGCCGGATTTTTGGACAGCAAAGGTCCGATGAAGCCCACACACAATCGAATTGTCCGACGGATTCATTCTGTCGGACCTTTGCTGTCGAAAAGTCTGGTCGTGTCTACGTGGCATTAGATTTAGAGAGACTCCACTTCCAAGTGCACTTGCAGTGCAAAGTGGATTTGCCTTTCGTAAATAACCCCCATTGTGTTTTTTTCAAAATTGACGCTTTTTTTTGTTTTTTTGTGTAAAAACCGCACAGGTGATCAAATACCACCAAAAGAAAGCTCTATTTGTGGGAAAAAAAGAATCAATTTTGTTTGGGTGTCACAAGACCGCGCAATTGTCAGTTAAAGCGACACACAGTGCCGAATCACAAAAAATGGCCTGGTCATTCAGCAGCCAAATCTTCCGGGGCTGAAGTGGTTAAAAGTGGTTGTAAAGGCAGAAGGTTTTTTATCTTAATGCATTCTATGCATTAAGATAAAAAAAAAACTTCTGTGCACAGCAGCCCCCTTAGCCCCCCTAATACTTACCTGAGCCCCATCTCTATCCAGCGATGTCCACGAGTGCCTCTGCCTCCTTATTGGCTGAGACACAGCAGCGGTGCCATTGGTTCCTGCTGCTGTCAATCAAACTCCATTAGCCAATGAGGCGAGAGAAAGGGCTGGGCCGAACCGCGACTCCACGTCTGAGTGAATACATTTTGGATTTTTTTGATTGATTAGAATGTAGAAGTATTAGGGCCATGTAGCACTGGTATTTTTGAAGCAGCAGTCTTTTAGAGAAATTATTGTCAATTTCTAGGGGATCAAAAAATTTCTGACGGAAAAAGTTTGACAGCTGGATCTTTTCTGACAACAAAATCCGATCAGACTTTTTCCAATCGTATGTAGAGAATTCCGACGCACAAAGTGCCACGCATGCTCAGAAAAAATTTGGAGACGAAAGTTATTGGCTACTGACCTCTACGTAGTCCCGTGGTATGTTTTGTACGTCACCTCGTTCCGAACGATCAACTTTGTGCGACCGTGTGTATGCAAGACATGTTTCGGCCAAAATACGTCGGAAAAAATCAGACAGATTTTGTGGTCGGAATGTCCGACCACAAAATGTGTATGGGGCATACAGTTGCCATCAGAACAGGAGGTAAGGGGAAATCTTTCAGTAGGGAAAGTGTGCTTTGGTGTCAACTGTTCCCCCTCACTTTGTAGACATATCTTCTCATTGCCTGTTGCATCTCTGGGACAGGAAGTGAAGTGAAATCTCCCCAATAGGACACAAATAGCAAAAACTAAAATGAGAAAGGTTTTAAACCTCAAACCTTAAACTCAAAAACTAAATGCAAAACTAAAAAAGGAATTTGGCTGCACATACCCATTAAAGTGATACTAAACCCACACTCTTTAATTTATATTGTCCATTCTATTTCTGTATGTGGATGATGGCACTGTAATTATTTTAATTAAAAACAAACAAACATCTAAGTACCTTTTTCCGAATCGATATACAGCTGTCACATGACCTAGCCCTTTCCCAGCCTGTCTGCAGAGAAACAGAAGCAGGAAGAGCTTCTAGTCCTCTGCTTCTTGTCACATAGTTCAATATATAAAAACAAAAAATAATTTGTTTCAAATTGTCATACAAATATAAATTTTAAATACATTTTTTTATTTTTTTTGGCAATAACATGGTGTGGGCAGATTTCTGATGTTGGACAAGAAGGTCTGGCTTGCAGTATTCCTTCTAATTCATCCCAAAGGTGTTCTATTGGGTTGAGTTTAGGACTCTGTCCAATCCAGTCAAGTTCCTCCACCCCAAACTCGCTCATCCATGTCTTTATGGACCTTGCTTTATGTTCTGGTGCGCAGTCATGTGGGAACAGGAAGGGGCCATCCCCAAACTGTTTCCATAAAATTTGGAGCATGAAATTGTCCAACATGTCTTGGTATGCTGATGCCTTAAGTGTTCCCTTCACTGGAACTAAGGGGCCAAACCAAACCCCTGAAAAACAACCCCACACCATAATCCCCCCTCCACCAAATGATTTGGACCAGTGCACAAACAAGGTCCATAAAGACATGGGTGAGCGAGTTTAGGGTGGAGGAACTTGACTGGCCTGCACAGAGTGCTGACCTCAAACTGATAAAACACATTTGGGATGAATTAGAGCGGAGACTGCGAGCCAGGCCTTCTTGTCCAAAATCAGTGGCTGACCTCACAAATGCTCTTCTGGAAGAATGGTAAAACATTCCCATAGACACCCTCCTAAACTTTGTGGACAGCCTTCCCAGAAGAGTTGAAGCTGTTATAGCTGCAAAGGGTGGGCCAACTCAATATTGAACCCTACAGACTAAGACCGTGATGCCATTAAAGTTAATGTGCGTGTAAAGACAGCCGTCCTAATACTTTTGACAATATAGTGTATTTGCGATTTGCCATTTGCCATCCATTTCATATCTATAAACATATTTATTTTGTATAGCAATCCTGTATAACAAGAATGATTTAAAAAAAATCATCAGCAAAAGAACTGTGGTGTTACTGCAGCTCTTATTGTTATTTGTACATTATAGTATGTTCTTGCATGCCCCCTTCCTGTTTGCATGTTAGTTAATTAAGTCCTAGTGAGACACTGGCTTGCTCTCCATGTTCATAATTAGTTAACCACTTGCCGACCGCCGCACGACGATATACGTCGGCAGAATGGCACGGGCAGGCATATGGGCGTATATATAAGTCCCTGCCTGCCCGCGGGTGGGGGGCCCGATCGGGCCCCCCCCCCGGTGCCTGCGGCGGTCGGCATTCCTTCGAGAGCGATCCGGGATGAGGGGGCGGCCATTCATTCATGGCCACCCCCTCGCGATCGCTCTCGACGAATGGAAATCCCCCGTGACATCACTTCCTCTCCTGTAATGTAAACACAGGAGAGGAAGTGATGTATTCTCTCCTCCGTGTCGGTATTTTTCGTTCCGACACGGAGGAGAGCGGATCGGTGAGTTGCACCAACACTCTACACACACAGTAGAACATGCCAGGCACACTCACACCCCCCCTTTACCCCCCGATCACCCCCCCAATTACCCCTGCCCCCCAGTCACAGTGACACCAATGTCATTTTTTTTTTTTTTTTTTTTGCATTGGTGTCATTTGTGACTGTAATAACTGTTAGGGCAGTTAGAGTTAGCCCCCTTTAGTTCTAATGTGCCCCCCTAACCCCCCCAATAAAGGTTTAACCCCGTGATCACCCCCCGTCGCCAGTGTCACTAAGGCTGGGTTCACATTGCAGCGGTTTATGAGAACGAATGTGATTCGCACCGCACTGCAGTGCAAATCACATCCGATCTCTGTGCGATTCGAGTTCAGCCATTCGCCGCACCCGCCGCACCCGCCACACCCGCCGCACCCGCCACACCCGCCGCACCCGCCGCAAATTCGCACGGGACCCTTTTTTTGGCCCGCAGCAGAATCGGATCGCATGGGTGTTCACACCATGCGATCCGAGTTTGCAGATCGCACTGCGATATGCGAACTGATCTGGGGGTGTCAGTAACATTTCACTGACACTCCCAGCAGTTCGCATAGGGCAGTGTGAACTGCCGCCGGGAGGCATGCGATGCGGGAACCCGCCGCGGATTCGCTGCGTTTCCGCATCGCTCCAGTGTGAACCCAGCCTAATAAGCGATCATTTTTCTGATCGCCGTATTAGTGTCACAGGTGACGCTAGTTAGGCAGGTAGGTATTTAGGTTCACCGCAGCTTTTTATAGCGCCAGGGACCCCCATATACTACCGCATAAAGCCCCCTGATTGCCCCCTAGTTAACCCTTTCACCTGTGATCACCATATAACTGTTACAGGTGACGCTGGTTGGTTAGTTATTTTTTTATAGTTTCAGGGCACCCGCCATTTATTACCTAATAAAGGTTTAACCCCCTGATCACCCGGCGGGTGTCATTTGTGACTAATAACTGTTAGGGCAGTTAGGGTTAGCCCCCTTTAGTTCTAAGGTACCCCCCTAACCCCCCCAATAAAGGTTTAACCCCGTGATCACCCCCCGTCGCCAGTGTCACTAAGGCTGGGTTCACATTGCAGCGGTTTGAGAACGGATGTGATTCGCACCGCACTGCAGTGCAAATCACATCCGATCTCTGTGCGATTCGAGTTCAGCCATTCGCCGCACCCGCCACACCCGCCGCACCCGCCGCAAATTCGCACGGGACCCTTTTTTTGGCCCGCAGCAGAATCGGATCGCATGGGTGTTCACACCATGCGATCCGAGTTTGCAGATCGCACTGCGATATGCGAACTGATCTGGGGGTGTCAGTAACATTTCACTGACACTCCCAGCAGTTCGCATAGGGCAGTGTGAACTGCCGCCGGGAGGCATGCGATGCGGGAACCCGCCGCGCATTCGTGGCGTTCCCGCATCGCTCCAGTGTGAACCCAGCCTAATAAGCGATCGTTTTTCTGATCGCTGTATTAGTGTCACAGGTGACGCTAGTTAGGCAGGTAGGTATTTAGGTTCGCCGCAGCTTTTTATAGCGCCAGGGACCCCCATATACTACCGCATAAAGCCCCCTGATTGCCCCCTAGTTAACCCTTTCACCAGTGATCACCATATAACTGTTACAGGTGACGCTGGTTGGTTAGTTATTTTTTTATAGTTTCAGGGCACCCGCCATTTATTACCTAGTCTCACTAGTGTACCCCTAAATTTAGGGGTGTCTACTTTCCAAAATGGGGTCATTTGGGGGGGGTTTGTGCCATCTTGGCATTTTATGGCCTTCAAAACTGTAACGCCCTTAGAAAGCCTGAAGGCGGTGCTTGGTTTTCGGGGCCCCGTACGCGGCTAGGCTCCCAAAAAGTCCCACATATGTGGTATCCCCGTACTCAGGAGAAGCAGCAGAATTTATTTTGGGGTGTCATTTCACATATGCCCATGGCATGCGTGAGCAATATATCATTTAGTGACAACTTTGTGAAAAAAAAAAAAAAAAAAAAAAAGTTTGTAATTTTCCCGCAACTTGTGGCAAAATATAAAATATTCCATGGACTCAACATGCCTCTCAGCAAATAGCTTGGGGTGTCTACTTTCTAAAATGGGGTCATTTGTGGGGGTTTTGTGCCATCTTGGCATTTTATGGTCTTCAAAACTGTAATAGGTAGTGAGAAGTGAACTCAAAAATTTACGCCCTTAGAAAGCCTGAAGGCGGTGCTTGGTTTTCGGGGCCCCGTACGCGGCTAGGCTCCCAAAAAGTCCCACATATGTGGTATCCCCGTACTCAGGAGAAGCAGCAGAATTTATTTTGGGGTGTCATTTCACATATGCCCATGGCATGTGTGAGCAATATATCATTTAGTGACAACTTTGTGAAAAAAAAAAAAAAAAAAAAAGTTTGTAATTTTCCCGCAACTTGTGGCAAAATATAAAATATTCCATGGACTCAACATGCCTCTCAGCAAATAGCTTGGGGTGTCTACTTTCTAAAATGGGGTCATTTGTGGGGGTTTTGTGCCATCTTGGCATTTTATGGCCTTCAAAACTGTAATAGGTAGTGAGAAGTGAACTCAAAAATTTACGCCCTTAGAAAGCCTGAAGGCGGTGCTTGGTTTTCGGGGCCCCGTACACGGCTAGGCTCCCAAAAAGTCCCACATATGTGGTATCCCCGTACTCAGGAGAAGCAGCAGAATTTATTTTGGGGTGTCATTTCACATACGCCCATAGCATGTGTGAGCAATATATCATTTAGTGACAACTTTGTGTAAAAAAAAAAAAGAAATTTTTTTTTTGTCATTATTCAATCGCTTGAGGCAAAAAAATAAAATATTCAATGGGCTCAACATGCCTCTTATCAATTTCCTTAGGGGGTCTACTTTCCAAAATGGGGTCATTTGGGGGGGTTTTGTACTGCCCTGCCATTTTAGCACCTCAAGAAATGAGATAGGCAGTCGTAAACTAAAAGCTGCGTAAATTCCAGAAAACGTACCTTAGTTTGTAGATGTGACAACTTTTGCGCAAACCAATAAATATACAATTATTGACTTTTTTTTTACCAAAGACATGTGGCTGAATACATTTTGGCCTAAATGTATGACTAAAATTGAGTTTATTGGATTTTTCTAATAACAAAAAGTAGAAAATATCATTTTTTTTCAAAATTTGCGGTCTTTTTACGTTTATATCGCAAAAAATAAAAATCGCAGAGGCAATCAAATACCATCAAAAGAAAGCTCTATTTGTGGGAAGAAAAGGACGCAAATTTTGTTTGGGTACAACATTGCATGACCGCGCAATTACCAGTTAAAGCAGCGCAGTGCCAAAGTGTAAAAAGACCTCTGGTCATTTACCAGCAAAATGGTCCGGTCTGAAAGTGGTTAAGTTAGGGTTATAGAAAGTTAGGAGGCTTTTAGACCAAAAGCTTTTGTCACTTACAAGAAAAACCCAGAACAATGTCATCTGTAATACTGCCTGTGGATCCTGTTGAGTCTACAAGTCACCATACTCTCCATGCTCTGGGTCTCAGAAGGTATGTGTTTTGCATAAGGCAACGTTTGCAGCAGAACATTTTGCTATACATGGTTATTTTTATTTTATTTTTTTGAGGTGGAGTCCTGTTTTTATTGCAGTGTTGTTGTCAGATAGGTCACATATTGACTACCCTGTCAACTAAAGGTGTGGATCACAAGTCTGCCAGAACTATAAACCCTCTTGCATGTAAAATTATTCACATATATGATTTGCAATGTCTTTTTTTCTGCATACTTGAAGATCAACTTTAAAAGCTAAAGTTCCATTTAATTGCAACGGTTGGTTCAAATCCAGCAGCAAATAGAAAAGTTTAATGTTCTTGCTGACCTACTAAACATGGCTCATACAGCAAAATACTCCCATATCCACAAGGCAAGCAAAGGCTTAGCTTATCTACATAGGAACTGAAGTTATAAAAAGCGTTAAGCTCTTTAAGCAAATAATATTTCACTAAACCAAATTCAAAACAACAAATGGATAATTAAGCAGGGCACTTATGGCAAGTATTCAGGCTGCAATGCAGCGATTAACAATAAATAGAAAATGGCAGGGAAAAATAAAATTGTCATTCATCAGGAAAGGGATGTTAAACATTTTTCATACATATTTAGCAAATGGTTACAAAGTGTGAAAGTGGTTTTAACAGACAATTGAGGCTAGACATACACTGATAGATTTTGGAGCGAACCCCCCCTGCAGGTGGTGGCGCCATTGAACTTTTAATGCCATCAGCGCTGTTACTTCAGTTTAGGTCCCATTTTGCCAAGTATACTTGAAAATTATGCCAAGACCTTACCTAATCTGCAAGCAGCAAAGTTCTACTTTAATATTTAGAACTTATTCAATTATTTAAAAAGATGTTGGTCTCTATACATAATTAGCTATACCAGTATTGCTTATTCATATAAGAGAAATTACAACCATATAGGTTTGTAAAAGTAAGAACCCTTTAATAAAAAAATTTGGTGTGAGATGACAAATTATTGCCTTTTTTATTTAAAATGAAAATATTAACTCTGGAGACCATGATTTTTAATGCTTAATAAAATAAGGATTGCCTCTCTTCCAACCTTCTAGGCACTACAAGGTCACCAAGCATGTGAGCTTCTATCCCCCTAGTAAGAGGGCAGCAAGTGTGGCATGTTGATATTAGCTCACACAAGTCTTTCAACACTGAGATGGTATTTCAAAAATGCATTGAATCAATTCTGAGGGGCTAATGCTTTTTATATTTAGCCCCACCATTGTCCCAAGAAGTAATGATGTCATGGGCGGGTTCCATGGCTGGGGCACTTAGAAGATGACACTATAAAGGTCTACAAGGGCTTATTGCGCAGGTTCAGCCAGCAGTAAAGAGTATTTTGACTGAAAAGGGCACAATAAAGGAGAAGGGTGTGGTATTGAGGTAAGTAAGCAGCTGGGGTAGTGGTTTTAGTGTAGTTTAGCTCAGACCTAGGTAGGGCATATAAGTGCATTTTCTCTGAAATTACATTTAACTGACCAGTGGATCTATAATGGTTGTGCCTACCGCTGAAACGTGCCTCTATTTGTCTGGAAATAGACATCCAGATGCCAAGGTCATTGGCTATACTACAGGACGCCAATTCCCCATACAAGCGGTTGGATTTTTTCTACAACAAATGTTGGATGTGAGCTTGTTGGCGGAAAGTCCGACCATGTGTATGCTCCATCAAACATTTGTTGTTGGACTTTCCGCCAACAAATGTTGGCTAGCAGGTTCTCAAATTTTCCGCCAACAAATGTTTGTTGCCGGACTTTCCGATCGCATTTACACAAGTCTGTCTGACAAAAGTCCATGCATGCTCGGAATCAAGTATGAGTCGGAGATATAACTAGCATTCGTAATGGAGATTTCACATACGTCTTGTACGTCAATACGTTCATAATTATTGGCCAACATTTGTGTGACTGTGTGTATGCAAGACAGGTTGAAGCCAACATTCTTCGAACAAAAATCCACGGTTTTGTTGTCGTAAAGTCCGATCGTGTGTACGGGGCATAAGGCTTGCGCCCCTACAGTGGGTAAGAATGCATATAGACAGCCTTGTGTGCTGTCAAACCTCTTGTGTTAGGTAGAAAGTGTATTAGAAGCATCTTCTCTGACACACAAAGTAAAATAGCAGGAAGGCAAAATGTCTCTTTACTTATGGAATAAATACCCAATGTTACTAGTAAAGAAAAAGGGACACTAGAAAAAAAAAGTGGGAGGGAGCAAAGGGAGAGAAAACAGATAGGGAGAACGGGAAAGGAACATAAGCCCTTTTCACTGTGGTACTTCGCAAACCCTTACCTTTGCTGTGCTCAAAGGTATCCTGATATCCTAAGGAAAAAGGCCCCTTGAAACCCTCAAAACTTTTTTTTTTCTATTGTATTTTGCTTTATGCATAGATAATTGACCCTAAAATGGATAATATACTTTTTGAACTGGTGCTTTCTTCCTCTTTATTTTGGACCCTAGTAAACACCTGCAAAAAGCCCCCACGTGTAACAATCCTAACCCAAAAGCTGACACTCAAAGGTATGAATCCCTGATTTATGTAGATTTCTTGGATAATTTACTGAACCAGTGAAAAGGAATGTGTTTCCTGTGTGCCCCTTAGGTATCAATTTTAGTGCTTATTAAACCAGTCTGCGCTAAAACAGAATCAAGTATGAGATGTTGTAAAAAAACATGATTACTGTTGTTCTATTGAAGGATTACCATTTTGTTCAGTGTGGCTCCCGGGCGTCAAACAGGAGGACGCTGTATTATCTGTTTGATTCCAATTCCCTTTTCTACTGAAGGGTAACAGACAGCTTTGCAACATAATGTCCCTCCTCATTAGATCTTGCAGGAAAAAAATATTGAAATGCTCAGCGTACTGTAGGAATATATCAAATAAAATGCTCAAATTTGTTTTGTGTACAGAATTGTATCCAAAATGGCTTTCACGCACTATGAATTTTAATGAATCTGCTTTTTTTCTCCCCACTTATTGGAGAGCAGATGCTGATAGGTGACAGTGAAGAAATGATGACTTAATGGCGTGTTTTTTCCACTCCTGCACTTACAAGGAGATTCTTCTCATCAATTTTATTCCTGACTTTCCGTTCTTTGAAATGCATGTTCCGCTAAAGTAGAGATCAGTTGCACTCCTCAGTTTCCATTCGCATACATCTAACATAAACAAGGGCTCTGTGTAATGTTCCTGAGCTCGGGAGAGCGCTGTAGGTAACTGGTTGGGACGAAGAAACCGATGGACAATTTGGCTGCATTTGGAAATACTTTCACAGCTGTGATTCTGAATGGTATTCGGAGATATATCAAAAGCACAGAAAAATGAAATGTATTAAAGCACGATGAAAGGTGCTGAGGTATTTCTACAAATATCATGCAACTTTACAAAGCTCTCTGTTACAGAAGAACTCAACACTCTGGCTACAGGCACTTTAGGAATGTTCTGTCTGAAGGGTAAGGGTCCTGAAAGATGGACATTTTTTACAGAAACCCCACTCATTAAAAATAAAATTGTTTTTAAAGTTGAACTCCAGCTTAGGCCTTTTTCAATTTCATCTGAGAACCTCAGTCAGATTTAGTTTTTAATAGAGGGGTTTTCCTCTTCTGTACCCATCTCTTAAACAGCAAAAAAAAATCCTTAGTGGACTTGTAGATGGGAAGCTCTGAAACCAAACATTGTATTGTGTTTCTCTTAAAGCCCATCTCCAAGGCAAAATTGAACCCTCCTACCCCCTGCCTCTCACCCAAATATCTTTAAAAACACTTTTTGGAGCAGGGACATACTCACCCAAGTCCACTGCCCTTGTTCCTTTGTCAGAGCTGGTTCCAGGTGCAGTGGATTGGGGATCCAACGATGCAGGTGTACCTGTCTGCTGTCCCCACCAGCCCCCTTTTACTGACTCTACTCTACTCTTCTGACATGTCCTTAACACTGGATGGCCAATAGAAACTGTCCACATCACACAGGCAGTGTGGACACCCAAAGAAGGACCCCGTCTCTCGTACACAGAAAAAAGGAGAAGACTTGGGACCAGAATGTTACATGGCCATAGGTGAGGGTTATCAAAAGAGCATTTAGTAAAAGAGTATTTACAATTTTTTAAAGCTTTATATTTAGGGGGGTTGAGGGAGGGGGCGAAAGGTGTCTGTGAGGGCAACCCAGAACTCAGGTTTAATGAAGGAAAAATTTGAAGGGGATTAAAATATCCTACTGGTAAGAAAGCTCCAAAAAGACCTCCAAGAGTACCACAGTAAGTCCTTTGGGTATAAGTCCACAGTAAAGAGGACTTGAACACCACATTAATTGCTTAGAGTCCAAGCAAATGTAACATTTTCTGAACCCAATGATAATTTATATGGCGCAGCGCTACTGAGCAATTACACACTAAAATGATGTGTTAATGAATACTTCTGTGTTCAAATAGATAAACAAAAATATATATAAAAAGTATAAAATATAAAGTCTATTTAGTGTATTTAAATCCACCGCCGTGCTCCTCTATACTCTTCTTATACAGATGCCACCACCACCACCAGGTGATTTGTACGCTCACCTCACTGTTAATCACAGGCTTTTCATTACAACTCCCACTAATCCTTCTGGGATGGATGCCTTTCTTCCCTCCTGGGATCTAGTACTCCCTTCTGACCGAATATTCCTCACACGAACCACAATGAATATTCGGTTTCTTAATTTTTAAAATTTGTATGTATCAAATGTCCAAATTACAGTTCAACTTAATAAAAAGGGTGCTTCTCACTATAGGTGCTGTTATAGGGGCTTGTGTATGTGGACGGAGGTGGGGGTGGGTCTAGGGATGGCATCTTTCCCTGTCCCCCATTCCAAATCCCAAGTCCCTATTACTGTTCTTGTGCTCCCCCCCCCCTTTTTTTTCTCTCTTCTCCTTCTATCCTCCTTTTATTTGTCCACCTTCTTCTATGGATGGATATGCTGCCCTCTTACCTTAGAATGTCCGCATGGGGGTAGTCCCGTGGGTTCCCCCCCCCACCTCCTTTTCCCCCTGATGTCCTCTTATTCAGGTGGTTGTAAGGACCATTGGAAAGGGTATGGGTGGCTCATTTCTGGGTTTTTGGGGATACCACCACTTTGCATTTGCTACTGTTCAGATTTTTTTTTGCTTTATACGTTTACCAGTTTCTCATGTTCTGCAATATCCGGGTACATGTTTTTAAGATTTGGCTTCTTTGAATAATGTAAGTTATGTATTTGTGTCCTATACATTCTCTCTTGCTTTGTCCATGGAAATCATGTTGTCCTATGCTGTACCTACTTCTGGCTGCATAAGCTTGGAATTTTAAATTCTTCTTCATTCAATAAACTGTTTATGAAACTAAAAAGGGTGCACCTCTTTGTTGCTATATTTAAAGGGAATTTCTAGACAAAAAGCCATTATCACAGTGGTCTGCTATGTGTTCCCTCTTACAGATGAAAGGTTTTACCTAAACCTGTACACAACAAGGTACCTGCTGCTGATATCTGGTAGCGCAGATTGAACAATACAGTGAGTTTCTGTGGTTAATTATTGTATTTCCATGGTTAGATGTACGACAATGACAATTTATTTTTTCCCTGACGTTTTTTTATTTACTAATCACTGCATTGCAGCCTGAATACTTGCCATAAGTGCCCTGCTTAAACATCCACCAATCACTGTGAACCATAAGGATTGTAAGAGATGGAAACTCTTTTATGTTACTATAGGGAGAGGTCTCATACAAAGAGAAGATTTCCATTTTCTTCAAAATCCCCAATAATATTAGTCAATATTTTATAATACTGTTGATAAGCAGTATTTGCACATGAACACTTTGTATCAATTACATTTTTTTACAAAGTAATTACATTTTTTAAACCCTTTATTTGAAATATAAAATATAAGCATAACTATTAATCATAAATAAACCCACAAATAAAGTCTGTGTTCAGCTTAGGAAACACAATGAGGCGAAAACACTTCTAATGTTTTTTTTTCTCGAGGAGCAATGTGGCAGAAAAGCTATTATCTTGATGTAAAACACTGAACAGTGCTTTTTAACCAAGGAAATACATTGTTCAAAATAAATAAATAAAACAGGTTGTTTACTCCCCATTACATTGATACTCTAACTTTTATAGCTTCTTGAGGTAGATATCAACCTTTAACACATCAAAATGTCATGTTAGCTCTCCCTCTGGGTCTTTCTACAGAAGACTCCTTTCTTATATTTCTTAAACAGCTAACTGGATGATAAAGAGGGTGGCAAGGGAAAAAAATGTGATAAATAATGGTCCCAATCAAGACACATTTCTTAAAGAGACCATGTCAAGACTCATAAAAGTGCACGGAAAACCGTAGAAAAATTAGGTATTTTAAGTACTTACTTGCAGTATTTATTGTTTCCGTAAATTATTTTTTATTCACTTAAATTTGCGTTTTGAACTAGGGAATTGTCACTCTATAAAGTGTGATATCCCAAACAAAGCCTCCTCCCTCCTTGCACCTCATAGCCCCACTTCTATTAAGCCTAGTACAAATGATCAGAAAATTGGATGAAAAATACAGCTTTATGTAGGAGAACTGATCACGATAGTTCAAAATTATCCAAAGGGACAAACACGAAAATTTTTCACGTACAATATCAGACCGCACGATTTTTGTTTAATCAGTACAGTATTCGTCAGAATAAAATCAGAAGAGCAAGACCAAGCATGCTGGGAAACGAAAAAGAATACATTACAATACAATACAACACATTACATCACTTCCAAAGTTGTATTCTGTCGTACAACAATTTTCGTATGTTTAATAACCTCTTCATTTTGGATATGAGAGTAGCATGCAAAAAAAAAAAACAGACAATTATTGGGCTGGTATTCTCATTGTGTGCACAATGCTTTAGGAATGCCTGGTTACTCTATGTGCTGAAAGGCATCTTAAAATGGTTGTAAACCACTGGTGCTTACAAACAATTAAAAAAAAAGAATCCTGTAAGGAAATGTCATAATGTACTAGTATGCATTGCATACTAGCACATTATGAGAAACTTACCTTAGAACAAAGCCCTCCCATGCCGCAATGTCACCTCTGAGGTGGCTGACATCTTTCTCCAGTCTTCCTTCCTACATGAGTGGCCGGGGGGGGGCGCGATGACGTCACGTGGGAGGCACCGTTTCCGGCACAGGCTCTGAAGGTCCGGTACTGTAAGCCGATAGTGTCATTGGCTGTATGCACTCTGAATATCTCCTAAACAGTGCACGTTTAGGAGATATTTACAGTACCTACAAGTAAGTCTTATTATAGGCTTACCTGTAGGTACAAGTGGTTGTACAGAGTTTACTACCACTTTAAAGACTGACAGTAACAAGTGAATATTACACTTTAAGTACCCTATACTTATACTTATACATATAAAAATAAATAAAATGGAAAAGAAAAAAAAATCCCAAAATACCACCTAAGAAACAAAAGCCCAAAAAGACTTTAGTAAAAAAAAAAAAAAAAAAGACTCTAGCAACATAAAATAAAAAACAATCTAAAAATAAATGAAAGCTAAAAAAAAAAAAAACCCTCTAAAATAATAGCCCATTTTTAAGAGAAGCCTTGCAAAGCCAAGCAAAAAAAAAAAAAAGTTTATTCTGGATGGGACAGCAACTAAAAGGACTGCTGACCTCAAATTAATCACAAAATAAAATTAAACACAAAAAAGCCCTCAATAGTAAGAATAAAAAATAGACAGTGGTTGATTGCCCAAAAGGAGTTACAGTACAGCTTCCGGATTCTAATCTTTCCATATGCAGTTTGTCAGCATTTCCTATCCTTTTCCTACAGCAGCTTCCAGTTCATGGATACGATGGCTGCTCTGTGCCCCCTTTTATAGTGAGCAGAATTGCTCATCCACATGACCCTCATTGGCCCTCCTAGGCCTGCTGGCTATAGTTCAACAGCCCTGAGGCACATGTTGTTGTTTTTAAAATGTGCAAATCTGCACAAAAATTCACAGGTATCACAAATCTTGACCCTGCAGGATTGATCTCGAAGGTTCAAACTCAGGTAGCATTGAACCCAAACCTCATCTCTGCTTCTATGTAGATGTCAAGGGAGGAGTGAAGGAGAATGTAAGCAGTGTCCAGCACCAGTCTCTTTTCGATTTAAAGTGAAACTAAAGTAAAAAAAAAATGCTAAGAGGTATAACATTTTGGTAGAATAGACTTTGGGGGTGATTTACGAAAGCCGTGCACCATCAGTAGAGGTGCACGGTGAGGCGCAACGCACATTTTCATATTTACCAAATTGTGCGGCAGTAACAGAGCGTGAATTCCCCATTTACTATAGAAATCTCGGTGCACGGGAGAATGCAATCTGTGCGCCACTATGGACATGGCGCACGGCATCTCCAAATCAATATTGACAGAAGATGGAGGTGCTGATATTATGGGGTGATGTGAGGAAGTTTACTAACAACTGCCCAAGTAACACATATGTCCAAAATATAATGAGAAAGTAACTTTTTCAGAGAAAGCCTGCTGTGCCTGCAAGTACGTTTAGAACGTAGAGCGTGAGATCAATGTAAACGGTGCACATGCACCAGTGGCTGTTGCACTTGTTCACATGCTTTGTTCACTACGTGGCCAAAATCATAGTAAATGTTAAGCAACGTGCATTGCATGGGTTGAACAGGCGCACTTCTAAACTTGACAATTTTTTTTTACACTGGTTCAGTGTTCACCTTTATGTATTTTTTTAAAGAGATTTGCACACAGGTCATGTTAGCATGTTACATTGCCAACATGTGACATGAACCTTGTTAAAATTATGTAAAAAGACTCTGGCTCCTCTAGTGCCTCCTAAAAGGACATTTAACCTGATTTCCTTAGGCTAGCTTTTGCTTTTAAAAGGGAACTCCACACTCCATTCTCCAATGCTCTTGTCTCCCCCCTCTAACCCCTTGGATTTCCATGGGCTAGCTTTTGCTTTTAAAGGGGAACTCCACATTCCACTCTATTCTCAAAAGGCTGTAAGCTGCCTTTACCAATCCAAACCACATCGTTCTTCAGCGCATACAACAGGGCCAGCTAGGAAAGGGGGCGAGAAGAGCGATCGCCCAACCCCCTCCATACAAGGCCACATGCACTCAACATAGCTGGCTACCTTTGGGGCCATGTTGGCCTCATCCCAACCACAAAGCACCTTGTACCCACTAGTTTAAAGGGGTTTTCCACATTCCGTAAAGCCCCCTGTCTGCAGCCCCCACAACCAAACCCTAGGGTTGTGTGGAAGAGGCCCTTATCCCCCTGAATATGAGATTGAGTTGGTTGACTTTTGGGGTACCTGAGCCCCTCCTGCCCCCAAGCATCCAGCCCCTTTCATGGGCAGGCATGCTGTGCCTTTGGCTAGGGGTTTGCTAGTGTGTGGGAGGGGCACAATATTTTTTTAGTTTTGGGTGGGATTTTTTGGTTGTCCTTATAGAGTTTGTAACGCATGGATTTTCTCTTTGTATTTGGTTTGTTATGTCTTTGCAAAACAGATGTTTTAGAGCAAGTATTTTTTACTTCCACTTTTGTTTTTGTTGTTTTGGGGAGGGGGGATATTTTTCACTGACATATTCTTGATGTTGTCAATCTGTGCTGTTTGTAGGTTGTTAGTTTCACTTTGATTTAATTGTCTGTGTTGCATTATTTAACAAAATCTTCCTCAAGCTGTTGTGACTACTAAATGTTTAAATCCTTAAGAGACTGCCCGTTTGTGGGCACAGTCCTTTTAACTCATGTTCATTTCCTCTGCAAAATGGTCAGACCTCAAAACCATATTCTGTTACTGTCTCAAATTAACATACATGTGTTTTTTGCTTTCCTTGCTCTTTTCCAAGTCCTGTTTTCTTGACCAATAAAATTTGAAGCAATTATTTTATGTTTTATGTGTTTTGTTAATAATTTGTTTTGCAGATGCATGCTCAATCCAAGTAATGCCTTGTACACTCTCTCCCTCCCCCTAAACAATTTTCATGCAATAAATTTCCCAGCTGCAGCTTAACTAGGCTGATTGGCAAAAAAACAAAACAAAAAGGTGTGATTTGTCTAAAAGCTACTTCCCTGGTGCCTTCATGCTAGAACATGCATGGATTGTGTGTATGCTGACATAGATAGGCACCAGGAAAGGAGAATTACAGAGAGGTAAGTATTTCAATTTTCCATTTTAGCGCAGTGGTTCTCAGACTCGGTCCTCAAGTACCCCCAGCAGGACATGTTTTGGGAATTTATCTTAGCTAAATAGCTGTCCAAATTACCAAAGCCACTCTGATTTAACCACTTGACCACTGGGCACTTAAACACCTTAATAACCAGACCAATTTTCAGCTTCGGTGCTCTCACATTTTGAATGACAATTACTCAGTCATGCAACACTGGACCTATATGAAATTTTTGTCCTTTTTTTCACACAAATGGAGCTTTCTTTTGGTGGTATTTAATCACCACTCGGTTTTTTATTTTTTGTGCTATAAAAGAAAAAATACAGAAAATTCTGTAAAAAAATGAATTTTTCTTTGTTTCTGTTATAAAATTTAGCAGATTCGTAATTTTTTCTTCATAAATTTTGGCCAAAATTTATACTACTACATATCTTTGGTAAAAATAAGTACAAATTGGTGGATTTTATTTGGTCTTTGTGAAAGTTATAGAGTCCACAAGCTATGGTGCCAATATCTGAAAATTGATCACACCTGAAGTACTGACGGCCTATCTCATTTCTTGAGACCCTAACATGCCAGAAAAGTACAAATACCCCCCAAATGCCCCCTTTTTGGAAAGAAGACATTCCAAGGTATTTAGTAAGAGGCATGGTGAGTTTTTTGAAGTTGTCATTTTTTCCCACAATTCTTTGCAAACTTAAGATTTTTTTTACTTTTGTTTTTCACAAAATTGGCATATTATCAGTTTATTTCTCACACACAGCATATGAATACCACAAATGACACCCCAAAACACATTCTGCTATTACTCCCGAGTATGGCGATACCACATGTGTGAGACTTTTACACAGCGTGGCCACATACAGAGGCCCAACATGCAGGGAGCGCCATCAGGCGTTCTGGAGCACCCAGGACAATTCTGACATTTCTCTCCTACATGTAAAAATCATCATTTATTTGCTAGAAAATTACATAGAATCCCAAAACATTATATATGTTTTTTTAGCAAACACCCTGGAGAATACAATGGTGGTCGTTGCAACTTTTTATCTCGCACGTTATTTGCGCAGCAATTTTTCGAATGCATTTTTTTTGGAAAAAAAACAGTTTTGTGCTTAAAAAAAAAAAACACAGTAAAGTTAGCCCAATTTTTGCATAATGTGAAAGATGAAGTTACGCTGAGTAAATAGATACCTAACATGTCACTCTTCAAAATTACACACGCTCGTGGAATGGCGCCAAACGTCGCTACTTAAAAATCCCCATAGGCGACGATTTAATTTTTTTTTACTGGTTATATGTTTTGAGTTACAGAGGAGGTCTAGGGCTAAAATTATTGCTCTCACTCTAACGTTCGCAGCGATACCTCACATGTGTGGTTTGAACACCGTTTTCATATGTGGGTCGGGACTTACGTATGCGTTCGCTTCTGCATGCGAGCACATGGGGACAGGGGCGCTTTAAAAAAAATTTTTTTTTTTATTGTTCATTTTACTTTATTTATTTTAGTTTGACATTTTTTTCCCCAAAAATATTTTTTTTTATCACTTTTATTCCTATTACAAGGAATGTAAACATCCCTTGTAATAGGAATATGGCATGACAGGTCCTTTTTACAGTGAGATATGGGGTCAATAACACCCCGCATCTCACCTCTAGGCTGGGAAGCCTGAAAAAAATAAATAAATAAATAAAAAGATTCTGGCTTTGATCGTATTGGCGGGTCGGTAGAAGCACCGGAGGGCGGCGGGAGGGGGGGGGGATGTCTATGGCTGGGTATTGCAGGGTATCACTGACTATGGCTGGGTATGGCTGGGTATCTCTGAGTATGGCTGGGTATCTCAGAGTATGGCGTTGCAGAGTATTGCGTTGCAGAGCATTCCAGGATATTGGCGGGTGTTGCAGAGCATTGCAGAGTGTTGCAGGGTATTGGCGGGTGTTGCAGAGCATTGCAGAGTGTTGCAGGGTATTGGCGGGTGTTGCAGAGCATTGCAGAGTGTTGCAGAGCTTTGCAGAGTGTTGCAAGGTATTGGCGGGTGTTGCAGAGCATTGCAGGGTATTGCAGAGTGTTGCAGGGTATTGCAGAGTGTTGCAGAGTATTGCAGAGTATTGCAGGGTATTGCAGGGTATTGCAGGGTGTTGCAGAGTGTTGCAGAGTAATGCAGAGTGTTTCAGAGTAATGCAGAGTATTGCAGAGTATTGCAGAGTAATGCAGAGTAATGCAGAGTATTGCAGAGTAATGCAGAGTATTGCAGAGTATTGCAGAGTAATGCAGAGTAATGCAGAGTATTGCAGAGTAATGCAGAGTATTGCAGAGTATTAGCTGGCATTGCAGGGTATTGCAGAGTAATGGCAGGGAATTGAGGGGTTACATTTCGGTGAGCAGCGATGTGGGCACTGCAGATGCAGCCCACATCGCTGCTGACACCGATCTCTTCCCCCTCCGCTGTACCGATCGGTACAGAGAGGTTTTGTTTACATGTGATCACTCCGTCATTTGACGGAGCGATCACGTGGTAAACGGCCGCGATGAGCGGCCGTTTACCGTGATCCGTGATGCGCCGGGTCCACAGGACGGATGCTCTCGAGTGCGCGCCCCAGGGGGCGCGCGAGAGCGGAATTCTGGGAGGACGTCATATGACGGCCTCCCAGAGTTAAACAACCGCCCTGTAGCCGTCATTCGGCTATGGGCCGGTTGTTAAGTGGTTAAAGCACCTGTGCAAGATGAAGGTAAAATTGCAAACATGGCCTGTTGGGGGTACTTGAGGACAGGGTTGAGAACCACTGATTTGGAGCACTGAGCTAAAATCTAGACAATCCTATTCTAATTGTGAGCATTTGAGGGAAACCAAGTGAGTGTTAGAACGCCTACTTGTCTTTTTTAGGTTGAGCTTTGTGTCCCTTTTCTGAAAATTGTCTTCACTTCCTGTCACATAACCAAATAGGAAGGGTAAAACCTTACCAATGTCTTTCCTTGGGGACATACAGGTCAGTCTAACTAGTGTCTCCATTAAGCAAATTGCAATAGCACTTTGTTGCGTACACCAAAAATTATTTGGTATTTTGGGGGTTATTAAAGGCATATCCATTGTCCAAAACAAATGTATTGGCTGTAAATCTGAGGAGAAGCACTGGTGATTTTATCATCCAATCATGTAGAAGCAAAGATGCTGTTTTTTTATTTTCCTTGCATGTCCTCCTCAGATCTCCAGCAACTGCACTTCCAAGTGCACATGTAGTGCAAAGTGGATTTGCCTTTAGTAAATATACCCCAAAGTCCAAGATACCTAATAATTTGGGGTGTACACAGCAAAATGGTAAAGTGCAATTTCCCTAATGGGCAAACTATCTAGATGGACCTGTGTGTCCCCAAGGAAAGACATTGGTAGGGTTTTACCCTCACTTCCTGTTTGGCTATGTGACAGGAAGTAAATACATGTGAAGGAGAAACTGGCAAAATTCGGGAGGTGTCTTCAACCTATCAGCGGTGCAGTCATCCCAGAAAACTGACAAGACTTCTAATCCCTCTGCACTCTGTGCCCAAGCAAAAATAAGAAAGGATTTCACTTAGTTTAAGTTTGCAAAGACACATTCCTTCAACTGTGATGCATGTCAATGGCCCATTTAGACCTTATTAATAGAAAGCACCAGTTGCCTTTCACTAGAAACATTTGTTAGTCCAGTCCTGGAAATCTGCATCTGCTTTACTATTAATTTCCATAAAAATTGGGTTCCTGCAGCTAGATGCGACAAATGCATCTAGATGCGTGACCGCTGTCTATGTAAGATGCGCAACTGCTGTGTGCGCGGAGGTATGTAGCCACGGTGCATATCTGGTTCCCGGAAGCGGTGGCCAGCACACAGAAGTAACATCACGCCCCTCCAGGAAGTTGCTTGTACTGCTGCCAATTTCTTCCCACCACTATGCCCCATTCACTGTTCTCTGAGGAAGAGATGATACTTATTTGCAAATTAGGATCATTTTTTATTTATTTTTTACATGGGGTGGTGTTTGTGTGGGTCATGTGTGTATATGTAAATGATTTAGCCTCAAAACACACACCTACTTCCTGTGTACAGATTCACTTCCGGGCCAATGTATATTGCTTCCTACTTCAGTGTGTGTGTATATATATCTAAATCTATATATATCTATAGATGTAGGTTCTTGCTTCCACCAGCAGAGAGAAGTTGTGTAGATGCCACACTCCCAATTCTGGAGGCATAATTATGGTCTAGCATAGAGGTCTTCAAACTATGGCCCACCTGTTGTTTAGGAACTACAATTCCCATCATGCCTAGTCATGTCTGTGAATGTCAGAGTTTTACAATGCCTCGTGGGATGTGTAGTTCCGCAACAGCTGGAGAGTCGTAGTTTGAAGATTCCTGATCACTCTAGCATGTCTTGAAAAAAGGTGATTTCTCATGTGCCTTGTATAATGCCCAAGAAATATCGTTAGGCCATGGCACATTTACATTCCAAATTTGGTACTTAAGATGGTCATGTACTATGCAATCTGATTGGCCAATCTCTGTACAACTCGATATTTAGACAAAATAGGTAATAGGAAGACGCACTTGAACAATTAGTTGAAATTATAGGAAATCAAACAGGCTCTTTCACTGAATCTAATTTATTTAAGATCTAACTGATTGCAGTGTATGGTCACCTTTAAATATCACAATATGAAAATATTAATTTATTGTGTTTAGAAAAACTTCTCTGTTCTTTGTAATGTATTGAAAGATTTGGGTAAAAAACAAAACAAAAAAAAAACACATAAGATATATTAGAAGTGATAGGAATGAGATCATCAAAGGGGTTAAATAATTGAGTACACCTACTAATTGCCTAATGAGACACATCAAAAGAGATGAAATTAACCAATTGTATTGGGCGGGCGCAATTATCAATGAGAAACCGCACTTACCCTAGCAACAGTTGCAGTTTACATATGCGGGTATTTATTATCGTTATTTGCGCTTCAATGTGCGCCGGTTCGTACGTTCCATTAATGACTTTTCCGACGCACCAATTAATGTATGAACTGGTTTAGTGCCTTCTTCTTAGTAAATCTCCTCCCTAGTATTTCTTTATTGAACACCTTGAATGCTGATTGCCAGTCAGGTCTTCTGATCCAACATCAGTATCTGACTTCACAAATGGTTTCTTGATTTCCCACAGACGCTCCACTTTTGGAAAACCTTCCTAGATGAGTGGTAACTCTTACAGCTAAAAAAAAGAGACTGGGGGCTCATCAAAATGTGATTGTCAGGTTTCTACAAACCTTTTCCCTCTCAGTCTCCTTTTTTCCTCCTCCAGTAGTTATGATTGTTACCATTTATCTCCAACAGATGCTTCTACAGCCATTACCAAACCCTTCCATAACAATGAGAGGTAAAATTAGGTAATCCCATCACAGTAAAACCTCATTAAATATGTTTGATTTATTCTGAAAAACATAGCATTATAACTTTGTTGCCACATATACAAAATTAAAACATTTCAATTAACTCATTTATGCTGCAAATATTTCTTTTACTTAAATTAATTTTAGATTATTAGCAAGGCACTAAGAAACAATCAATTCTTTTTGTGTGCTTTCTTTGTTGGAAATTAATATATTTTCCATTTTCATACCCAATTAGGCTTACCTCTTTGTTGTTTCTGTCTGCTTGCACTAAAGTTCCGTTCAGGCAAGGCTCTACATATTGAATATCTTCATTATACTGTTAAAAGAAAAGATAAAGAGGGAGGCAGTGTTATAAGAATTCCTACATAGACATACACATTTCACAATTTTCAGAGACTTTTGCGATACAAATACCAGTTGAATGAGCATCACTTTCTGAGCACAGATTCACAGTGTTGCGTTGTGTTGCTGCACTTTAACACTTTCCATTATGTCATGCTTTTATGTGTGTCTAAGGCACAAGTTTAATATATTGAAAACTACAAGTCATTAGTAGGGATGAGCCGAACACCCCCCGGTTCGGTTCGCACCAGAACTTTCGAACGGACCCCACGTTCGTTACGAACGTTAGAACCCCATTGAAGTCTATGGGACTCGAACGTTCGAAATGGAAAGTGCTAATTTTAACGGCTAATATGCAAGATACTGTCCTAAAAAGGGTTTGGGGACCTGACTCCTGCCTCAGGGGACATGGGTCAATGCAAAAAAAAGTTTTAAAAACGGCTGTTTTGGCGGGAGCACTGATTTTAATGACGATTAAAGTGAAAAAAAAAAGTGAAATATTCCTTTAAATATGGTGCCTGGGGGTTGTCTGTAGTATGCCTGTGAAGTGCCACGTGTTTCCCGTGTTTAGAACAGTCCCTGCACAAAATGACATTAAACGGAAATAACACCATTTAAAACTGCTTGCGGTTTTAATGTTATATCTGGTTCCTGCAATATGGTTGAAAATCATTGAGAAAAATGGCATGGGTAGCCCTCCCTGCCCATTACCAGCTTATTTGGGTCTTGTACGCATATTAAGGGGAACCCTGTACCCATATTAAAAAAAGGAAATGCGTGTGGCCCCCAGGCCCTATATACTCAGAACAGCAGTATACAGGCGGTGCAAACAAGACAGGGACTGTGTAGGTTTGTTGTGTTAAGTTGAATCTGTTTGTAATTTTCAACTGGTACATTTTTAAAGTGTAGCTCCAGTCAAAAAAACTATTTTTAAGCTTTTTGGAAAACATAGGGAAGGGTTATCACCCCTGTATAATTTGTTTTGTCGTCCATCTTTTTTCATCTCACTTGCTGCTGTCTCCTTGCGTTTGCAAGTAGGAGATGTTTGTAAGTTGGATGTTTGAAAGTAGGGGCCTGCCCTATATTATAGCGGTATGTACTGGGTACAGAGCACGCAGACAGCACGCATCTCCTAACACTACTGACTGCAAGCTCTATTATTAAAGATAGATCACTAGCTATATAGGTGAGGTGAATATAGCGGTGTATACTGCGGTCAGGCCACGCAGACAATAACCAGAGAACACCAGAGATAAAGGGGTATATACAGATATATACTGTGCTGTGCTGGAGGCACACACAACTTCCAATAACTCCTGCAGATGGCAATTGGGCTCAAATAGAGAACAGCTATGTAGGTGGATTATAGCGGTATGTACTGGGTACAGAGCACGCAGACAGCACGCACTATCTCCTAACACTACTGACTGCAAGCTCTATTATTAAAGATAGATCACTAGCTATATAGGTGAGGTGAATATAGTGGTGTATACTGCGGTCAGGGCACAGACAATAACCACTACACAACAGCAAGATAGGAAATCAGCCAAAAACGATCGGTGTGTACTGTGTTGAAGGTACACAGAACACCCACTGCTTCAGATGCCAACACACTACACGAGGCCGCCTCAAAGGCGGCCTTATATAGTGTGGGGCGTGCACTACACAGCCTGAGCTATGATTGGCCACAGGCAGGATGCCTGTGGCCAATCATGGCTCTCCTCGCTGCTGGCGCTGTGATTGGCCAAGCATGCGGGGTCACAGTGCATGCTTGGCCAATCATGAGCCAGCAATGCACTGCGCCATCGCAGTGCATTGTGGGCCGTGCGCGCCACACGAATTTTGACGCGAACGGACCAAGAGTTCGGATTTCGCCGAACGGACGAACAGCCAATGTTCGAGTCGAACGTACGTTCGACTCGAACACGAAGCTCATCCCTAGTCATTAGATGTAGGTCTGTATTCGTTTTCTTTTTTTATGCTTTTTTTCCCCTCTATTTTCACCTGTGATCCTGCCAGTTACACAGTTCCTGATTTTAAGGCGAGCGGTCCTCTTTTTTGGTGAGTTGAGGGACACGCCATGGAAATTTTGCACTCTATTTGCCATATAGTTATCTGGTTTTATCTATTTTGACCTTTTGTATTTAAGTTACTATATGTAAAAAATGTCGGTACACTTTTGGGTATATATATATATATATATATATATATATATATATATATATATATATAATATATATATATATATATAGAAAATATGACTATGTTTATATATTTAAAGCGGAGGTCCACCCTAAAGTGGACCTTCCGCTCATCGGAACCCTCCCCCCCTCCGACGCCACAATTGGCACCTTTCAGGGGGGAGGAGGGTGTAGATACCTGTACAGTACAGGTATCTGCACCCACTTCCGGGATAGCTCTCTGCGGAAAGGGGCGTAGATTGTCCCCTTTCCGCAAGTGCCCCGCTGCCTGCTGGGAAACACACAGATCCCAGAGGCAGCGGGGACCGTTCTTATTGCACAGCGCGACTCGCGCATGCGCAGTAGGGAACCGGGAAATGAAGCCGAAAGGCTCCATTTCCTGATTCCCATACCCAAGATGGCGGCGGCAGCACTCAAGAGACGATCTAGAGATCGGCTTCGGGTGCCGACATCGCGGGCGCGCTGGACAGGTAAGTGTCACTATTTTAAAAGTCAGCAGCTGCAGTATTTGTAGCTGCTGGCTTTAAAAAAAAAAAAAAAAAAACGCGGAGTCCCGGTGGACTCCCGCTTTAATATCTTTTAATGTGGTATAGGAATCTTATCAACATTTGTTGTAATGTTGTATGTAAAGACAAATAGATTAACAAGGAGGGGTGATTTGACAAGGCCAACACCTGAAGGAGAGAGACAGTGTTGAGCTGTACAGTCCCAATTTGAGGAGTTTGTTAACAAACTTTTTTTTTGTTTCAGATAAAGTGGAGAGGTATTAGAACATCTGTCAAAGTTGTATTACTGTTTGTGTCTCCTTAGGGAGATTAAACCCGGGTACACACTATTCATTTTGTGTGTAAAATTTCAGCTCCGGTAGGAGCCGCTGTACTAACCATGCAAGGTTAGTTCAGTGATCCCCCTCCCGCTGAGCTATTGTGTTCTGACAGGGGGACAGCCCCCCCCCCCCCATCAGAACACTCTTATCTCTGTCATTGGCTGAGAGCGCTGATCGGACGTTAGTCGGCTGCTGGTTTTCCAGTATGCATGTCCGACGGAAGTTGGACAGACCAACAAACACGCGGAATGAATGTTGGCCTTTTTATCTTTTTTTGAACGGGCCGTTGTCTCCCAACATTCGGCCCATGTGTACCTGGGTTAACCCTCCCTATTTGTTTTGTTTATTGTTATCAGAGTGAAAGTGAAAGAAAATACCACGTTTTAGATTGTCCCATAAACAGTAATAGAGGGGAAGTCTTCCAATGGTGACAACCTAGGATTTCCTCATTTTTCAGGGATTTCCTCCCAATTCCTGTTTTGGCTATGGGACAGGAAGTAAAGGGTAATCTCCCCAATAGGACAAAGATGGCAAAAAACAAACAAACTAACAGGGTTCTAATCCTTCCTTCCTGTGTCAAAAATGAAAATATAGTTTTGACGTTAGCTCTACTTTAAGCACAAGGTTGAGTGGGATTAAGCAGTGAGTCTGTGCTTAAAGTAGAGCTAAAGTCAAAACTATATTTTCATTTTGAAGGCCGAAACATAGCATTGGGTAAATGAAAATCCTTAAATGAATATTGATGAGTAGATTGAGTCCTTGGAAGCACTACACTTGAGCTGAACCCCACTATATATATATATACACACACCATATATATGAACTAAGAGTTTTTAATATGTACTTATGAGAATCTGCAAAATTCTTTATGAGGTTCACATTGAGCTGCACCACTTTGTACAGTGCCCAAGAGAGCTCAGAATAAAACAGTGTGGTCAGCTTCCACTTAAATAAAGTATCTGGGTTGAATTAAACACAAACATAATTTTATACTTTGCAATGAACTATATTACCCTTTTCCAGATCTATTTTTACAGGTGCAGATCAGAATTCACCTAACCAACCTTTTTTTAAAAGTGCACTGCACTAGGGTATTTTTTCTGCTTTATTGTACTAGTTAATTAGAATCTGTTATGTAAAATATGCAATTTTTTACTTAAAAAATTGACTGCAATAGATTGCTTTTAAAATAGAACAGAAGCCTAGAGCAGTGGCTGTCAACTTATGAAGCCCCTTGCACCACCATTGGGCTGCATATAATGTTCAATTTATGTAATGCTTGAGAGGACTGTCAGAAAATGCAGACCTAATAGAGGAAATGAGGGTCATAGAGTGTGGGCTTGGTACATTTTTGGGACTGTAAAACAATAGCAAGTGAATGACCTACTGACCTAGTGCATTGCCACAATACATTTTATTTTGATTAAAAGACAACAATTGTTATGCTCTCATACACACGGTATATATTTAAGCATAGCAAGTGAGATTGATTGCCTTCAGGTGACTACTACTGGCTCTGAAGAAGACGTTTCTCCTTTGAAATGTGTCAGACATCACAGACGCCGCCTGGTCCTCCCACACTACTGATTGACTACAGCAACCATGATATGCTTAAATATACTGTGTTTATGTGAGTATAACAATTGTTGTCTTTTAATCAAAATAAAATTTATCGTGGCAATGCGCTAGGTCGGTGTGCCCTTCTCTTGCTATTGTTTTACTGTCCCAAGGATACCCATTGTCCTGAGGGGGCAGCAAGACCACTGGCACGGAAGAAGAATGTTTAAGCTATACACCTCCAAGCCCACCACCCAAGCGCAGGAGAATATCCTTTGCATGGTACATTTTTCGGCAGGAGATATGCTGCAAAAACAATATGGAACTAGCAACATGTTACATGAGGTTAGTAGAGATGAATGTGTATGTGAATTAATCTGTGCTCACCCAATCACTCATATAAAATACCTAAATAAAAAGGTGAAAAAAATGACGACTAAACACTTGTAAACATAAGTGGATGCTGCTATCTCCTAACAAAATTAAATACTTAATTTCAACATGGAGTAATAAACACAAAAGAGATGTGCAAACTATATAAACACAATATTAAAAAATGATGTGCTATAAATAAATGGTGTACGATAAATGAATCAGAAATGAATAAATCACTAACACATAACTGAGTGATAATATATCAACATCCCAAGTGAATTCTCAAAGGGTTGTGAGTAAAATAAATAACGTGTTACAAAAATATTTATATTAATGTGTCAAAATTGTCCAAACTAAAACCAAGTAACAAGGTGAAAAAACTAGCAAAATAAAAAATCTAATTATGCCGCCTTTAGCACTCTGCAAAACTTGATCAGATGCTTTAAACCTGCAGAGGAGATATACATAAACAAAACCAGATGGCCTCTTACCAAATCTGATGGATCCCAAGTTATAAGGGTCTAACTTGCCTTGTATTAACCATACATGATGCATCGATGCTTGTTACAGGGAAATGCGTCGGTTGGAGAGAATCCCTTGATGTCACCACGCACCAGCTGGTAGCCTGATAGCTTAGCGTTGTGGGCTGTCTATATTTCTGTGCCGTGAATGAGAAAATCTTTGGAATAAACACCTTGACTTACTGCGCTATGAAGTTCTTCATCTTTCTTTTTCAACTTATCAATTAAAACATTTATCAGAGGAGTCATTATATGAAGTTAAAAGGCAAGTATTATGTACATAAGAAATTCACCCTGCCATTTACTACGGAAGAGAGCCAACATGCCCAATTAGCAGATCAGGGGGAAAGATCACAGCTGATCGCTGCTGTTGCTGGAGAATGCTGAATGATTATCCCCTCTTGGTGTTTCCACTGTGGGAGAGCTACTGAGTGATCATTTGGAGCGGATCGGCTGGAAATCATCCCAGTGTAGGGTTGAAACAAGGCAAGTTTGATCCTTATAACATGGGGTCCATCAGATTTGGTAAGAGGCCACCTGGTTCTGTTTATGTATATCGTCTCTCTCTCTGAAGCATCTGATCAAGTTTTGCAAAGTGTGAAATGCGGCATCATTCGATTTTTTATTTTGCTAGTTTTTTCACCTTGTTATTTTGTTTCAGTTTTTTGACACAGCAATATAAATATTTTTGTAACACTTTTTTTATTTTACTCACAACCCTTTGAGAATTCACTTGGGATGTTCATATATTATCACTCAATTATGTGTTAGTGATTTATTTATTTCTGATTCATTTATCATACACCATTTATCTATAGCACATCATTTTTTAATATAGTAGAGATCAATGCTATTATCCCAATTAATGTGCCCATTACAGATTGCTGAGGTCCGAGGGCCACACATCATATACCAAAGGGCCACCTGCATCCCTTGGGCTGCAGGTTTGGCACCAGGGGCTTAGAGCGTAAACTGTGCAACTCGTGCAAGAAACCAAAAAACGTTATAAACATTCTTTATGTGCAGTATTGTATGGATCCATGCTGTCCTGCCTCTATTTCACATTGGAATGTTTGCTCTGTCACATTTTTTTCTGCAGTATACTCTAGCTACTAGTTCTAAGGAATTTCTCTATATCTATACCAATGGATAGTAAAATGAAAGCAAGTTTTTATTGGAAAAAATACAATAAGTGAAAGAAATAAGGGTATGGAATGGTAAAGAAAGTTCTTACAATCTTATGTATTAACCTCCCTGGCGGTATGATTAGTTCTGGTTTTAGGTGCTGAAAGCAGTACAATTATTTTGCATGGAAATTTGGCGTTTTAAATTGTAGTCCTGTAATTCTTAGGAATAACTCTCTTAAATCTGTCCAAACCAGAGTCTAGCAGACATCCCGGGTATGATAAAGTTTATAATATAATAAATAATAATAAAAATTATTCAATAATGTAATAGAGAAAATTGAGTACTGTCCGTGATACTTTTTTTTATTTGCACTAACATACAATTTTTCAGGACAAGCTTTCGGGGTATGTCCCCTTCTTCAAGGTCCAAGCAGTACTGGACATACCCCGAAAGCTTGTCCTGAAAAATTGTATGTTAGTGCAAATAAAAAAAGTATCACGGACAGAACTCAATTTTCTCTGTCACAATTGCACTAATACGGCTACAATCACATTAAGTATCAATAATGCAATCAAATCCAAAAACACTGAAATTTGGTAATTTGCAGAATTGTCGCTGTCATTAGATTTAGTGTTTGATGACGAATTTCCCCACAAATCTCTATCGCTCAATTCTGCAAGTAATTATAATTTATTATCGCTGTTTTCTAGTTGGTCTAAAATCACTTTTGACATAAAGGGACACTTTTTGGTTGCTATGGGCAATCTCCAAATTCCAGGCAGAAAAAAACAGTATTTATAATATAAAAGTGCATGCAGGGCACTGGACAGACCACTAGGGACAAAGGGGGTGTGTCATTTTTTTATACAGTACTGTAATCTGTAAGATTACAGTACTGTGTGTGTTTTTACTTTTTTGAATTTGGCGCCGATCTCCGCTCCCGTGCGCCGTAACGTCGCAGGGAACAGAGCTCGGCAGCATTCGGGCACTGTGTGAATCGAGTGGAGGACAGCTCGATCACACAGTGCGGAGGACATCGCTGGATCCAGGGGACAAGGTAAGTAACTCTCCCTGTATCCAGCAATGCGATCCCGAGTCTGGCTCGGGGGTTACCGCTTATGGTGCTAAAATCCCAACCCGAGGAGGTTAAAATTGCTGTATTCAATCAAAGCTGATCACATTTAAACAAGAAGGTGTAAGTAAATCTGTCCAAAGACAACTTTCTCTTGATAAGGCATCAACCACATTCTAACATCAACATAGCACATCAGAGGTACATGCACATTGTTGACATCTGGATGGCACTATTCTTTGCCCAAGGTCCTCATACACATGACAAGCTGTTTTCTCGTGTGTTGCTCTATGACTCTAAGCAGCCATTCTTGTTAGCTTTAGGACATGTTCACACCAGAATGTAGTGGTATGCAATACATGCATTCTTTTGTACTGAAGCCCATTCAGCCAATTTAACCAATAGAGTCTATTTAACCAATTCAAAATGAATGAGCTGCCAACCTAGTTCCTGCACTAATTTTTTGAGTTCAGTGTAACACACAGAGCATAGGTACGTTTCACGCAGGTAAGTTACAGCAAGTTGTAGATATGCATTAGAGCAGTTAACTTTGCATCGCAATGCACCACAGTGCACATTTACAGCACGGTACTGCGAGCTGCAGAAACAGGCATTATAAAGTGGCTCATGGTGCACATTCCACTGTGAGCAAAGCCTAAAGCCCCATACACATGATCAGAAATTCCCCCAGCAAAAGTCTGATGTGAGCTTTTGGTCGGAAATTCCGACTGTGTGTATGCTCCATCAGACTTTTGCTGGCAGAATTCCCACCAGCAAAAGGATTGAAAGCAGGTTCTCTATTTTTTGGTCGGAAAAAGTTCAGATCGGAAATTCCGATTGTCTGTACAAATTCCGACGCGCAAAAATTCCTATGCTTTCTCAGATGACGCATGCTCGGAAGCATTGAACATCTTTTTCTTGGCTTGTAGTAGTGTTGTACGTCACCGCGTTCTTGACGGTCGAAAGTTCAGAGAACTTTTGTGTGACCGTGTGTATGCAAGCCAAGCTTGAGCGGAATTCCGTCAGAAAAACAATCCAATTTTTTTATGATGGAAAATCCACTCGTGTGTACATGGCATTACTGGAAAAATTGTATTACTATGAATGGGGGTGTTTTTAACTCCATCAGTGCGAGGAGGATTTTACATAACCAAAGACTACTGGTAACAGATAACCGCTGACTGTAAATTATGTCCCTTGTCCTTTTTTTTGTGTTTTAATATTACTTTGGCTGCACTTAGGCTTCAAAGAAAAACCTGTAATGTGAAATTATGAAGGCCGTTAGTGCTGACTTTTCCCTCTGAAAGTGCTAGTTCCTTGGTTACCATGGGGATTTTAGGGGATTCGGTACTTTATGACTCAATGACGAGGAACACGGCTATAGATAAAAAGTTCTAACTACACTCAAACTTTTATTTTTTATGTTTGTTCTAGGTCACTAACTCTTTAAATATAGAAGATGAAGACACAGCAGCCAGCAATGGTAGCCTGTTTGTTTACAGTAGTATGGATCTCCATAGTCCTCTGCAGCTCTCACTGGTTTCCTTCTGCTGACTTTCAAGTCACTGCTATCTCTTGTGATGTCTAAGCCCTTGTACACACGGTCGGAGAATCCGTCGGAATGTGTCCTATCGGACTGTGTCGTCGGATAATCCGACTGTGTGTGGTGTGCATCAGACTGATTCCATCGGAATATCCGTCAGACCCAATTTTCCAACATGTTGGAAATATTTCCCGACCAACTGGGCCGATCGGACATACTCTGATCATGTGTAGAGAATTTTGATCAAATTCCTACATCAAAGCTATTGGCTACTAGCCTGAATGTAGTCCCATCGTAACGAAATTACGTCATCACGTTCTGAAAGATTGGATTTTTCGCGAACTTTGTCCGACCGTGTGTATGCAACAGTTTCGGACAAGATCCAACGGACAAAATCCGACGGGCAAAATCCGACGGATTTGGTTGTGGAAATCTCCGACCGTGTGTACAGGGGCTAAGGGTCATCAAGAGTAAGTAGTAAAGGCTGCGGGGGACCATTGGGATCAACACTCCCAAAGAAAAATGTTGGCTATCATTGCTGACTGATAGCTTTTTTTTTTCCTGCATTTGTTAACACTGGATTAACCTGCCTTTTAAAACTGTTCCAAGCAGAAAACCACAGTATCTGGTATTTGCTTGTCTGAGTCATTTTAAGAACAACCAAAATTCCTAAGCCATGAAGAAGGGTGAGACTGTTTGTTCTCGAAACACATTGGAGTTTTTCTGCTATGAACCAATTTTATCTTCATTCTCCCAATCAACGTTGACTATTTTTAATCATTATGTTTCTAGCATTAGTAAATAAATAGGAAAGTATATTATATGTACATGTATTAAACTTTGTTACATTTCTTCAATTACTTCCTGATTTATAAGTCTAGCCCAGGGGTCTCCAAACTTTATAACAAAGGGCCAGTTTACTGTCCTTCAGATTTTAGGATGGCCGGACTGTTGCCAGTGGGAGTAGAAATGGTAGTGATATCAGTGGGAAATAATAATATCCCATTATTTGTTTCAGTGAAAGTAATTGCACCCCATTATTGGTGTAAGTGGGAGGAATTGTGCCCACGTCAATTGTTGTTATTGGGCCCCATTGTTGGTGTCATTGAGAGGAAATGTGTCTGATTGTTGGTGTCATTGGGAGGAAATGTACCCCCTTCATTGGTGGGGAATTGAGGGCAATTATGCCCCATTGTTGGTATCAGTGGATGAAATAGTGCTCCAAGGGTCGGATAAAAACAAGCAAAGGGGCACATCTGGTCTTAAAAAAATGATGTTAAGGTGGCAATTCTGCCTAGTATATATTAGTACAGTATATATGTATTTTCTCTGGTAATCCCTTTACTTTGGGATGCTGCCATTGCATTGTCGGTAACAATCCTAAATCTGATAATAATGTTAATTACACAGTTCATGTAACTGTTTAGTTACCTTAATTATCCAGATAACTAATTGATATAACCTAAAGACTATCTTTCATGTAAATGATAAATACTGGCTTTGTTAAAGAAATATAATAAATTAAAAAGATATGGAATTTTCATTGTAATTATGTCTCACAATAATAAGACTCTAACTAATTATGCACTGAGTAATTAAAGATTAATAAGAGAGATATTTGAGCAAATGGGACACTTTAAGTATCTCTAGAGCTAATAGTTTATGTGGAAAGGGGTTTATTTGCATAAAATACTTGTGGTGGGAAATAATCATGAAAATTGATAACATACGTGCTGAGTTTCCTCAGCTACAAGATGCTGTACTGTATTTCTGGGTTCAATTATCCAATGTAAGATCTTCATTAAACATGGCCTGACTATGTTTGAGTACACTTCCTTAGTAAGCTCTAATTTCCTTCTGCACTGAAAAAGCATACCGGTAGCCTAAAGTGTGTGCAAACGTCTTTTATTTGCTCCCTTTTGGTCTATTAAATACATCACTGAAACTATTTTGTTATCTGTATCACAAGAACAATGACGATTGACGATGGGAACATTTTTTTTTTTATTAAAGAACTTGTCAAACACACTTGTATGTTTGTTTTTTTAAACGTTGCATTTTTTTTCTGAATGAAAGGGGGTACTATGTACCCTTTGCTCATTTACATGGCAGGGCTGGTATATAGGTGCCCCCTTATGGCTAAAGCAGGCTTTTAGATTCTGATAAGTCTCCCACCAGCAGACCCCCACAACCACCAGGCCACAGTTGTAGAGAAAAGGCTCTTGTCCACATCATCGTGGGGGCAAGGTACCCCCCATTTCGAGGGCATGTGGCTTAGTATGGTTTGGGAGGGTTGCACACTTATCCTCCCCTTTCTGGGCTAGCCAAGCTGCATGCTCAGATGAGGGTCTGGTGTGGATTTTTAGTGGGAACCTCATGCTTTTGCTTCACTTGATTGGGGTTACCCCTTAAAATCCATACCCATTAGTATCTATATCAGACCCTCATCTAAGATAAAAGGACAAAAAGAACAACGCTGGGGGGTGTCATTTTTTCTTTGTGCAACCAGTCCTATGAAGTAATGCTACTCTGCAGTCAAATTAGATAAATTGACAGCTCAGCTTTTTTAGGTTTCTCTCAGTCTCTGGTTACAGCTAGCTTCTGTTTGCTGCAAATAGTTGTTGCTGGTGCCTCTGGCAATATAAAATGAGAGCTGCACTAACCAGAGCTAGAGATATTTATCTCTCCCTGGCACACCACTAGGAGGTGCAGGCTTGAAGAAGGTATAAATATTTAGGGAGTGACCTTGGGAAGTCCATGTTCTCCCTTGGGCCTCCTTAGAGGGTTACCATGTGACTAGGCATAGACCTGGGTTTGAGTAGCCTGGGGTTTGATGAAACATGGAGAAGCTCCAGATGTTTTGAGGGGCCAGAGAAGCTTGGCATTGGAAGCCTGGAGCTCACTGGAATGTTTTAAGGTCAAGAGCTACAGTCACCGGGTGCTGGCTTAACGGTTCTCCATCTGTGAAGAATGTAAGTACTTTCCCTTGGGGTCTCACTAGATTTTGGGCGCCAGGATGGGGTTAATTTAGTAAATGTCAGTTTTGCTGTAGTAGGTTGTATAGAGTGCACAAATGCGCCAATTCACTGGCAGGTTCAAGGCATCCCCCAGGCATGCTGTTTAAAGGAAGTTTGCTTTTCTAATGTTTTAAATTAAACATTTATAAAAATGTTGCTTCCTGCCAAACAGAGTGTTTCTAAGTATTTATTTATTTTGCCTAGGGAACCCAAGTTCCACAGGGCAGTGGCCAGGTCCCCCATTTGTTTGTTTTTAACATTCAGCTTCCATTGACTTTCACGGGTTGGATTTGGCACCTATACTTTAGTATTGTTTGCTGAACTTGCCTCAGAATGATCCCAGGTACTTTTGGCTCATCACTACTAGACAGGTTCATGAAGCTACTGCCACTGAGAGTAACATCTCAAGTGTGGATATATATCCCAGATAGCAAGGATAACTTGCCACAAATTTGTGGCAGTGTTGAATTGTAAGTCTTGTTAACTTGCTGCATATTTTACTAGCAGGTTGTAAGCAACTTGAAGCAAAAGTTCTAGTTGACACTTTTCCAAATTCAGCCACAGTGACCCCTGTGGTGGGATGACTGTTGCACAACATAACTGAACCAGAAGTTGCAACAGACTTGCATAATGTTGCAAAGAAAGTTGATCTGGAGTCATGCTGACTTGCTGCAATTGTACAACAAACTTGTGAAGCCTGGCAAGTCTAGTGATTGCTTAGCAAGTCATTTTGAAACTTGCAGCTCATTTACTTGCTATCTGGGATGATGCTTCATTCCAGATAAACTTTTGTGCACTGTAACTATTACTACTACCAGTGGTGGCTGGTGCTCCATTTTTTTGGGGGGGCTACAAACAAATCACTCGCCACCCCCCAGTTGGTTGGTCCGTCAGTGAAACTGAAACTAAACCCCCCCCTGCTAGCTTGTCCACCCACCAGCCCCGCACTTACCCCATCTAGGTGCGTCTCCTCAGTGGATTTCCCCTGTGTCTCCTCCTCTGCGGCCAATACTGTTGCTTCTCCTCTGGACCAGTCGGGTCTTAAGGCCCACTTCCAAATTGACCAGGAGGGCAATCAGGAAGACAATAGCGAATATCAGTTGCTCTGGGAGCCCACCTTTTTTGAAGCCAATTAGAGCCTCATGCGTTCGGCAGCCTGCATGTAGATTAGGGCTGGGCGCAAGGACTAGGGGGGCGGTGCCCAGGGCTGGACTGGGACAAAAATGTGGCCCTGGACTTCATCCAGACCAGCCCACTTTCATTTTGCAAACAAGCACAAAAACAGTATATAAAACTATACGTAATTGTGCAAAAAAACATAAGTAGCAAAACATAAGGATTCCTCACTAACCTCTTTTATTATTTCACTTATTCTCCTCTGTATTTTTCTCATCTTTCTCACATCACTGCGTGAAGTTGAGGGCAAGCCCTGCAGCCACTACTTTGTCACTGAAACCGGCCCACGGAGCCATCGGCCCACCGGGAAACTCCCTGTAGTCTCAATGGCCAGTACATGCCTGGCGGCGCCCCTGTTCCTCTAATGGAGCGGCCCAACTGACTAATACTTCTGCTATTAAGGGCTATTCCATTATCCTGATGATTGATACATGATCTGCTGTTTCTATAATGCCTTAAAGAACCTATCATATGCACCTTGCAAATGAATAACTCACTGCGCCTACTCTAAAACGAGTTAGTTATCTTGAAGACTCTACAGTATTCCCGTGCTCGGTTGCTTGCCTGTGGCTGTACAATTTCAATCAAGTTGGCAAACCAAATTTTATTTTGTAAAGAAAGGGCACTACTATACTGGGCAAGGATCCCTTTACTCTACAATTAGTGAATCGTTTTATCACAACAGCTCTGGTTGCCACTATGCTACCAGTGTTGAAATTTCCACCACTCAGCAACACTGCACTGGTCTGTGCAAGGAACTTTGTACATACAATTAAAATGTGATTAGATGTGAAACCAGTGTGTCAGAAATTGAGACACTTACCCTGTATAAGAGAAGCTGTCTCACTAGAGCTAAAAAAGTTATTGAAACAAGCTTGTCTTGCGTCCAGCACATGTATGGGACATTCTACAAAGAAATTGCCAAACTGAGACCTGACATTAAAGTGTTATTAGACCCACAAGCAAACATGTAGTATTATATCTACAGCTTTACAAATCTTAGATGTGATGGCTGCAATTGTTTTTTTTTTTTAGACTTTCTTTCTTTAATGTTCACCTGCTGAGTCTGTTGTTTTTTAAAAGAACAAGCTCGCCAGTAAAATGTATCAGTTACAGAGATGAATTTACTACAGGTAGACTCCAATCAAGAAGTAGAACCATCCCAGCAATGATCAAGATAAATAGGAGGCATCTGAGCTAAATTTCAAGTGTTGTTGCAAAGGTCTAAGTACTTATACCAGTGTGATATTTCAGTTTTTGCTTTTTAATAAATTCACAGGCACTTCTAAATTTCTGTTTTCACTTTGACATTATGGGGTACTGAGTGTAGAATAATGAGAAGAAAAAAATGAATTTAAACAACTGTAGTATACTGCTGCAACATTGCAAAAATGCAAAAAAAGTGAAGGGGTGTCTGAATACTTTATAAGTTCAGATATATATATATATATAAATATATATGGGTGGCACTAGAGGGGAACCAGTTTTATCAGAGAAAGCATTCTTTGCAATAGACCAATACTATTTATGGAAACTATGCTGCAAAAGGGCCCTATTGGAGTTAGGGGCCTATTGACATTATATTTGGACCAAGTTGGTCCTGTAGTTTTCACAGTCTGCTTACCGTTGCATGTTAGGCAGGCCATAGATGGTGTGAATGTCTTTCCTGCAACCCATAGAAATTCACATGATTCCCCCATCAACACAGCCAGTGCTGACAGGGGAATCCCTTCTGCTGATACATTATTCTCCCGGTGAGGAAGGTGGGGTAAACTACCCCCGCTGGGAGAAGACAGTGATTGTCGCTAGCGGCTACAGCATCCGCTAGCAATAATCAGAAGTGAAACCGGCAGGCTGGTTGCACCCAAGTTGATTGATCGATCAACTTGGCACATTCAGCCTGCCCACACACGATTCAAATCTTGAGCAGTTTAGCAGGAACCATCTATGTTCTGCCTTAGACTATGGGAAGGCTCAAAAAAGGCTATCCGTCTTTAACTACCGTATATACTCGAGTATAAGCCGAGATTTTCAGCCTCTTTTTTGAGGCTGAAAGTGCCCCCCTCGGCTTATACTCGAGTCATCGCTGTCTGCCCGCTCGATCAGCGTGTCGAGCAGACAGACAGCGGCCATTCTATTCAAAAGCCGCGCCTCCGGCTCCGCCTTCGCCTGTGATAGGCGGAACACTGAATTTCCCAGCAGCCTGTGTTCCGCCTATCACGGACATCGTATCATCCTCGTACTACGGACGAGGATGATACGACGTCTGTGATAGGCGGAACACAGGCTGCTGGGAAATTCAGTGTTCCGCCTATCACAGGCGAAGGCGGCGGCGCAGCTTTTGAACTTTACAATGGCCGCCGACGAAGAGGGCACGGGACGGAGGCAAGGGAAGGCACGGCACGGGACGGGACGGGACGGCGGCGGCAAGGCACGGCACGACACGGGACGGATGCAAGGAGGCAAGTCACGGCACGGGACGGAGGCAAGGAGGCAAGGCACGGGACGGAGGCTCGGGACAAAGGTAGGCTGGACACACACACACACACACACACACACACACACACACACACACACACGGATGGAGACACACACAGGGATGGATGGATGGATGGATGGAGACACACACACACACAGGGATGGATGGATGGATGGATGGAGACACACACACACAGGGATGGATGGATGGATGGATGGAGACACACACACACAGGGATGGATGGATGGATGGACACACACACACACAGGGATGGATGGACGGACACACAGGGATGGACGGACACACAGGGATGGACGGACACACACACAGGGATGGACAGGCATGTCTCACCCTCGGCTTATACACGAGTCAATAAGTTTGCCAGTTTTTTTGGGGGTAAATTGGGGGCCTCGGCTTATATTCGGGTCGGCCTATACTCGAGTATATACGGTATATGTCTGTTTTGGGCTGTTGAATTGGGAGTCCCAGAAAGTGTTCTGACACAGAGGCCATTTGAAGACTATGTTCATTATTGGAACGATGCTTCCCTCAGACATGGGTACTGTGTAGGACAGTGTAGGACAGGGAAACACTAGATGTGTGTGTCCAGGCCTGTCTGCGCTTGAGCACACAATGTTTTGTACATAGTGGAGGTCTGCCCAAAAGACTGTCAGGAGAGATTCCCTGTGACTCAAACTGACAGGGGTTAGACTAGGTCTCTCTGGCCTTCTAGGATTGAAGACCCCCACAGATGGCTCCAATTTCAGTAGAATTTCTTGCTGAATTGACCAAAATCCATGCCATGGGTAGCCCTGCAAGCACCATCCAGATTGATAGAAGTCAGTGTACAGAGGCTCCATTGTATTCAAGCAGCGGCCGGTGCTGTGACTATCTGAATACAATAGCTGGTGGTGGAGATTCCTCCATCCACATTCAACTCAATTGAATTTCTCACGTTCAGCCTAAGGCCGCGTACACACGCGGGGACTGTTCGCCCAACTTTGTCCGTCAAACAGTTTCGGCAAACAGTCCGCTCAAAATTAGCATGGACGGACATGGCCACACACGACGAACGAACAGTTTGCTGAAACCGTGCGCGATGACGTGAACGGCACGTACGACGGGACGAAAAATACGACGTCCTATACACTGCATTATAACTTTCGGCGTGTAAATCCTTTCTGAGCATGCGCGGAACTTAGTTTGACGAACAAGCCTACACACGAGGGGACTGTTCGCTGAAACAAAGTTTCAGCGGACAGTTTTTCGGAATTTCCGAAAAACCTTGTTCAGCGGACTGTTCGCTGAAACTGTCCGCTGAAAGCCCACACACGGGCGGACTGTCCGCCGAAACACTGTTCAGCGGACAAAGTTGGGCGAACAGTCCCCGCGTGTGTACGCGGCCTCAGGTCTGAATAAGAGGAAACTGTGCTGTGTATAGTTGCCCTGAGAGAAAACCAGCCAACAGCTTAAAGAGAGCCAGGCAGAGAGTTGGTCTGGAAGACCTGCCTGTTAGTAAAGAGACAGCAAGAAACATAGTCATAAGGAAAAGCTTTGAGCTTGATGTATATTTGAAAAATATACCCTTCCATGGGAAACTACAATATTTTTGTGCTGTCTTGAGACAGAAAAATTGGTCAGAAAGCTCTGAAATGCTTCTTGGTGAGTAGACTGACATCTTGATATGCCCTGCATTTGATGCTGATCCTTACAATATACAGTGCCTTGAAAATGTATTCACACCCCTTGACATTTTCCACATTTTGTCATGTTACAACCAAAAATGTAAATGTATTTTATTGGGATTTTATGTGATAGACCAACACAAAGTGGCACGTAATTTTGAAGTGGAAGGAAAACGATAAATGTTTTTTTAAATGCTATACAAATAAATATCTGAAAAGTGTGGCCTGCATTTGTAGTCACCCCCTTTACTCTGATACCCCTAACTAAAATCTAGTGGAACCAAATGCCTTCAGAAGTCACCGAATTAGTAAATAGAGTTCACCTGTGTGTAAATTGCAGCTGTTCTGTGAAGCCCTCAGAGGTTTGTTAGAGAACCTTAGTGTACAAACAGCATAATGAAGGCCAAGGAAGACACCAGACAGGTCAGGGATTGTGGGGAAGTTTAAAGCAGGCTTAGGTTATAAAAATAATATTCCAAGCTTTGAACATCTCATGGAGCACTGTTCAATCCATCAAAAATGGAAAGCGTATGGCACAAGTTCAAACCTACCAAGACATGGCCGTCCACCTAAACTGACAGGCCGGGCAGGGAGAGCATTAATCTGAGCAGCAGCCAAGAGGCCCATGGTAACTCTGCAGGAGCTGCAGAGATCCAGAGCTCAGGTGGGGAAATCTGTCCATAGGACAACTATTAGTCGTGCACTCCTCAAATCTGGCCTTTAAAGAAAAGTGGCAAAAAGAAAACCGTTGTTGAAAGAAAGCCATAAGAAGTCCTGTTTACAGCTTGTAAGAAGCCATGTGAGTGACATTGCAAACATGTGGAAGAAGGTGCTCTGGTCAGATGAGACCAAAATTTTACTTTTTGGCCTAAAAACAAAATGTTATGTGTGGCTGAAAACCAGCACTGAACAACACCCTGAACACACCATCCACACTGTGAAACATGGTGGTGGCATCATCATGCTTTTCTTCAGCAGGGACAGGGAAGCTGGTCAGTGTTGATGGGAAGATGGATGAAGCCAAAGACAGGGCAATTTTATGCCCCCGTACACACGGTTGGATATTCCGACTGAAAATGTTTGATGGGAGCTTGTTGTCAGAAATTCAGATCATGTGTAGGCTCCATCGGACATTTAGAATTTCCAACACACAAAATTTGTGATCTAGATCTCAAATTTTCCAACAAAATCCATTGTTGGAAATTCTGATCGTGTGTACACAATTCTGACACACAAAGTTCCACGCATCCTCGGAATCAAGCAGAAGACCAGCACTGGCTATTGAACTTCAATGTTCTCGACTCTCCATACATCACCGTGTTCTTGACGTTCAGAATTTCAGACAAGACAGTGTGTATGCAAGACAAGTTTGAGCCAACATCTGTCAGAAAAAAAACATGGATTTTGCTGTCAGAAAATCCTATCGTGTGTACAGGGCAATAGAGTCTGCAAAAGACTTGAGACTGGGGCAGAAGTTCGCCTTCCAGCAGGACAACGACCCTAAACATACAGCCAGAGCTACAATGGAATGGTTTAAATCAAAGCATATTCATGTGTTAGAATAGCCCAGTCAAAGTCCAGACCTAAATCTAATTGAGAATCTGTGGAAAGACTTAAAAATTGCTCTCCATTGAAACTAGCAGAGCTTTAGCTATTTTGCAAATGAAAAAATCGGAAAAAATGTCACTCTCTAGATGTGCAAAGCCCCAAAAAGACTTGCAGCTGTAATTGCAGCGAAAGGTGGTTCTACAAAATATTGACTCGGGGGGGTCTAAATACAATTGCACGCCACACTTTTCAGATATTTATTTGTAAAAAATTTGGAAAACTGTTTATTATTTTCCTTCCACTTCACAATTCTGTGCCACTTTGTTTTGGTCTAGCACAGTGGTCTCCAAACTGCGGCCCGAGGGCCAGATGTGGCCCTCTGCTTGCCTTTTTCCAGCCCTTGGGGCACTATTCCTCCCACTAATACAAGACACTATTCTACCACCTGACACCAACAGTGGGGCACCATTTCTCCCACTGACACCAAAAATGGGGGTGCTCTTCCTCCCTAAGATACCAAGGACTGGGCACTATTCCTCCTCCTAATACCAATTGTAGCAATGCTTACTCCCAATGATGCCAGGAAAATTTCCACTTTGGCTGGCCATAGTCTGGCCCTCCTAGAGTCTGAAGGACAATAAACAGGCCCTTTGTTTAGAATGTTTGGAGACAATCACAATAAAATACATTTACGTTTTTGGTTGTAACATGACAAAATGTGGAAAATGTCAAGGGGTATGAATACTTTTTCAAGGCACTGTATACATAACATATTTATTGAAACTGAACTTTTCCTTGAAGTACAAATGTACAGAAAACTCATCTTAACTTTAATTTGTTTCTTGCTTTACCTGCTGTTTTCTATGTCTTTTTCCAATAATACACGAACAGTAACAATCCCTGAAATAGCCTGAAATAGCTATGAGTATTGTTCTTTGTGATGCCTACTAGGGCACTTGTCAATGGGACCTTTGAAAGGAGTACAAGAGTTCAACTTATCACTTAAATTAATATTGACTGAATGCAGAAATGAATGCATTTGAAGAGCTGACATCGCTCAGCGGACTCCTGCAGGTGTCCAGACGCGTCCACTTAAAAGGTTGCACAAGAGAAGGATGTTAAAAGAAGACAGCAGAGGAACAAAGGCAACATACAGCAATTATGTTGAAGAAGTCATCATCTCCAAGGGTGTCCAGAATAGAGGATACAGTCTGCTTTGCAATTGTTAGACGAAGGCCTTTCATGCTCCCACTGACATCAACTAAAATCACTACATCTTTCGGAGAGGTAGCTGCTTGAATATACCTGCATTAAGAAATAACAGACAGAAGTAAACACAGTTAGTTATTTTTTATTCTTATTTTTTATGGAGGAACACATTTGCTGTACAATAGCAGCCCCGTAAAGGGGTCTTGCAAGGCAACTTACCATTTTCGGTTTCTGCAGTCAAATGCGATAACTCCATTTTCATCTGGCTCCCATTTAATACCTAGACAAAAGAAAGCAGAAGGTATTTTTTTTTAACTATAATAGAAAATTATATTATAAATCACTCCACATCAATACAAGTCAGAACACGACCTTGATCAGGGTTATATTTCACTTTTAAGGAACTACAAACATATGTAATTAAATGTATGTTGTTAAATGCAACAGTTTACATATCAGAATTTATCCTGGTATTGGCAGTTCCAGTACAACAGGGCTAGAGTGGGAGAGGAAGAAGCAGTGCAAGGAAACAATCTGTTTATTTTCTGACTAAGAGCAAGCTGATAGGAGGAAAAAGCAGAGTGACAGAGGGGTGAGCTGATCATTGTTCTGCTTATCTTCTCACTGTCCAGGCACAGGCAAAATGTTGTGGGTTAAATTTTGTTTAGTAGGTGCAATCTAGTGGAAGGATGACAATGCTGTCCAAAGGTCCCCCCAGTGTTCCTTCATCCAGATTGGGGGCATTGTAATACAGGATGTGTGCTACTGACCAGATCCTCTGGTAAAAACAGAGGGGGAAAAAGTCTAAAAAAAAGAAAATTAATGCAGTCACCACATCGAATGATTGGTAAGCTGCAATATATTACATTTATGATTTTGGGTTTAATGTCGGTTTTAAGGTTGGAAATTGAGCAACGTAAAACAAAACAATATAAAGTTGGCGCACAAATGACTGGACTCTTTAAGAGCGCTTGGCTATCTCGTGGGATGTTCGCTTATTTAAATAAATGTCCTGTAGATGGTCTCAATGTGCGGCTGTTAACCCATTATGGACTTGGCAAAAAATGGATGCAGCAGAAAAAACGATCAAAAACAGCGCATCAAAGGGACTAGTAGATTGATGCCTTTATCTTTCTGGTTGCTGTATGCCGCTCCAGCTTTGACAAAGCGCAGGAGCGCGAAACATGTAAGCAGGAGAGTCGGCATAGCAACCTTCCCCTTCACAGCCTTCCACGTGACAAGCCTCTCATGTGATCCACAGCCGCTCGGACAAGCGGCGCTGCAAGCAGTGCAGCGTTCTCTAAGCTGCCTATGTGTACAGCTGATATCATCTGGTGACTAAGCTTGATCCTTACCACCCAGCGTGCAGCATTACACCTCTGCCTCCAAGCCGAACGCTTCAGATGGAGCTGAAATAAACACCTCCCCCTCGGTCATCAGACTGGACTCATCAGCTCTGCAGTCCATTGAACACCTATGAAGTGAGTGTCCCTAGGAACGTTGTTCCATTCGTTTACACTGACTTTTCATACAACGCTCTGGGTTCTTTCAGATGATTGATTGCATTCATTAGGCATTCGATAGCTGTACACATTGGTCTTTGGTTTTCACCTTTCCAAAGTTTTAATTGAGAGATCTGAGGAGCTTTTCATTATCAAACATCTGTCCGTTTTATGATTGGTGCTTTTTATGTGTTTTAGATCCTGCAGGGATCAGATGTCTGTGTTCATTGTTTACATTTAATAAATGACATTTTAAAGTCTTTTTCACATCAATCTACTAGTCCCTTTGATGCGCTGTTTTTGATCGGTTTTTTTTTGGAAATTGAGCAAACCTGCTTGTTTAACCACTCGAGACCCGCGCTATAGCCGAATGACGGCTACAGAGCGGACCTCGTTTGCCGGAACTACGTCTATTGACGTCGTCCCATGCACGAGCGGCCTGCGCGCCCCCTGAGGGGCGTGCGCGGCACGCTCTGTGATCGGCGAGTCTATGAGACTCGCCTGATCACCGATACGAGCAAGGGGTCGATCCCGACCCCTTATCACGTGATCAGCTGTCAGCTAATGACAGCTGATCATGTGATACAACGGAGCCGGTAATCGGCTATTATTCCTCCTCGCGCTGTCAGCAAAAAAAAGAGCCGATCACCGGCGACCGTGATCGGGACATCAGTCCCGATCACGGCCAGCCCTGCCAGTGCCCACCTGCCCCCTGCCAGTGCCACCTCATTAAAAAATAAGTGCCCCCCGTCAGTGCCACCCAGCAGTGCCCATAGTGCCACCCAGCAGTGCCCACAGTGCCACCCAGCAGTGCCCACAATCTGTCTCAACAAAGGTGCTGCACCCCAGTTCCACATATCCATGCCCATCAGTGTCATCTACCAGTGCCCATCAGTGCCCATCAGTGCCGCCCATCAGTGCCCAGCAGTGCCACCTATCAGTGCCCCTTAGTGCCACCCATCCGTGCCACCCATCTGTGCCACCCATCCGTGCCATCTTATCTGTGCCCATCTTTGCCCATCAGTGCCGCCTTATCTGTGCCCATCTGTGCCGCCTTATCTGTGCCTATTAGTACCGCCTTAACTATGCCTATCAGTGCCCACCAGTGCAGCCTATCAGTGCCCACCAATGCAGCCTATCAGTGCCCACCAATGCAGCCTATCAGTGCCCACCACTGCAGCCTATCAGTGCCGCCTCATCAGCGCACTTCAATGAAGGAGAAAAATGACCTGTTTGCAAAATTTTATAACAAACTATTTAACATGATTTTTTATTTTTTTTGCATCTTTTTTTGTTTGTTTAGCAAAAAATAAAACTCCCAGCTGTGATTAAATACCACCATTTTTGTGGGAAAAAAATGATAAAAATTTCATTTGGGTACAGTGTTGTATGAAAGTGCATCAGCGCTGAAAGCTGAAAATTGGTCTGGGCAGGAGGGGGGTTTAAGTGCCCTGTAAGCAAGTGGTTAATTTATTCTTTAATGGGATATTCAATTTGATCTTGTTAGTTTTTGCTGGAGTTCTGCTTTGAATACTCTTATCATGCAAAGGAATAGCAGCTACTCACCTATTTACTCTTTGGTTAGATGAACTCAACATTTTTACATTAACATGACTGTAAAACACACTATCAAACATGGTTCAAACAAGTCATACAGCTTAGTAAACTGATGCATTTGACTACAAATTCAGTTTGTGCCATTTCTTCTCTTTGGAAACTAGTCTGCTAAACGGATACAATAGATATTCAAAAAATGCTTGAAAATGTATAAGACTGAACCAATGAATAGTGGATTTGTTCTTCGTGCTCAGGATAAAAAAATACTAACAAAATAAGTTGATTTTTGTTCAGTCAGGTAATTATGAAATATTGCATATTCATACTATGCAGTCTTCTATCTAGCCAGCAGATGGAGTTATAGTATCCTATTTCACATCATTGGCATGATTACTTTTCAGCTGTGCTGAAAGAAGCCCATTGTGTAGAGCAGTGACTATAATTATTTTATTAGCTGTGAGACGTTTTGACCAGACAATAGGAGCTGCAAGGAAAGCTGCTTTTGTTGCATTTTCTTTATCTAACTCAAAGTGCTTTCTGAATCCTTTGTCATGTATTAATTGTTTTTAATACAAAAATGTAAAAACAACTTAAAAAAATGAAATAGATTTGACCCTAAAACATTATAGTTGTGCTTTAATGGGTTAACAACAGTAGGGGACCAAGCTGGGTAACTTTAAAAGCTATAGGAGATCTGTTATTTTTTTTCAATGTCTCTAAGGATTTTCCTTTACTCCTAGCATTTACAGCAAAATCTCTTTTTGCAAAAAATACATAAAATTATATATATATATATATATATATATATATATATATATATATATATATATATATATATATATACACACTGTATATAGTATATAAGCATATATACAGATTCAGTGCTGGTACCTGTTGGACGGATTGGAGAGATTAGCCCTGCTGTCTGTCTTGATTACCACATGAGAAGTGATGATACATGATACCGGAGGGGCACAGGCAGCAATAAAATCCTGGTGGGGGTTCTTACTCTTCCCTATTCTAAAAAATTGTTGGCTGCAATTCTGCTTTAATCTATACACTAAGGACATATTACTGACAACTCGAGCCTCAGACTGCTTGCAGAACTCCATAATCGTGCAGTGTAAGTAAGATAACACAATATCAATAGTACTGATACAGTACAAACACTGGAGATGTCATTGCTAGAAAGCATGACATTTTTTCATTATTGTACAAGAGGGTTTAATAAAGCACCCAGGATAGTTTCTTTCAAATGCTATTTTAATCAATACATGTCCTACAAAACACCAAAAAAATTTAGTATACACAATTTACTACAATGACGATTGATTTCTTACCTGGATATTGCCGAAAAAAACCTTTCGCACTTCCAAAATATTGCCAAATAAGGGATGGATCTCGATCAAAGTTGTCAACAAAAACCTTATTTAATGATTCCGACCAGTATATCCCATTCACAATTTCAGGATCTTAGAAAGAAAGACACAATAATTATCACTGATCTTTATTTTTATTGGCTGAATACAAGAGCATGACATGCAGGAAATGAAAGGTACCACTAGGGACCTTGTGGCACCAATTTGAACAAAAGCTATAAAGATTATATGTATACATGACTGTTTCCCTTTAAAATGAAACCAATAAAATGCAAGCCCCCTCACCCTGTAAAAATTGATGACCTTTCGTAGTTACAAAGTATACCTGGAGTGAAAAAAGTTAGATTTTATAATTTTATTTGACCTGTCCTCCACTCAAGGCAGGTGAAAGATGAGAGTGGAATCCTGGTCCTTACAGTAAGATCTTGGGAAATTCCGAGTAGCCCAGCCCTGGGGATTTGGGATACTCATTATTCTTTAAGAATCTCCCCAGAAGGATAGTGGCATCAAGCCCTGTAAACAAGGGTGTGGGAGGGGGCCTCCTCACCCTGCACGTGGGTGTCCCACACTAGAGTACATGCTTGCCAAAGCCTGGTAACAGGCAGAGCCATGTGAAAGTCAACATTAAGGCGGTATCCCAGGTGAGCTGCCTTGTGCATCTGTGTGTCAACATACAGATCCCTTCTCTAAAACACTCTATTCTATGCTGCTGCAGACCTTGCTTTCTGAATGTAGCATTTAGAGGGGGACACCGCTTAGCCGGTGCCCTGCCCCACCAGTCCAGCATAACTCTGTGACCTCACTCAATGGAGTCGGGCACTAGCGCAGACCTCATGCATGCACACAGTTAACTCCTTCAGCTCTCCCACTCCATGCGGTTAGGTTTGTGGGGTCTCCGTACCACAAGTTCAGTCCCTATTGCTTTTGGGGAACCAACTGCTAAGGAGGGAGCTGGAGGACTTGTCACCCACATCAGAAACTACTCTTCACTAGGGATGAGCCGAACACCCCCCGGTTCGGTTCGCACCAGAACTTTCGAACGGACCCCAAATTCGTACGAACGTTAGAACCCCATTGAAGTCTATGGGACTCGAACGTTCAAAATTAAAAGTGTTAATTTTAACGGCTAATATGCAAGATACTGTCCTAAAAGGGTTTGGGGACCTGGCTCCTGCCCCAGGGGACATGGGTCAATGCAAAAAAAACTTTTAAAAACGGCCGTTTTGGCGGGAGCACTGATTTTAATGACGATTAAAATGAAAAAAAAAGTGAAATATTCTTTTAAATATCGTGCCTGGGGGGTGTCTGTAGTATGCCTGTGAAGTGCCACGTGTTTCCCGTGTTTAGAACAGTCCCTGCACAAAATGACATTTAACGGAAATAACGTCATTTAAAGCTGTTTGCGGTTTTAATGTTATATCTGGTTCCTGCAATATGGTTGAAAATCATTGAGAAAAATGGCATGGGTAGCCCTCCCTGCCCATTACCAGCCCCTTTGGGTCTTGTATGCATATTAAGGGGAACCCTGTACCCATATTAAAAAAAAGGAAATGCGTGTGGCCCCCAGGCCCTATATACTCAGAACAGCAGTATACAGGCGGTGCAAACAAGACAGGGACTGTGTAGGTTTGTTGTGTTAAGTTGAATCGGTTTGTAATTTTCAACTGGTACATTTTTAAAGTGTAGCTCCAGTCAAAAAAACGATTTTTAAGCTTTTTGGAAAACATAGGGAAGGGTTATCACCCCTGTATAATTTGTTTTGCCGTCCGTCTTTTTCAGAGCACGCAGACAGCACGCACAATCTCCTACCGCTGACTGCAAGCTCTATTTAAAACGAGCAAGATATTTAATATATAGGGGGTTATAGCGGTGTATACTGTGTTCAGAGCACGCAGACAGCACGCACAATCTCCTAACACTGACTGAAAGCTCTATTTAAAACGAGCAAGATATTTAGCTATATAGGTGGATATAGCGGTGTATACTGCGTTCAGAGCACACAGACAGCACGCACAATCTCCTAACACTGACTGAAAGCTCTATTTAAAACGAGCAAGATATTTAGCTATATAGGTGGATATTTTTTTAATGGTTATCTGCTACCGAACATACAAATTTTTCATTACAAATCAAATATCAGTTAACATACACTTTGCAATTTAACAGATAATAAACTATACAAACAAAAGGGAAAAAACAACTTACATGTCATCTTCCCCCTCCTCCTCCCCAGAAGAAAAATTTATAAGTAGAGCATCACCCCTACTGCTAGGCCCTTCTGGTGGCCCAGGATCCACCTCAGGTAACGGGGCCCTTTTTTTCTTCTTCTTCCCCTGCTTTTTCCTAATCGTGACCCAAGCCACTTCACCTTCCTCATCCGATACTTCTTTTGGGCGTTTCTGAGCCCCCTTAACCGAGACTTCCATCTCCTCCTCCCCAGACCTGTCATCCCCAGCCGAAGAATCGGATGAGGAGACAGTGACCAGACGTCTGCCCGGCCTACATCTCCGAGGAAGGGGAGTGGGAGCAGTAACCTGGGAAACAGAACCCTGTGCCCCCCCCTTATCCAAAAAGGGAGGCCCAACTACCTCCACCTGACCAATATCTGGACCGGGCACCTGAACTTCAGTGACAGGGGCCTGGGCAACATCTGCATGCCGTACCCCCTTTTCTCTTTGAGGGACCCTACTTGCCTTTTGGGTTCGAGGTGCACCCTGTGGCTCCGCCGTAGGAGCGCTTCCCTGCCTTTCCTCTCCAGAACTCTGCCCAGCAGGAGGAGGTGCACTATCCCCTCCTGGCCCACCACCTGCTGCAGCTTCACCCCTGTAGGCTCTGGGGCATCTGCTAAAGGGATGCCCCATTTGACCGCAAAGGTTGCAGCAGATCAACCCACACGTGTCACCTGAGTGTCCAAACTTATTGCACTTAGTGCAGCGCACAACTGTGCAATCTGCACTCATGTGGGTTGGACACCCACACCTGAAACACCTACGGGGCTGGCCTGGGTAGAACACCAGGATTCTATCTCGTCCCAGGAAAGCACTTCCTGGGACATGTGCAACCGTGTTGCCAGATCTTCTCAAACGAATCCTGGTGTTCCATGCTCCAGTCCATACCCCACGCTCGTCTAAGCATTTATTTAGAGGACACTGCAACTGGCCGTGTCTCCCCAGCCAAGTTGCTATGTCCTCCGGGGGCAGGCTCTCGTTCCTTACTAACACCGTCAGGTTTTTAATCTCCTCCTGCCTACTCAAAGGAATCAGGCGGAACCCTTTCCAGGGATCAGCCCCTTTAACCAACCCAAAAGCGGTTATAAAACGCTCCATAGTCACAGCGTTGGTGAAACTGACATCAAAGTCAGGGGTGCCAGCTGGGTGGATCACAGCAAATAGCTCAGCCACCCTGAACCCCAACGCCAGGACCATGTCAACCACTTGGCCCCTCGTGGGGCACTGACCTTCACCCTCCCATCTCAGCTGGACCACATTCCTACGCTTGCGCTCCGGACCACCTGTCCCCCTAGACCAAGTACTGGCCCCAGGGGTCTGACCAGCCGGGGGTACCCGAAAGTTACTGGCCCCAAACTGGTGGTACAGGTGGTCCAGAGGCACACTGGACCCAGCAACATTGGCGTAGGAACGCCTTTCACCAAGTGCCGTCAGCAACTTTACCTCCGGTGTCCCCCTTAGTACGGGTCCCGGAGGAGGAGCCTCTGCCACAGACACTGGGGGTACAACATGAGAAGCAGCCCCCCCACTCACGGCATGGGAAGTCACACTCCCCACATCGTTTACCCCAGCCTGAACTTTAGGATAGGTCTCATCCTCAGAGCTATAAAGCAAAGCCTCCCAGGCTTCCTGCCACTCCACCTCCATATGGGCCCCGCAGGAATCCACTGACACTTGGCTCGGCCCTGATTGAGAACCCTCCAAGCCGCGAATGAACGTCATTGCAGGGTTCTCACCATCAAGCTCGCCCATTGGGCAGTCACCCCAGGCCGTAGCTTGTTCTGGCACTATACAATTAGACATTTCAACATTACTGTTACTGTTACTGTTTACACTCTCTTGACCAGAAAGCAGACCGGAAGTCCTTTGAAAACGACCCTCGGGGTCAACTTCCGGACCCGCCACCGTCACTTCAGGCCGCGGGCTATTCTCGCCATGAACCAGCTCGCGCACCGGAAGTGTGTCATCACCCCTTCCCGCGCTACTATTGGCCTCGCGGTCAGTAGCACCACCCCTCCTCCCGCGGGAAGACGGCGTTCTCTTATTCACGGCCGCCATTCCCGAACTGTCAGATGCCATGCCGCCGGCCGACACTGCACCGCTGCCCACAGCGGCAGCCAAGCTGGCTTGACTCTCATATACCCTAGTCCCCTTACCCTGAGACCGGCTTGCAGCAGTGGCAGCCGACAACGCAACTGACGGCGTGCCCTGCTTGCAACCACCGGCTGGGATCACTGGGGACTGTACAGGTAAGTCCATTTTTCCTTTGCTTACTATCCTAGCAAGCTGCACCACTGGTATCTTCTTAACAACACTCCTGTCTTTAATGTCCTTTTGCTGCCTCCTTCCCACTTCACCGGGGTCTAACCTGCCCTCTGGGGACACAGCCTCATTCATAGGCTGGCAACCCTTAGGCTTACCTGACCCCTCTGCAGGATTAGTGGAGTTAGCAGGGCTAGCAGTCTTTTCACCAGGAATGCTCTTCACATTTTCAGCCTTCACAGCACTCTCTCTCTCCAAAACTGTTTCTTTACACACCGCTGGCTTTCTTTCCACCACAGTCTTTCCCTCTGGTTTGTCACTGGCCACCTTTCTTTCCACCGCACTTTCCTTTTCTTCATGGCTGGCTTCCACAGAGGGACCCACCATTTCCTCCTCCTGCGTTGTGTTCGGGGCTGGATACAGTCTACGGCGTCTCCCTGCCTGGGTCCCCTCGTCACACGCAATTCTCATCGCTTTGTCCACGTTAGATAGAAAGTCTTTCTCACCAGAAGCACTGTCAATCAGGTTGGATAACAGCTCACCCAATATGTTGCACTGCTTCTTCAATCCGTCTATCACCGTCTTATACTCCTGTCTCTTTACAACGCCTGATCTGTCTCTCCGGTTCCTTAGCTCCGCCAGGACCTTCATTTTCTCGCAGTAGCTGCGGGAAGCCTTTACAATTAAGCTTTTAGCTTTCTTTCTTCTGTCTGCAGATTTCTCCACATCCTCTCCTGGCTGTCTCAGAGACCAATCTGCAAGATCCAGCTGGTTCTCCAAAAACAACCTCTCCTCCTTGACGAGCTCCAGGAGCTTAGGGGCTCCATGTCCTTCATTAGGCTGAGAAACAGGCACCTGGCCTGGGCTGACTGAAGTCATCAGCTCCCTCTCTTTCTCCACCACTCTGGAAGTCCTCAGAGATCAGAGCACGCAGCCAGCACACACAATCTCCTAACACTGACTGAAAGCTCTATTTAAAACGAGCAAGATATTTAGCTATATAGGTGGATATAGCGGTGTATACTGCGTTCAGAGCACGCAGACAGCACGCACAATCTCCTAGCACTGACTGAAAGCTCTATTTAAAACGAGCAAGATATTTAGCTATATAGGTGGATATAGCGGTGTATACTGCGTTCAGAGCACGCAGACAGCACGCACAATCTCCTAACACTGACTGAAAGCTATATTTAAAACGAGCAAGATATTTATCTATATAGGTGGATATAGCGGTGTATACTGCGTTCAGAGCACGCAGACAGCACGCACAATCTCCTAACACTGACTGAAAGCTCTATTTAAAAAGAGCAAGATATTTAGCTATATAGGTGGATATAGCGGTGTATACTGCGTTCAGAGCACGCAGACAGCACGCACAATCTCCTAACACTGACTGAAAGCTCTATTTAAAACGAGCAAGATATTTAGCTATATAGGTGGATATAGCGGTGTATACTGCGTTCAGAGCACGCAGACAGCACGCACAATCTCCTAACACTGACTGAAAGCTCTATTTAAAACGAGCAAGATATTTAGCTATATAGGTGGATATAGCGGTGTATACTGCGTTCAGAGCACGCAGACAGCACGCACAATCTCCTAACACTGACTGACAGCTCTATTATAAAAGATAGATATATCGCTAGATATATAGGTGAATATAGCGGTGTATACTGCGGTCAGGGCACGCAGACATCAACCACTACAGAAGAGCAAGGACGAAAAATCGGCCAATAACGATCGTGTATACTGTGTTGAAGGTACACAGAACACCCATTAACTGCTACAGATGCCAACACACTACACAAGGCCGCCGCGCTGGCAGCCTTATATAGTGTGGGGCGTGTACTACACAGCCTGAGCTATGATTGGCCACAGGCATTCTTCCTGTGGCCAATCATGGCTCTCCTCGCTGCCGGCGCTGTGATTGGCCAAGCATGCGGGGTCACAGTGCATGCTTGGCCAATCATGAGCCAGCAATGCACTGCGCCATCGCAGTGCATTGTGGGCCGTGAGCGGCACACGAATTTGGTGCGAACGGCCCATAACGTTCGGAATTCGCCGAACGGGCGAACAGCCGATGTTCGAGTCGAACGTATGTTCGACTCGAACACGAAGCTCATCCCTACTCTTCACTATCTTGCTGCTATACATCCCCACCACTTCATGGTTGCCCATAGCAACTACACACTTTCTCCAACTCTCCTGTTAAGCTAACCCTTTTTTGGTGGCCTCCATTCCTTCCTCTTCAGCCCCGTGTCTGCTTTATAGGCTCTGTTCTTTTGATACGACATGTACCTCCATCCACCTCTTTGAATAACTTTAGACCAGGCATGAACCAGTGATAACCTATACTGGAACACAGTGCCACAGTGCAAGAATCATAGTCCTTCCCTAACTAGATGATTCCAGGCTACCTGGTGCATACTTTCTCCCGAGGTGAGAATGCATAAGAGGCAGCTCCCATATCTTCCAGATGTTGCTGATGGTTACAAGCTTTGGCTTGGCCTCTCTGTTCTTCCCAGCTCTTCGCAGCTCTAGTGACCCATGAGCAGAGCCTTCCCCTTATTTAATACAGCACAGGGTGGGGGGCAGAGTCCAGAAAAGCTTGGGCAAACACTAGATTACTTTACCCCCTACCACCTGGGTAGCCTGCTAACCTTAACCATTTCACTGCTTGTAAACACCTACTTAGAAGGGTAAGGGGAGTAATTATTCAAACTTTTTACTTTACAGGTAAATTTTTGGAACTACTAACGTCCATTGTTTTTTGCACGGCCTGGACATTACAAGTGGAACCTCTACTTCAAGTAAATTTTATTCAAACCTATCCTAGGCTTTATTTGAATAATATATAATTCTAAAATTAATTGTAAAAAATGAGGTTAAACAGTTCTATGAACACACCGATTTTGCTTTAAATACTAAGTATTGTACTCTGTATGAAAAAGAAAAATAGCAGTTCCACTCTGTAAAGCTCTAACAATATTTGATGTTTCTTGGCTTCCAAGAACCATCTAATATGTTTGACATTCCTTTTAAAAAATATTGGAGGGGCTTTCAGTATGAGGAGATAAATGGACCCGGCTTGTGTGAGGTGATCAGGATTCACTAGAGACAATTTATTATTAATTATTGGCTGGATTTCTGTTTATTTTGCCACAAGTTCTTAAATCTGTTTAAAATGCCTTTGGGGATTTTCCATGACCTAGCCCAGCTTTATTGAGCATATTATGAATGATATTTCAATAGGACAAGTTTCAGTTCATAGAACACATATTAATGAAAAATTATTAGACCGACAAAAGAAAAAAATATATATGAAGATCTGAGGTGTACAATATAATCATTAAATAATTATATTTCGTGATGGTATGGTTTTTAAAAAAACCACAAAATTACATCCCAAAAAATAAGAAAGAAATAAAGAGAAAGGAACTCTGTAATATTAAAAAAAATAACAAGTTTACAGTAATGTATCCATGACATTTTGTTTACAGTCAACAGTCTAAAATAACTTGTTACCCTCAAGTAATTTTACTACACTTCATGTGGCCTCATTTAGTAAGGCAATGATAATAAGTAAAATGGTTAAAAAAATGATCCTTGCCTATTAGCATTGAAAACAGCCAGAGTTTAATATCAATATTTGCCCCCCATGGACTTCTTAGGGGTTCTCTGCTAGGTTTGGGTTTTATGAATCTTCTAAAGGGATTTAATGAACTCCCCACAAATCAAACACAGCCAGATTAGCTCCCTCAATAATTTTGAATGGCCTGACAGGGCAGCTTCAACTGGTAGTAAACTTGAGCATTTAAAAAAAAAATGCATTGCATACAAGTACATAATGAAATACTTACCTTAGAACTAAGCCCTCCAGCGCCGAGCTGTCACCGCTACCAGGGCTTCCTTTTTCATCCTGTCTTCCTTCCGGGTTCACGGGCTCCATCTGTATGAATGGCCAAGCCATAATGAGTCACGGCACCAAAACGGAGTTCTGATAGAACGACACAGGTATGCCGTTCCTTCAGAGCACATGCTCCGGTGACGTCACCGGCTGCCTCCCGTGTGAAAATCTCCTAATCAGTGAAAGCTTAGGAGATATTCAGTGTATCTACAGGTAAGCGTTATTATAGGTTTACCTGTAGGTACAATTTCAAAAGTGGACTTTACTAACACCAAGGCAATATACCACAACACACAGGCGACCTTACGATTATGGGTAACCGCATTTTTAGCATTTATTTGTTCACATTTGTGCCTTAGAGTGCAATAGAATGCAAATGCATTGTGCTGTGCTGCCTTTGTGAAGTGGGGCATCATTCATAGGGAATGAATAAATGTGCTGTAATCTTCTGTTGCAGAAGACTGGACAGCTGGTCTGCAGAGAGCAGCAGCCTGGGTTTTTGCCCATCTGAGCAATATCGTTACCTGGAATGCTGTACAGGGGGTATGTCAGTCCGCTGAAGACCCCAACCACTGCCCTCTGTATGAGAACAACAGTTTGGCTCTCCAGCATGCTGTCGAAACTGAGCAGCTTAGTATAATAAGTACAAATACATAGTAAAAAAAATATAAATATTTTATTTGTTATGAAGCCTGACTACATAACAATTAAAAAAAAAATCCATTGTTACAAGTCATGGATGCAACGTCATATCACGTTTTATTTATGTCTCTGCTTAGTCCAACATAGCTTCCATGCAGTCCTGAAGTATGGGCTGAAATATCACCATTCTACAATGTTAACAAATCTGTTAAGGCTGCTGGACTTTAGTGCTCATTCCCCTTTTGGAATCTTCATCTCCCATTTTCATTCATCCACTCAAGGGGGAGGATTTGTCCTAAACAGGGGCTACTTTGCCAATTTAGTTTTTGGCTAGGCTGTAGTAACCAAAAAAAAAAACAAGGAACAGAGCCAACAATATTTATGGATGGTGGAGGATTTTATCTAGAAATACCGCCACTTGGTACTAGTGAAACACTAGTTAATGCAGATAAAAGGGAAATGAGCAGCGCAAATCTAAATTTAGGCTGTAGTTAGCTCAGACTATTAATATCGTGTTTCATCTAGTTTTGCCCTAAGATTAAAGGGGTTGTAAGGTCTCAAGGGTTTTCACCTTAATGCATTCTATGCATTAAGTTAAAAAACCCTCTGAGCTGCATCACCCCCCAGAGATCCCTTTTTTCTTACCTGACCCAGTTCATTCTAGAGAGGAGCACGAGACCAGCTGCTCCAACCACTGTCTCTGTCCTCATTTGATAGATTGATTGACAGCAGTGGGAGCCATTGGCTCCTGCTGCTATCAAATCCAGTGACACGATAGCAGGGGGTGGGGCCGAGTCCTGCTCTCTGTGTCAGCGGGATTTGCGAGCATGCCCACACGGGTGCCCCTTTGGAAACTGGCTCTCCGTGGGGGCACCCGATGAAGAGGAGGAGCTAGGAGCAACAGTGGGTCACCCCAGTAAAGGAGGATTGGTGCCGCTCTGTGCAAAACCCTTCCATAGAGCAGGTAAGTATAACATGTTTGGTATTTTAAAAAACAAATAATGAACCTTTACAGCCACTTTAAGTTGGTTTGTGATTTCTCATTGTCGCCAGCAGATGTCAATAATATCACTGGTCATAGTATGAGATTTCACAAACAAAAGTTATGAATATTTATATTTTCTTCAGTCAACCCAGTAGAAGGTTTAGGCCACTAGTGCATGCTGAGGGAGGATATAAATATTTAGGTCAAGCCATGTGCTCTTTCTTTTTCCCTTGGCTGAAGCCTGGGGAAATGCTGCTGAAAGAAGCTCTACTGTTGGGCCTAACAGTCTGGTTTAGGGCCTAACGTGCGCTGAAAAGGTCCTGAAACTGCCCCGCCTGGTCTGGTGGAAGCTGTGTCAAGGAGGAGACCCAGTGAAGGTTCCATGCTGGAGAGAACCAGAAAGATGACTGGTCTCTCAGAAGAGCCTGGTAACTCACTTGGAGGATGCAGTGAAATTTGGGAACATGCTTAAAGTGTTGCCAGGTCAGCTTAAATGTTCCGACACTGTGAAGTTGGACATTGATCTGGTGAGTCTGTAAGTGATCTGCTACAGTACCCTTAACACTCACATCTTCAACCCATCTGCAATAAAACTTTAAGAAGTCAAAAGTGACTTGTGCCCAAAGTCCTTTTTAGGTCCCCCCATTTTGCCATGGACTCAACCCTGGGGTGAAATGCTAGCCCACCCCTGCCTCTGGAGGTGCTATCCTTCCTTGTTCCTGGTTGTCAGAGGAGTGCTACTTACATGTTGAAAGTATACCAGAACTATCATTCCTATCAACAAATGGCACCAGTTATAAAGTGTCTCCGACGCCAGTTATAACGTTTCTCTTAACTAACCTCAGCACACTTAAGGGTCAGCCTTTAAAGAGGAAGTAAAGGCACTTTTTTTTTAAATGCAACCTGCAAGGCAAAGGCATAATGAGCTAGTATGCATAGCATACTAGCTCATTATGAATAACTTACCTGAGAACGAAGCCCCCGAAGCAGTCCTCCTTCATCTTCACTGCTGCCATGTATCCCGGAGTGACTTCCGGGTCTCACTGCTCTGGCGCTGTGATTCGCCGGAGCCGCGATGACGTCACTCCCGGGCATGCGCACGGGAGCTGGCACGAGCGGCATATCACTGTGATCTGCGGCCTGCTCAGTGCGCCTGCGCGCCGCTATCCCGGTCCCTGTCTTTTTGTAAATATCTCCTAAACCGTGCAGGTTTAGGAGATATTTCTTGAACCTACAGGTAAGCCTTAATCTAGGCTTACCTGTAGGTCAAAGTGGTTTGTAAGGGTTTACGACCACTTTAAGACAAAGGAAATCAAGTATCTGTTAAAATATAAATCCTAGTAAAAGGCAAGTGTTTTAAGCAGCCCTAAATTCCAATATCTTGTGGAAAAGCCAAATAACTTTGTCAGTGAACCAGGGAAGATACGTCAAAACCGAAAATTAAAAGTTAAGTGAAGCATTGCAGTTTTTAAATTCAGCAGCTGGGTATAGTAAAAGTTGGTATTATTAACTAAGGCCATGTTCTTGGAGTGTTACATTCCCTTTATCTGCCAATGCCGGGGTTCAAGTCCTTTCCTTTCACAGTTCATAGTCACAAATGCAAACTGTATAAAAATGCTGGCAGGCTTAGTATCCCTGAGACGGAGCGATAGTCATTTGTTTCTCTGGCTAAATCATCAAGCACCTGCATTGGGTTTTATGTGTTTTACAAATAGAGCAAATGGGATCAATCCACTGGTTCCAATGAATTAATTCTCACAATACATGTCAGTTATACCTCTTCAGGGTTTATCTGGCAAAAGAAGGTTCCGTAGTGTGAGTTTTGGGATTTTGCTAAAGTTTCATAACTCTGAACCCCCACAGTGCTGTACTGAGCTACTTATTTAAAGTACATCCAAAGCCAACATTAATTTCTTTTTTTAAATCGAATATGAGAATTAAAAATCCTTTTTATGCCGCGTACACACGATCGGAAATTCCACCAGCAAGAGACCAATGAGAGCTTTTGGTCGGAAAATGCAATTGTATGTATGCTCTATCGGACTTTTGCTGGCCGAATTTCGCCCAGTAAAACATTGAGAGCATGTTCTCAATTTTTCGGGCATAGAAAGTACCTATCTGAAAATCCGTTTGTGTGTATGCAATTCCGATTCGCAAAAACTCACGCATGCTCAGATTCAATATACGAGATGGAAGCTATTGGCTACTGCCTATTAAATTTCCTTTTTCTAGTCCCGTCGTACGGGTTGGACGTCACCGCATTCTTGACGGTCGGAATTTGGTGTGACCGTGTGTATGCAAGACAGCTTGAGCGAAATCCCGTCAGAATTCCGTCGGGAAAACCATCAGAGCTTTTTCCGATCAAAATTCAGATCGTGTGTACGCAGCATTAGCCCTTGTACACACGGTCGTAAATTCCAACGGAAACGGTCCGATCAGATTATATTGTCGGAAAACCCAATCGTGTGTGGGCGCTATCGGACTTTTTTCGTCTGAAAAAATTTGAGAGCAGTATCTCAAATTTTCCGACAACAAAATCTGATCTGACTTTTTCCGATCATTTGTAGAGAATTCCGATTGGACAAAGTGCCACGCATGCTCAGATCAAAGTACGAGAGCAAAGCTATTGGCTACTAGGCTGAACGTAGTCCCAACAGAACGAACGGACATCATCACGTTCTGAATGATCGGATTTTCCGACAACTTTGTCCGACCGTGTGTATGCAACAACAGTTTCAGACAAAATCCGTCTGAAAAAATCTGATGGATTTTGTGGTCGGAATTTCTGACCGTGTGTACAAGGGCTTAGAGTTTTTTATTTTATTTATTTTTTATCCATTGGGGAGACTTTGTTTCCATTTGGTAGCTACAACAGGACGCAAGGATCTTTCAAAGTGAGGAAAACCCCCTTGTTGTCACCAAAATAAAAGCCCCTTTTGGAATATTTCCACCCTATTCCTGTTCTGGTGAGAACTCAAAATTTGGATGCACCCTCATTTTCAAGTCCCAGAGATAATAGGCACCAGGAATAATAAAGAGAGTTAAACTCTTTAGAGAGGACACAGCAATACAAACTTGAGAGAACCTAACTTTTTACCAGTCCAAAAACTAAACAAACAAAAAAAAAGGGTTTAGGCTTTAAATACAATTAGATTTTCAGGCAGCCCACAGTTACATAGTCTAAAAATATTGCTATATTGAGAACTTTACAATTTGTTTGTGCATGCATTTACTGTTCTGTCTGATTGTCCAAGGTCTCATTCATACTTATGCAATGCATAAACATGTGCAATATCATACATGCTCCTGCAGCACATGAAAACTGCTCGTTGCATGTGCACCGCAGTGCTATTCACTTTTAATGGCACCTCTTCAAAGCACTAGTGAACGCATATGCCCTAAATTGCTTCACAGCGCATGGTATTTTATATCCATGCATTGTTGTGGAATGAGATTTAAAAAAAACAGATACCCACACTTCTTTTGCGCAATTTCTATGTGTAGCGCAGTAAGTTGAAATGAATGACAGGGAGAAGAACAGCGCCATCTAAGTGCAGCAATATAACATTTTAATTCCAAACAGTAGAATAAAACTCACAATATAATGAATAGTCAGTGCATTGATGCACGTGTTCAGAGCACGCATGCTCCTTTATCAGGCAATTGAGATACTGAGTGTACCTGTGGACCAGGAAGCGCTAGGAGTCACCAGCACAGTCGTGACCCAAGATGCCTCTCTACACGCCGCGGCCCATCCTCCCCCTTGAGTGGATGAACCAAAAATATGTAGAAGAATACATATCGGCCTAAACTGAGGGAAAAAAAAAATTATATATATTTTTTGGGGATATTTAACATAACAAAAAATTTAAAAATAATGTGTTTTTTTCAAAATTGTCGCTCTATTTTTGATAATAGCACAAAAAATAAAAACCGCAGAGGTGATCAAATACCACAAAAAGAAAGCTCTATTTGTGGGAAAAAAGGACATCAATTTTGTTTGGGAGCCACATCGCACGACCACGCAATTGTCAGTTAAAGCAACGCAGTGCCGAATCGCAAAAAGTGGTCTGGTCAGGAAGGAGGTAAAATATTCCAGGGCTGAAGCGGTTAAAGAAAAACTATCAGATATTTACTGCATTGTTCAGTAACTGCTCGAAATGTTGAAAAATACATATCATACCAACTGATTTTAAAAAGCTTCAACTGCAGAGAAAATAAACATTTTGAAGGGTGCAGGGCCAACAGCACTATGGGGAAAACAAATAAAAGCCAAGGGAAATAAATCTTCTGTCTAGTAAAGTTTTTAAGAAATTAGGGCTACTTTCACACTGAAAGCGCCGGCCGTTAGGGCTGTTTAAGCGTTACTTTTGCGCTGCTTTTCTGGTGCTATCGGAACACTTTTTACCCCCCAAAAAAGGTAAAAAGTCCCATTTTGCTGTGTGTTCAAATAGTTTTTAAGGTGCTTTGAAAGCTCTGTCCATTCATTCCAATGGGCAAGGGCATTTTGGGAGCGCTTAAAGCGGAGTTCCACCCAAAAGTGGAACTTCCACTCATTTGTCTCCTCTCCCCCCAGTATGAAGCCGGTCTAAAAGATGTGAAAATTCTTAAGTTGGCCATACACTGGAAGAATTTTGTTTGAAAACTTTTGTTTCAGGACCATAATTGAATTTTGCAATGGTGAAAGGGATCAAATCGGCGTTTGTTTTCAACCACAAGGCTTACAAAATTTAAAGGAGCAGGATCGGATATTTTTCTGAAACAAATTTACAAAAGTAAATGTAGTTTTCATTTAAGTAGTTCCATTCATTTCAAAGCTGAATGTTAAAAGCAAACAAAATGTTGAAGTACTTTCTAAGGACATGGGTCATATCATAAAATTTATGGATGGGAGTTTTTATACAAATGCCCATTTAAACATTTGTTTGAGAATCTACTAGTGTATGGCCAGCTTTACTTTTTCAAAAAGCAACATAGTATAGTATACAGCTCAACCTCAAAGCTCATATAGTATACAGCTCAGCCTCAAAGCACATATAGTATACAGCTCAGCCTCAAAGGACATATAGTATACAGCTCAGCCTCAAAGGACATATAGTATACAGCTCAGCCTCAAAGGACATATAGTATACAGCTCAGCCTCAAAGGACATATAGTATACAGCTCAGCCTCACAGGACAAAGTATTTGAAGGAAAAGTGAAGTTGTTTTTTAACCACTTCAGCCCCAGAAAGCTTACCCCTCTTCATGACCAGGCCATTTTTTGTGATATGGCACTGCGCTACTTTAACTGAAAATTGCCCAGTCATGCGACACTGTACACAAATAAAATAGATGTCCTTTTTTTTCTCACAACTAGAGCTTTTTTTTGGTGGTATTTGATCACCTCTTCAGTTTTTATTTTTTGTGCTATAAACAAAAAAAGACTGAACATTTAAAAAAACTATATTTTTTTCTTTATGCTATAAAACATATCCAATAAAAAAAATGTAAACTCTAATTTCTTCATCAATTTAGGCCAAAGGGTATCCTGCTACATATTTTCGGTAAAAAAAAAATCCAATAGTGTATATTCCTTGGTTTGCGCAAAAGTTATAGTGTCTACAAACTAGGGGATATTTGTATTGAATTTGTATCTTTTATTAGTAATGGTGGCAATCAGCAATTTTTAGCGGGACTGTGACATTGCGGCGGACAAATCTGACACTTTTGACACTTTTTGGGGACCAGTAACATTATTACAGGGAACAGTGCTAAATAATATGCACTGTAACTGTACTAATGACACTGACAGGGAAGGGGTTAACATCAGGGGAGATCAAAAGGTTAAGTGTGCTCCTAGGGAGTGCTTTCTAACTGTGGGGGGAATGCTGTGACTGGAGGAAAACAGAGATCCATGTTTCTGCTTAGCAGAAACACAAGATCTCGAGCGTCCTCCCTTACAGAATGGTGGTCAGCCTTGGTCGGCCAGTCCTGGTGGCCATCGTGCATGACCCAGACGCACTGCAGGAAATCACGTATGTGTATGTGTTTTCGCGCAGAAGGGTGCTCTTTTCCAAACTACACGTCTTCCATGGCCTCATTCATTTCTATGAGTAATCTGTACTCATGAGGGCCCCAGTGGTCTTTTGGAGAACAGCTTACCCATGGGACCACATCAAGCATATGCATTATGAAGAGAAACTGGTTGAGACCTTGTCAGAGGAAAGATTGATGGATCAGAGAAGATGGTAAATATTATGCCAGGTGGGTTGCACCCAGGAGGGTGGGGATATGAATAAATAGACTTTACTAAAGGTGAAGTTTTTTTTAAAACACCCAACAGATCAGCTAGCAGGCCATGCTACAGAATTTCAGAGTTCAACCAAAAGACAAAAGTAAATGCATCAAAAACCCTTGCACTCTACAAACCGTAAACACACAGTTGATCCAGAAGAAGGCAATAAACTCTTATAAAGCATGATTTAAGTTGTTCCAACAGCTCTTAGCCCTTGTACACACGGTCGGAGAATCTGTCGGAATGAGTCTTATCGGACCGTGTCGTCAGATAATCCGACTGTGTGTGGTATGCATCGGACTGATTCCATCTGAATCTCCGTCCGACCCAATTTTCCAACATGTTGGAAATATTTCCCGACCAACTGGGCCGGACAGACCTAATCCGATCATCTGTAGAGCATTTTCATCGGACCAAGTGCCACGCATGCTCAGATCAAATTCCTACATCAAAGCTATTGGCTAATAGCCTGAATGTAGTCCCATCGTAACGAAATTACGTCATCACATTCTGAAAGATCGGATTTTTCGCCAACTTGGCCCGACCGTGTGTATGCAACAGTTTCGGACACAATGCGTCGGACTAAATCCGACGGGCAAAATCCGACGGATTTGGTTGGCAAAATTTTTGACCGTGTGTACAGGGGCTTACAGTAATTGAGTATTTCCATATGTGGAGCCATTCCAGGTGGCAAGAGTGGCCCTTTATCTTTTGTAATGATCTTAAATTTAAGATTTTTTTTACTATATGGACCATATATGTATACAGGTTGCTTGTGATTCCCCACAAGGGGGAATACATTTAATTTAGTTATTGTTCCTTGTCCATGCATTTTATTAATTTATTTTCCATTCTCTATACTCTTTCCTGTTATGCAGGTGTCAAAAACAGGAAGCCATCTATCTTATAAATTTCAAAATAGTTTTTGAAGTGCTTTAGAAAAGCTATATTACTTTAAAATGGTAGCGGGATGGTGGCCACCAGAAAAAAGAGATTGTTGCCATACCCTCTAGAAAATGTATAGGTCTTTTCTTTTGCCTGCCCATCTCTCCATCCAGGTGCCCATCCATCCACATCCATGTCTCTTTCTATCTACAGTGCCTTGCAAAAGTATTCACCACCTTGGCCTTTTACCTATTTTGTTACATTACAGCCTTTAGTTCAATGATTTTTTAATCTGAATTATATGTGATGGATCAGAACATAATAGTCTAACTTGGTGAAGTAAAACTCAAAAAATATATGCATAAAACTATTTTTCAGAAATAAAAAACTGATAATTGGCATGTGCGTATGTATTCACCCCCTTTGTTATGAAGCCCATAAAAAGCTCTGGTGCAACCAATTACCTTCAGAAGTCACATAATTAGGGAAATGATGTCCACCTGCATGCAATCTAATGCCGCGTACACACGATCGAATTGTCCGGCGGACCACAGTACGCCAGACAATTCGATCATGTGTTGGCTCCAGCTGACTTTTTCATTGTAAAGTCATCGTAAAGTTCGGCGGACCTAGAAAGTAGTTTTGACTCAAAATTTGTCCGCCAGATTTGGCTTTCAGTGGACAATCCGTTCGTCAGTGTGCTAGTCAGGCGGACTAAGAATGACGCATGCTCTGAAGCAAGTACAAGAAGGAAGCTATTGGCTACTGGCTATTGAACTTCCTTTTTCTAGTCCCGTCGTAAGTGCTGTACATCATCGCCTTAGAAATCTCTGGACTTTCGGAGCGTCCGTGTGTGGCCAAGTCCGTTCGTTATAAAGTCCGCCGGATTGTTTGCCGGATTGTTTGCGGTACCAATTCCGCCGGACAGTTTGATCGTGTGTAAGCGGCATAAGTGTCACATGATCTGTCTTTACATATACACACCTTTTTGAAAGGCCCCAGAGGCTGCAACACCTAAGCAAGAGGCACCACTAACCAAGAGTTCCACAGCAGAGACTGGAGTATCTGTGCATAGGATGACAATAAGCCATACGCTCCAAAGAGTTGGGCTTTATGGCAGAATGGCCAGAAGAAAGCCATTACTTCCAGCAAAAAACAAAATTACACTTTTTGAGTTTGTGAAAAGGCACGTGGGAGACTCCCAAAATGTATGAAGGAAGGTGCTCTGGTCTGATGAGACTAAAATTTTACTTTTTGCCCATCAAAGAAAATGCTATGTTTGGTGCAAACCCAACACATCACATCACCCAAAGAACACCATCCCCACAATGAAACATGGTGGTGGCAGCATCATGCTGTGGGAATGTTTTTCAGCAGTCGGGACTGGGAAACTGGTCAGAATTGAGGGAAAGATGGATGGTGCTCAATACAGGGAGATTCTTAAGCAAATCCTGTACCAATCTGTGTGTGATTTGAGGCTAGGACGGAGGTTCACCTTCCAGCAGGACAATGACCCCAAACACACTGCTAAAGCAACACTTGAGTGGTTTAAGGGGAAACATGTAAATGTGTTGGAATGGCCTAGTCAAAGCCCAGACCTCAATCCAATAGAAAATCTATGACCAGACTTAAAGATTGCTGTTCACAATTGCAAACCATCCAACTTGAAGGAATCGGAGCAGTTTTGCAAGGAGGAATGGGCAAAAATCCCCGTAGAACAATGTGACAAGCTCATAGAGGCTTATCCAAAGCGACTTGAAGCTGTGATAGTCGCAAAGGGTGGATCTACAAAGTAAAAAATCTTCAAAGTTGTGGGCATGTTCTGTAAATTAAATGATGCAAATCCTTAAACAATCCATGTTAATTCCAGATTGTGAGGCAACAAAACACGAAAAATGCCAAGGGGGGTGAATACTTTTGCAAGGCACTATCTATCTATCTATCTATCTATCTATCTATCTATCTATCTATCTATCTATCTATCTATCTATCTATCTATCTATCTATCGTATCTATCTATCCATCTATCCATCTATCTATCTATCGCATCTATTGTATCTATCTATCTATTTATTGTATCTATCTATCTATCTATCTATCTATCTATCATCTAAAATAGAAGCTTACTTACTGACATAAAGAAAGAAAATCTTTCCAATGTTTTTTTTATTTACACAAACAGTGACAAGGCTTTGTGCTGCCGGCTAGATTGATTTTGATTATCGGTAAAATTTAATAAAAGCACCTTGTCAAGCACAACAATGACAAGGGCATAAAATATATCTAGCAGGAATAGTGTGAATGTTTGTTCCAATTTACTAGCTGTCACTCTCAGCCCCGGTCATGAGATGCATGACTGTGAGATTAGAGGGGAGGCGAAACGAACGCATTCATAGCCTGATGCAGTTAGGTGCCCAGAGATGACTTATAGACACAGAGGAGGAAACCAATTCACCACAAGCTGGAATCACTCACTGGAAAAGATTTTTCAAACAGTGATATGTTGTGGAGAGCTTCCACCGCAAACATTCTCTTAGTTTGCACTACAAAATGCATTATGGAAAAAAAGTACATTTGGAATTGCTTCTGTAGTCCTTATACTTATGGCCGGCTTGAGGTGCAAATCCACTCTAGTGTAAAAGTTCCATCATTTTTCCACATTCGGGGTGCTGTAGGTGGGGCGCATAGCTGGCCGTAGATGTCAATGTCTGTGCATCACCATACCTGGGTAAACACTGATGCATGCATATATCAGCATTTACGTGCCCTTATGACATATTTCCTGACTGTATAAATTCTGTGTTCTGGAAATGCATGTGTAAGCTCTGATGCACAAAAGAATTGATGTTTACTTGGGTATGGCTATGAACAGCCATTAATGTCTCACAGTCAAACTAAATCTCCTGCGCTCAATAGTAGTGCGATAGCAATGGAAGAAGCCTGGAATTCCTATGGCTCCCAGTACATGCCAGGTCTTGCTGCCCCACAAGGGTCAGGGGATACCCAACGGGAACACTGTAAAAGAATGAAGAGAGTGCACACCAACCTTGCGCATTATCCAAGTATTATTTATTAAAATCAAAAAGAAGGAAACATACTCACAAATATACGCACAGCCAAGTGGATAGTAAAAGCATATAACAGTCCACAATGGGAGAAAAAGCAACCAGGTCACCAGGACTGTGTCGGACACGCCGGAGGACCTTTCAGATGGCTCTCTAGGGCTCTGAGGAAGAGGGGATCTCCCCTTGAAATGCGTCAGCCATCTGGAAGGTTTTCCGGCATGTCAGACACAGTGTCGACCGGACCCAGAGAACCTCCTTGGCATCCGAGTGATTGATGGTCCCTATTTTATAGTGGTGCTCTATCCGGAAGTCGCCCACTCCACACATGGATGTGATCTGTGAGGCTGTGTCTCTTTTACCTTACCCTGGCCAATTCCAGTTCTGTCCCTGGATCCTTCGCTTGTCTAACTTATTAATTGAGTTTCAAATTCACATTGATATTGGTCGGCATCCGGGCTTTATATCTCTCCCAGTCGCCGGGGGAGACTTCCCCCTGCATGGTTCCGGCCTATCCTGGGGCGGGGCGGTTAGATGTAGGTAGTTCCTGAGGAAGCTGAAAAGCGAAACTAGTCAAAATACCTCACCTACTCCATGAATTCTGGATATGTTCGATTCTGTAATGGTTTTTATTCAATAAACTGTATTACATTTGTTTTATGCAAAACTTGTTTTTCTTCATGTGATGTATTATTTAATTTATATGCACCGCAATAGTCCCCTAGCTCACATTCTTTTGACACCTCTGTTTGGAGACCAGAGGTCTCATACATCCAGTTCTAAAATACAACTAAAACTAAAATGGCATTTTAGTCAAAAGATTAAGACTAAATCTAAATTGAAATTTGACTTCAAAATTAACACTGGTCTGTAGTGCATGTTCATACCTCAATGTAATAATAAATAACATTACATTTTTCACTCCAGCAGTATATAAAGAGTTTGCAAATTGTAGAGAATTGTTAATTAATGCATTACAACTGAATTACACCCATTAGATTTTAGACGACTAAAATGAGTTTTAGTCGACTAAAATGAGTTTTAGTCGACTAAAATGAGTTTTAGTCGACTAAAATATACTGAAGATTTTAGTCGACTAAAACATAGGACATTTTAGTAGACTAAAATGTACTGGAGACTTAGTTGACTAAATACGACTGATGCCGTGTACACACGACCGGACTTTTGGACGGACTAGGTCCGACGGAATGAATATGTCAGATATTACGATCAAGTATGGCAGTGATTTTCAACCAGGGTTCCGTGGAACCTTAGGGTTCCTCCAGAGGTTGCTAGGGGTTCCTTCAGCATTGGGCAATTTCTGCCTCTCAGATAAGTTCCCACTGACACCATTAATCTTTTTAGCTATCTGTAAGGAGGTAATTCTTCCCAATGACCACAAGTGTAAAGACCATTCTTCTCAATGACCATCACACTAATGTTTCACGAGTTGTAGATTTCAAATTTTTAGCAGGGGTTCCCCGAGACCAGAGAACTATTTCAAGGGTTCCTCTGTGTTGAAAAGGTTGAGAAAGGCTGGTGTATGGGCTCCAGTGGACTTTTTTTTTCCCAACGGACCTAGAAATGAAACATGTTTTAAATATTTCTGACGGACTCGAGTCCGGTCTAAAAATCAGTTTGTCTGCATGCTAGTCTGACAGATGAAAACCGACAATAGGGCAGCTATTGGCTACTGGCTGAGAACTTCCTTATTCTAATCCAGTCATACATCATCACATTCTAATCCAATGTGCTTGTGTGTGGCCAAGTCTGTTCGAACAGAAGAATAAATGGGACTAAAACTAAAATGCCATTTTAGTCCTAAAACTAAGACTAAAACGAAATCGAAATTTGCTGCCAAAATCAACACTGACACCACCTCTGCCTGTTTTTTGTTCTTGTTTCTTTTTTTTTACGTTAGAGCAGATTTGTAATCAACCTGTCCATGTGAATGAAGTCATAGGTGTTTACCTGACCAGTTTACCGTTAAGAAGAAAGTTATAGTGTACCTAAAGAACGAAAATGATATTACAGTTTACCAGTCCTCAGATGATGGCTTTTTTCAGTTTTTTCTCTTGATTTTCACACTTTCTGTCCAATGGTGACAATGTTTATTTGCTCTACTGTATCTAAGGAGGCATAAGGTTGTCTCCCTAGGCTGCTGGCTCTAATTTGGACTATAGAACACATTCCCTTTCTCCATTTCCTTTACACAGGTGTAGAGCCCCCCTGATCCCTGGCATCAGGGAGAGATGACATTTCACCTCAGGGTGCTGGTTCTTAGACATGGTGGGTGTGGTTGGTTGCAGAATAGATGGGCACCAGTAACTTTTAGGATGAACAAAAGTGAGTTTATTGCTCACAACAGAGAAATGTAAGGAGAGAGGGTTAGGGCACAGGACACCCTAGGACAGTAGGCAGACAGATCAACAGACTCCGAAAACAAAACAGCCAGGTAGACAGCAATACAGAACAAGGGCATTAGGCCTGCACCCAATGTTCTGTACCTACGTAGCAACAGTTGTCTCCTATAGCAGCCAAAAACTCCCAGTACCATGCTGCGTTTCCTTGGATGAGTCCCTTTTGAAGCTTTCTCAGCCTTTTCACAGTCCCCGGCTTATGAAGAGTAACCTCTGATACTTCATCTCAGAACTCTATCCTTTTCCTCATGCCTCCAGGCAACAAGAGGCTCACTTCACTCTATGGCAGAGCCTCGAGCACATGGCTAGGCCTTAGACTCCAGGCCTCACCCTTACACATTCACACCAGACTGAGATCTGGGTGGGAGGACTCTGATCGCCTGATTTCCTTCAAATACATACACTCTCCCAGCATGATCATTTGCCAGAAACCCCTACTGATTGGCTGAAAGAGATATGCATATTCATAACTCCGTCTTACTGCAGCTTCTCATATTAATTCCAAAGGCAACAGTGCCACCTATTGACAGAAGGGAGGAACAAGAGTTAAACCAGGCTTAAAAGAAAACCCAAATGATCACAAAGACTATAAATCAGCCAGGTTAGTTACCACCTAGCACAGCTAAATGTATCAGTAACCCCTGTTTAAGATAAGAATGCTACATAGGGGAAGAGATTTTTTTGAGTTTACAGTGAACTGGGCAGGGTTGAAAACACTGCTTGAGATTACAGTTACATAGTTCATCTGATTTAAAAACACACAAGTCCATCCAGTTCAAGCAACAGAGAAAAAAATACAAAAGCCTCCATATGCACTATCCTATACCCAAACTTGATCCAGAGAAAGGCAAAAAAAATCAACAAAGCATCATCCAATTTGCTTTAGCGGAGGAAATAAAATTCCTTCCTGATCTCCGAAGAGGCAATCGGATATTCCCTGGATCATCTTTACCTATAAATATTAGTATCCAGCATTATTATGTGCATTTAGGAAAGAATCCAGGCCTTTTTTAATATAATCTACTGAGCTAGCCAGAACCAACCCTTTAGGGAGTCTATTCCACATTTTCACACCCCTTACTGTGAAGAAGCCTTTCAGTATTTGGAGATTAATTCTCTTTTCCTCCAAATGCCCCCTTGTCCTCTGTGATTACCCTAAAGTGAATAACTGAACACTAGTGCTGTAGAGGTAGTTATTTAACATACATTTGGAATAATGCCAGCCAGATATAATATTTATAAAACAGCCAAAAAAACTAACAAATTATAATTGTTAAAAATGAAAAAAGTACACTTAAAAGTGGGGTATGCCTGTACTTTGATTTTGGAAGGCTCCCAAATATTTAACTCTCAGCTTTTATAATCAACTTACTGCTAATCCCAAAAGTCGGCACAGAGCATAAGGCTAAACTATAGGCATTCACTGCAACATTCTTATGCCGCGTACACACGACCGGACTTTCCAGCAGACTAGGTCCGATGGTCTTCCCGACGGACTTTCAGCTGAGTTCCAACGGACTTTCCGAACGAATGGACTTGGCCACACACAAACTGACTAAGTCCACACATGATTGGATTGTCCGGCAGACTGATTCTGTTGGACCTAGTCTACTGGAAAGTCCGGTCGTGTGTACGCGGTATTAGTTTTACTTCAGTGAGCTTTTGAGCTTCTACAAGAATGCAATGTTTTCTTATTACAACAGTGAGACTAATCATATATAGTATACATAGTAAATAGATATTTCTCTTAACAATTCCTTTAAAGTGGAAATCCAGCTTATACGCAACTAGCATTAACCACTTAAGGACCGCCGTATTGCCAATGTACGTCATTACAATGGCACAGGCAGGCACAAGCACGTACATGTACGTGCCTGCCTTCCAGCGGGTGGGGGGTCCGATCGGACCCCCTCCCGCTGGATACGGCGGTCCGGTTCGCTGCAGAAGCGATCCGTGATGAGGGGATGGCCGTTTCTAGCCACCACCTCTGGATCGCTCCTGGCCAATGACGAACTTCCTCCCACTGTGTATTGTTTACACAGGAAGGAGGAAGTGATGTCATTCTCCTCGGGGCGGTCTTTTTGACCGGACTACGAGGAGAAGACTAAAAGTAAGTGTGCACCAACACTACACTGACATGTAGGTACACACAAGCACACAAACCCCCCCCCCCCCCGATCCCCCCCCCGATCGCCCCCCGATCCCCCCCCAGTCACAGTGTCACTGATTGCATTGATCATTTCTTTACTGATCAATGCATTCAGTGTCAGTTGTAACAGTTAAAACTGTCAGGGCAGTTAGTGTTAGGTCCAGGGTAGCCCCCTATCACCCCCCAATAAAGATTTAACCCCCTGATTGCCCCTAGAGTTAACCCTTTCACCCCCTTTTGCCAGTGTCACTAAGCGATCATTTTTCTGATCGCTGCATCACTGTCGCTAGGTAGCTAGTTATTTTTTTAGGTTCACCGCCAGGTTTTTATATCGCTAGGTACCCCAAATTGCTACCCAATAATGGTTTTAACCCCCTGATTGCCCCTAGTTAACCCTTTCACCCCCTTTTGCCAGTGTCACTAAGCGATCATTTTTCTGATCGCTGCCTCAGTGTCGCTACTGTCGCTAGGTAGCTAGTTATTTTTTTAGGTTCACCGCCAGGTTTTTATATCGCTAGGTACCCCGATATACTACCCAATAATGGTTTTAACCCCCTGATTGCCCCTAGTTAACCCTTTCACCCCCTTTTGCCAGTGTCACTAAGCGATCATTTTTCTGATCGCTGCCTCAGTGTCGCTACTGTCGCTAGGTAGCTAGTTATTTTTTTAGGTTCACCGCCAGGTTTTTATATTGCTAGGTACCCCGATATACTACCCAATAATGGTTTTAACCCCCTGATTGCCCCTAGTTAACCCTTTCACCCCCTTTTGCCAGTGTCACTAAGCGATCATTTTTCTGATCGCTGCATCAGTGTCGCTACTGTCGCTAGGTAGCTAGTTATTTTTTTAGGTTCACCGCCAAGTTTTTATATCACTAGGTACCCCGATATACTACCCAATAATGGTTTTAACCCCCTGATTGCCCCTAGTTAACCCTTTCACCCCCTTTTGCCAGTGTCACTAAGCGATCATTTTTCTGATCGCTGCATCAGTGTCGCTAGTGTCGCTAGGTAGCTAGTTTTTTTTTTAGGTTCACCGCCAGGTTTTTATAGTGCTAGGTACCCCGATATACTACCCAATAATGGTTTTAACCCCCTGATTGCCCCTAGTTAACCCTTTCACCCCCTTTTGCCACTGTCACTAAGCGATCATTTTTCTGATCACTGCATTAGTGTCGCTAGTGTCGCTAGGTAGCTAGTTATTTTTTTAGGTTCACCGCCAGGTTTTTATAGCGCTAGGTACCCCGATATACTACCCAACGATATACTACCCAATAATGGTTTTAACCCCCTGATTGCCCCTAGTTAACCCTTTCACCCCCTTTTGCCAGTGTCACTAAGCGATCATTTTTCTGATCGCTGCATTAGTGTCACTAGTGTCGTTAGGTAGCTAGTTATTTTTTTAGGTTCACCGCCAGGTTTTTATAGCGTTAAGTACCCCCATATACTACCCAATAATGGTTTTAACCCCCTGATTGCCCCTAGTTAACCCTTTCACCAGCGATCACAGTATAAGTGTCACTGGAGACGCTGGTTAGCCAGTTAGTTATTTAGGTTCCCCATCAGGTTTTTATATAGCGCCAGGGACCCCCATATACTACCTAATAAAAATTTGAACCCCCTGATTGCCCCTAGTTAACCCTTTCACCACTGATCACCGTATAAGTGTTACGGGTGACTCTGGTTAGTTTGCTTTTTATAGCATCAGGGCACCCACCATTTATTACCCAATAAAGGTTTAACCCCCTGATCACCCGGCGGGTGATATCAATTAGGTTTTAGGGTCAGGGTCTGCGTCGCCCCAGGCAGCGCTATGTTAGTGCCAGTACCGCTAACACCCACACGCAAAGCATAAACCTCCTGTAGTGGTATAGAAATTTAACAGATCAATATCTGATCTGATCAGATCTATACTAGCGTCCCCAGCAGTTCAGGGTTCCAAAAAAACGCATTGTTAGCGGGATCAGCCCAGATACCTGCTGGCACCTGCGTTTTGCCCCTCTGCCCAGCCCACCCAAGTGCAGTATCGATCGATCACTGTCACTTACAAAACACTAAACACATAACTGCAGCGATCGCAGAGTCAGGCCTGATCCCTGCGATCGCTAACAGTTTTTTTGGTAGCATTTTATATTTAAATCCGGAAGGCAGTGTTTGGTTTTCGGGGTCCCGTACATGGCTAGGCTCCCAAAAAGTCCCCCACATGTGGTATCCCCGTACTCGGGAGAAGCAGCAGAATTTATTTTGGGGTGTAATTTGACTTATGCCCATAGCATGTGTGAGCAATATATCATTTAGTGACAACTTTGTGCAAAAAAAAAAAAGTTTGTAATATTCCCGCAACTTGTGGCAAAATATAAAATATTCCATGGACTCAACATGCCTCTCAGTAAATAGCTTGGGGTGTCTACTTTCCAAAATGGGGTCATTTGGGGGGGTTTTGTGCTATTTTGGCATTTTATGGCCTTCGAAACTGTGATAGGTAGTGAGGAGTGAAATCAAAAATTTGCACCCTTAGAAATCCTGAAGGTGGTGATTGGTTTTCGGGGTGCCGTGCGCGACTAGACTCCCAAAAAGTCCCACACATGTGGTATCCCCATACTCGGGAGAAGTAGCGGAATATATTTTGGGGTGCAATTCCACATATAACCATGGCATGTGTGAGCAATATATCATTTAGTGACAACTTTTGTAAAAAAAAATGTTTTTTTTATTTTTTGTCATTATTCAATCCCTTGGGACAAAAAAAATAAATATTCAATGGTCTCAACATGGCCCTCAGCAAATAGCTTGGGGTGTCTACTTTCCAAAATGGGGTCATTTGGGGGGGTTTGTGCCATCTTGGCATTTTATGGCCTTCAAAACTGTGATAGGTAGTGATAGGTAGTGAGGAGTAAAATAAAAAATGTATGCCCTTAGAAATCCTGAAGGCGGTGCTTGGATTTCGAGGTCCCGTACGCGGCTAGGCTCCCAAAAAGGCCCACACATGTGGTATCCCTGTACTCAGGAGAAGCAGCAGAATGTATTTTGGGGTGTCATTTCACATATGCCCATAGCATGTGTGAGCAATATATCATTTAGTGACAACTTTGTGCAAAAAAAAAAAAAAGTTTGTAATATTCCCGCAACTTGTGGCAAAATATAAAATATTCCATGGACTCAATATGCCTCTCAGTAAATAGCTTGGGGTGTCTACTTTCCAAAATGGGGTCATTTTGGGGGGTTTTGTGCTATTTTGGCATTTTATGGCCTTCGAAACTGTGATAGGTAGTGAGGAGTGAAATCAAAAATTTGCACCCTTAGAAATCCTGAAGGTGGTGATTGGTTTTCGGGGTGCCGTGCGTGACTAGACTCCCAAAAAGTCCCACACATGTGGTATCCCCATACTCAGGAGAAGTAGCGGAATATATTTTGGGGTGCAATTCCACATATAACCATGGCATGTGTGAGCAATATATCATTTAGTGACAACTTTTTGTAAATTTTTATTTTTTTTTGTCATTATTATCCCTTAGGACAAAAAAAATAAATATTCAATGGGCTCAACATACCCATCAGCAATTTCCTTGGGGTGTCTACTTTCCAAAATGGGGTCATTTGGGGGGGTGGGGGTTGTACTGCCCTGCCATTTTAGCACCTCAAGAAATGAGATAGGCAGTCATAAATTAAAAGCTGTGTAAATTCCAGAAAATGTACTCTAGTTTGTAGACGCTATAACTTTTGCGCAAACCAAAAAATATACGCTTATTGACATTTTTTTTACTAAAGACATGTGGCTGAATAAATTTTGCCCTCAATGTATGACTAAAATTTAGTTTATTCAATTTTTCTTATAACAAAAAGAAGAAAATATCTTTTTTTTTCAAAATTTTCGCTATTTTTCCATTTATATCGCAAAAAATAAAAATCGCAGAGGCAATCAAATACCATCAAAAGAAAGCTCTATTTGTGGGAAGAAAAGGACGCAAATTTCGTTTGGGTGCAATATTGCATGACCGCGCAATTACCAGTTAAAGCAGCGCAGTGCGAAATTGGAAAAAGACCTCTGGTCCTTAAGGTGTTTATTGGTCCGGGGCTGTAGTGGTTAAAGTTGTCACCTCCCCTTCCTAACACTTATGCAACTAAAACTGTGTAAAGCTACAGTAGGTATAAACGTTCAGTTTTTTTGTTCAATCAGCAGGTTCAATGACAAAAAACTGACAGATCTCCACAACTCCAGTCATCTGTACACAACAATAGGGCAGAGTTGGGCAGCATTAGTACCAGTACTTCACACTGAGATATTGGGACACTGCACAGGACTAAAATTTCAAGGGACAAGGGAATTTAAAGAGGGATTCCACCAAAAAAAAAATATTAAAAGCCAGCAGCTATAAATACTACAGCTGCTGACTTTTAATAAATAGACACTCACCTGTCCCGGGTTCCAGCGATGCCGGCAGCCGAGGCCGATCGATCGCTCGGCTCTCGGCTGCTGTAGTCACCATTCTAGGTGAGGGAATCAGGAAGTGAAGCGAATCGGCTTCACTTCCCGGTTCCCTACTGCGCGAGCCGCGCCACGCAATAGGAAATCTCCGCGCTGTCACTGGGACACGTGTGTGTCCCAGCAGACAGCGCGGCAGGGCAGGAAATGGCGTAGACTCCCACGGGAGTCTATGCCCGGAAGTGGGTGAAAATACCTGTCTTTGACAGGTATCTCCACCCCCCTCCCCCCTGAAAGGTGTCAATTGTGACACCGGAGGGGGGGAGGGATCCGATCAGTGGAGGTTCCACTTTAGGGTGGAATCCCGCTTTAAACTGGGATAGTTGGCAAACAAGTATGAGGCAGCTGCTCTGGACCCCTCAACAATGACAGGGCCCAAGGCAGTTGCCCCTTTTGCCCTGCCTTAAAGACGGCCCTGTTGCAGATGCTGATAGAATGCTGGTCATCATTAGACTGCCTTCTGTTGAACAGAAATATATACGTATACAGGGCTTAAGAAAGATGTAAACACTTACCTATTTTTGGGCCGCTCTGGTCCAGTCCCATGATCTGGCTTCCCTGTCAGCCAGTATGGCTGCTTGGAAACGGAACGTTTGGCAACAATCATTGGGTCATTAAAATCTATGGGTGGTGTCCCCACTCCAGGCTTTACCAGCTGTTGTTGGAGCGCTCTTTTCTCATCCCTACTGGTTGACAAGGGGGATCACATGACCGAAGCAGGATGAAACTAGGTAAGTATATACATCTTTCTTACACAAGTTAGTTAGCCTGGGTGTTAGGAGGGGCATAGATAGGACAGATTTAAGGCTAGTTAAGTGTAAGCTTGAATTTGACTTTAACCACTTCAGCCCTGGAAGAATTTACCCCCTTCCTGAGCAGAGCACTTTTTGCGATTCGGCACTGCGTTGCTTTAACTGACAATTTGCGCGGTCATGCGATGTGGCTCCCAAGAAAAATTGACGCCCTTTTTTTCCCCATAAATAGAGCTTTCTTTTGGTGGTATTTGATTACCTCTGCGGTTTTTATTTTTTGTGCTATAAACAAAAAAATTGTGACAACTTTGAAAAAGATGCATTATTTTTTACTTTTTGCTATAATAAATATCCCCAAAAAATATAAAAAATTTTTTTTTTTTCCTCAGTTTAGGCCGATACGTATTCTTCTACATATTTTTTGTAAAAAAAATTGCAATAAGCATTTATTGATTGGTTTGCGCAATAGTTATAGCGTCTATAAAATAGGGCATAGTTTTATGGCTTTTTTTATAATTTTTTTTTTTTGACTAGTAATGGTGGCTGTGACGGGTGTGCCCGCAAGCTGCCTCTTAAAGGGCAATGTACAGGTACGTTAATCTGCCTGTACGTGCCCTTCTGCCACTGTATATCTGCGTGAGGCGGTTGGGAAGCCGTTAAAGGGGTTGTAAACCCTCATGTTTTTTCACCTTAATGCATCCTATGCATTAAGATGAAAAAACTTCTGACACTGACCATGCTGGTAGTTAAATTGGCCCTAGTATGTGTAAGTATGCAAGTGAGATAGGGAACTTAGATTGTAAGCTCCTTGAAGGCAGGAATTGACATGAAGCGCAGTATATAAATTGTCAGCACAGACAATGTGTATAATGAACTTATTTATTTTCCCAACAAAACTAGAGTTTCACTTTATCCCAGTAATATGATGACACAAATATCAAACATTAACGTTTATAGGATTACAATGTGTCACACTAATCGAATTAATTACAATCCAATGTCCTCATACCCCATGTATTTCTCATTTATATTATGGCAATAAATAGACAAAACATCCTACAACTCTCAGTGAATCTCATTCTTTATTATAACCTGCACTGAGGTCATATAGACTTGGCGGTCGAGTCCACTGCTGAACGCTGGTTATGAGACTATGACTACGCAACACTGACATTAACACAGATGAATGCAAACTCAAATTAAAATGAACAGTGCAAATACAAAAAAAATTAAAAATAATAGTAACTTATTTATCAAAACATGGTCCTGCGGTATGAAGCCAATTTCTTAAAAAAATGAATTGGCACATTTGTATAGAGGATATCTCCCGGAGGCAGCTGGGTGTGGTCCTCAGGAAATGTCCAGAGTGTAAGTATTATTATTATAGCTCTGATCGTGAGATACGCGCCTGACATATCTTCCATTGAAGAATTCTGTAACATTGAAATTGGAATTGCTTCTTGGAGAGTCAGACGCTGCTGATCTTTATAAGAACAAAGGCATGGCTCTCACATAGACTGGGAAAAGGATCTGCCATGCATGTCTTGAGTAAAACCAGATGGGGAAGCAAAGACTTCTCTATTTCTTTGTCTTGGAGCCAAGAAGTATAAAGCACGGAGCAATGTTATATGACAACCGCCTTCGCAAACTTGGCCTTAGACTTAGGGCCCAACTATCCTCTGACAAGCAAGAAATAAACAGCTTTTGTGAATAGAAGTGGTCTGTGGGAAAAGTGACTTGTTAGCCCTTGTACGTGCGGTCGGAGATTCCGACGGAATGTGTCCGATTGGACCGTTTTGTCGCATATTCCGACTGTGTGTGGTCTACATCGGACTGTTTCCGTCGGAGTATCCGACGGACCAAGTTTTCCAACTTGTTGGTAAAATTTTCCGACAAAATGCTCCGATCGGACATACTCTGATCATGTGTAGAGAATTCCGATTGGACAAAGTGCCACGCATGCTCAGATCAAATTCCTACACCAAAGCTATTGGCTACTAGCGTGAACGTAGTCCCGTCGTAACGAAATAACGTCATCACGTCGGATTTTTTGACAACTTTGCCCGACCGTGTGTATGCAACAGTTTCGGACAAAATCCGTCGGACAAAATCCGACGGTGTGTACAAGGGCTTAGACTCTTTGTAAATAGGGGTGACCCTCATTAGTTAGGCCGCGTACACACGCGCGGACTGTTCGCCCAACTTTGTCCGTCAAACAGTTTCGGCAAACAGTCCGCTCAAACTTAGCATGGACGGACATGGCCACACACGACGAACAGTTTGCTGAAACCGTGCGCGATGACGTGAACGGCACGTACGACGGGACGAAAAATACGACGTCCTATACACTGCATTATAGCTTTCGGCGTGAAAATCCTTTCTGAGCATGCGCGCAACTTTGTTTGACGAACAAGCCTACACACGAGCGGACTGTTCGCTGAAACAAGGTTTCAGCGGACAGTTTTTCGGAATTTCCGAAAAACCTTGTCCGTCCAACTGTCCGCTGAAACTATCCGCTGAAAGCCCACACACGAGCGGACTGTCCGCCCAAACACTGTTCAGCGGACAAAGTTGGGCGAACAGTCCGCCCGTGTGTACGCAGCCTTAGTGGTACTGCTGTAGTTGTGGAGGGTAGGTGATCCCTTTAGTTAGGATGATTACTGCTGGCCATGCTTGAAATAACTTTATTATACCATTCACCTGTAGCTGTAAAAAAGTTATATAGCTGTGCTATGTCTTCACTGCATCACAAAGTACATGTAGGGAGTCTTTAAATAAAGCCATGCATTGCCCATGGCAAAGAAACTGGATTTATTTTAGGCAATATTCCATAGGAGATGTCTGGTGTGCAACAGAGGAAGAACTTTATCCAAAACGCATTGTATTGGATTACATAGTATTTGTATATCTATATATCTATATCTATGTATATCTATATATATATTTATATATATAGATATATACTAAATCTATCTATCTATCTATCTATCTATCTATCTATCTATCTATATATATATATATATATATATATATATATATATATACAGTAAAACCTTGGATTGCGTGCATTATTCGTTCTGGAAACGTGCTTGTAATCCAAAGCACAATTTCCTGATAAGAAATAATGGAAACTCAGATGATTTGTTCCACAACAAATCTAAAAATGATTACACCAATAGAAAATACAGTATAAAGTGTACTGTAAAAATAAAACAAACAAATGAACCTGCACTTCAGGAGCTACAGAGTGTAAAAGAGAAGAGAGGCAGTTCACACTGCCACGACCTGAAAGTGGACATAACTTTCCAAGGCAACTTCAAGGCAACTTCGAAGCAACTTCAGGGAATGCCTGGATAATCTTCCTGTAATGTCGGATCCAAATCACATCAATTAAGATAAAGATCTGACTTGGCGGCAACTTCATTAAAGTCTATGGGCACATGTCAGATAGAAGTTGACTTAAAGTAGTACATGAAGCTTTTCTAAAGTCTGAGCGACTTCAGTAGTGCTAATTAAGCCAGCTCTCTTTGATTAACATGGGATTTCACATATCACGAGACTTGGAGTCTCAAAAGTAAGATCTCAAGTTGAAGTGTGAATTGAGCCTTAGACCCCTTTCACACTGCCGCACCCATAGCATCGGTGGTAAACGCAGCTATTTTTAGCGGCGTTTTACCGTCGGATTTGCAGCGCATTTCGGACGCCAGCGGGGCGGTTTTACCCTCTCCTAGCAGCCGAGAAAGGGTTAAAACCACCCTCAATATGCCACAATAGCGGCATTTTGCCGGCGGTAATGCAGCGCTGCCCCATTGATTTCAATGGGGAGCAGCGGTGGAGGAGCGGTAAACACACCACTCCTTCACCGCTCCAAAGAAGCTGCTGGCAGGACTTTTCCTGACGTCCTGCCAGCATAACGCTCTAGTGTGAAAGCCTGAGGGCTTTCACACTGGAATGAATGGAGCAGCAGTTTGAGGGCGGATTGCAGGTGATATTTCTAACGCTATAGCGCCTGCAAAACACCCTCGGTGTGAAAGGGGTCTTATAGTCAGTTGTGACGTGGTGCTACTCGTATTGCAAGTTAAAATTTATAAAGAAAAATGGCTCGTATTGTAAAGCACTCACAGCCAGGTTCCTTTTTACATGTTTATTGGGATAGTCCTAATTGCACAAGCTCAAATATACACACTCAATTAAATGTGTCATAGGGGAGTCTCATCTCCCATTCCTTCCTACATTGTTACGTAGTGACACCTGTGTCCAGGTAGTGGGTAGAGCTCTTGACTAATTTTGACTTGTTTACATTTTTATTCTCGGATGCTGTATTAAGGGAACTGTGTTGTTTACAATGCTCAATAGCTGAAGCTAAAATTTACCCAAAACTGAATAATTCCCATGTGAGTTATTATGAGGGAGAATCTGCTGCATTATCTCCCCAAAAAAGACAATAATTGCTTTGGTAAAATAAAAATGTATTATAAGTATTATAAGTAGCAAAAAAAAATCCATCAGTTTATTAATCGTAATAATTCTGACTTATGTGGGAGCATATGTGTATACCGGTGTGATTGGACTACAAGTACATATGAGTTGTAATACATCGATACCACACTAAGAGGGGATCTTTCATTTGTAGGCTTTCTTGGCTCAGTGTGATGCCTGTCTCTTCTAGTCAAGTCATACTACATTTTGGCAAGTCAGTACTATGGGAAGGGGCTGAAATGAAAGTGGTGGGAGTAAACACAACAATTGTACGTAAATTATAAAATGAAATTGAACAGAATAGAGCTAGAGGCGATCAGAGAAATGACAAGGGCAGATGGGTGATTATTTATATTGTCTGTAGCCAATGTCTGGATAATGTCATACTTTAATAACGCTGTAGGGCTGAATTCACACATGCTATAAGTTAATAATTGACCACTGGAAAGTGTGATGTTAATCTTAAAATACGTTTATCTGTTTTATTCATTTTAACTGTTTATTCGATATCAGCCTACACAATTTTTATGTGGAAAAGGATTATTGTTGTGTCCCATCTACTTTTCTAATGGGTGTGGTGTTTTTCCATTGCTGTTTTGATTGGTCAGGAGAAAGTGTGAAAACCCCTAAGGAACCTAAGCCTATCATATGCATGCCATATAGGAAAATTAAACAACAAAATGCTCATTTATAGATTATTGGAGGGTAAAGTAATTGTTCTCAGTATAGAAGGGGGTATTAATCAAACAATAAGCACAAACATAAAAAAAAATCAAAAGCATGGGGGATTTCAAATGAGCATCAAAGTAAATAAAGTAAACCTGTAATGGGAGAAATATAGGGTCTGCTATTGCTGACTCCCGTCATACAATGCTGGTAGCTTAGCTGTCATGTTGCCTCTCTGACCCCAATACTTTTCAAGTCACTGACCAAGAAAAAATAGGCTGATCTGGAAAGCCAGAGAAATGTCATAATTCTTTGTTAGCATTCTTATTACAGATCACTGGCTAAAAGTATTAAAGAAGGTCAGCACGACAGCCAGGCATTTAGAATTTTCATAAGCCTCTGTGTTTCTTAAATTACAGGCTTCCATGAACCCAACACATGCTCCCCACATGCTCCCCACCTCGTGGCTGCCACTGGAAAAACATTTTTTTATATTACTTACCTTCTCAGAAGACTTCAGACAATTCCAGAAAGCATCAGCACCCTCAGGTAGAGGGCCCATGATATCCTGCACTCACAGTATGTTCTCAATCTTTCAGGATAAGTAACTTTGGCCATCATTCAACCCAGAAGATTAACCGGTTCCCGACCAGCGCACGCCAATGTACGTTGGCAGAATAGCACGGGCAGGCATATTGGCGTACAGGTATGTCCAATCTTTAATGGCGCCGTGCCATCACGAGCGCGCCGGCGGCGGCACGCTGTGTGCTGGTCGGGACCCCCGTGATCGTCTCACGGGGCAGCTGAACGAGGAAATGCCGTTGTAAACAGCATTTCCCCATTCTGCCTAGCAACTAGTGACGCTGATCTCTGCTCCATGTGATCGGAGCACAGATCAGTGTTCACTAAATTAAAGCCCAGCCCCCAACAGTTAGTAACACACCACTAGGAACACTTAACCCCTACACTGCCACCCACTGGTTAACCCCTTCCCTGCCAGTGTCATTTACACAGGAATCACTGCATTTATATAGCAGTGATTGCCATATAAATGACAATGGTCCCAAAAATGTGTCAAAAATGTCCGATGTGTCCGCCATAATGTCGCAGTCACAATAAAAATCGCTGATCGCCGCCATTACTAGTAAAAAAAAAAAATGAATAACAATGCCATAAAACTATCCCCTATTTTGTAAACGCTATAACTTTTGCGCAAACCAATCAATAATCACTTATTGTGATTTTTTTTACCAAAAATATGTAGAAGAATACGTATCGGCCTAAACTAAGGGAAAAATTTTTTTTTTTATATATTTTTGGGGGATATTTATTATAACAAAAAGTAAAAAATAATGCGTTTTTTTCAAAATTGTCGCTCTATTTTTGTTTATAGTGCAAAAAAATAAAAACCACAGTGGTAATCAAATATCACCAAAAGAAAGCTCTGTTTGTGGGAAAAAAAGATGTCAATTTTGTTTGGGAGCCACGTCGCACAACTGCGCAATTGTCAGTTAAAGCGACACAGCGCCGAATCGCAAAAAGTGGTCTGGTCTTTGACCAGCAAAATGGTCCGGGGCTGAAGTGGTTAAAGACATATTGTGGCAGAGAAGAAGCAATGAAGGGGACAGCTCAAGGGGTTAATTTACTAAAACTGGAGAGTGCAAAATCTGGTGAAGCTCTGTAGAGTAACCAATCAGCTTCCAGGTTTTTTGGTCAAAGCTGAATTGAACAAGCTGAAGGTAAAAGTTGATTGGTTTCTGTGCAGAGCTGTAGCAGATTTTGTACCCTTCAGTTTTAGTAAATCACCCCTTGAAAGTAAGTATTGCAACCTGAGCTCTATCTAATGATTGATTAGTGCTGGAGGGAATTATAAAAACAGTTATGAGCTATTAATTTTACTATTTTTCTGTATGTAAAGCCAACACATTACTATAGTGTCTCTATAATAATCACATACACATTCCAGGGTAAATTTAGGTGGGAAACAATTAGCCTATACTAGTATGATCGAAACACCTGGAGATTTTTAAACCTGAGCAAACTTGGCGAGAACATACAAACCCCTTTGTGACTAGTATCCTCAATGGGAATTGAATCAAAGACTCCATTAATATAAGGCTATAGTGCTAACCGTAAGGGCCCCTTTACATTTCTGTGGTGTGTTATATGTTGACGTGCGTTGTGTTTAGACAACCCAAGGCACCAAATCATCTACATTTTGTAATGCACTGCAACACACTATGATACATAGTGGTGAACTGCAACACATGTGTGTATGCCATCACAACGCATGTAACATGCACTACTGCAAATCAAAGATATAAATGTTTCCTAAATGCTTTTAGACAAATGAGACAAAACTACACACTGTTCATGTTCCATGCTGGTTGTTCTGCATTATTGCTGATGAATTTCCTGCAGAGAGAGTGATAATGTGTACAGCAGTGGGAAGGAAATAAAAGTAGATTAACAGATAAAAGAGGAGAAGAAAAGCAGAGCGAGAGAGAGAGATAGAGGGAAAGAGAGCGGGGAAAGAAAGAGAGAGGGAGAGAGAGGGAGGAAAGGAGAGAAAAGGGGAGGAAAGGAGATGGGGGGGGGGGGGGGGGGGAATGGCATGAATTATCATTTTATCTCTGGAGTTGATCCCTTTTTTAATGCATGCCAATATTCTGTTTGCTTTGTTACCAGTAGCTTGACATTGCATGCCATTGCTGAGCCTATCATCTACTAGGATCCCCAGGTCCTTTTCCATCCTAGATTCCCCCAGAGGTTCTCCCCTCAGTATATAGATTGCAATTATATTTTTATCACCCAAATTATTTTAAATTTTTCTACATTGAACCTCATTTGTCATGTAGTGGCCCACCCCATTAATTTGTTCAAATATTTTTGCAAGGTTTCCACATCCTGCGGAACAGTTATTGCCTTGCTTAGCTTAGTATTGTCCACAAATACAGAGATTGAACTGTTTACCCCATCCTCCAGGTCATTTATGAACAAATGAAACAGGATTGGTCCCAGCACAGAACCCTGGGGGGCCCCACTACCCACCCCTGACCATTTTGAGTACTCCCCATTTATCACCACCCTCTGAACTCGCCCTTGTAGCCCGTTTTAAATCCATGTACTCACCCTATGGAACATGCCAACTGACTTTATTTTGTACAGTAAATGTTTATGGGGAACTGTGTCAAATGCTTTTTCAAAATCCAGATACACCATGTTTATGGGCCTTCCTTTATCTAGATGGCAACTCACCTCCTCATAGAAGGTAATAGATTGGTTTGGCAAGAACGATTCTTAATGAATCCATGCTGATTACTGCTAATGATACCGTTCTAATAACTTAAATCTTGTATATATAGTCCCTTATCATCCCCCACAAGAGTTTGCATACTATTGATGTTAGGCTAATTGGTCTGTAATTCCCAGGGATGTATTGTGGGCCCTTTTTAAATATTGGTGCTACATTGGCTTTTCTCCAATCAGCTGGTACCATTCCAGTCAGTAGACTGTCAGTAAAAATTGGAAACAATGGTCTGGCAATTACTTGACTATATTCCCTAAGTGCCAATTCTGTCCTCTGTTAACCATGGAGGTGCTTCCTGTGATGTGTCATGAGGATAAACACTGCAGTTTTGGTTACTAAAGCCCCTCGATTCCCTCGTGAAGACTGAGGAGAAGAATAAGTTAAATACCTTCGCCATCTCCCCCTTTGTAACCAGATGTCCTTCCTCATTCTTTATTGGGCCAATATGGTCTGTCCTCCCTTTTTTTTACTGTTTACATACTTAAAGAATTTCTTGTGATTTTTTTTTTTGCTCTCCTCCGCTATGTGTCTTTCATGTTCTATCTTAGCCGTCCTTATTGCACCCTTACATTTCTTGTTGCTTTCTTTATAAAGTCTGAATGCTAATGATGATCCCTCAACCTTGTATTTTTTGAAGGCCTTCTCCTTTGCTTTTATATGCATTTTTACATGGGAGTTAAGCCATCCAGAACTTTTGTTCGCTCTTTTAAATTTATTATCCAATGGGATGCATTGGCTGATGCCCTTATTTAATATGCTCGTAAAGCAAATCCATCTCTCCTTTGTGTTCTTTGTTCCTAAGATTTTATCCCAATTTTATGCCGTCTAGCAAGGTTTGTAGTTTAGGGAAGTTGGCTCTTTTGAAATTCAGTGTCTTTGTATTCCCCTTATGTTTCCTATTTGTGTGATTTATACTGAAGCCAATTGACCTGGGATCGCTGTTATCTAAATTGCCCCGTATTTCCACATCCATGATCCGGTCTGTATGTCAGTAGATCCAGTAACACTTTATTTCTAGTTGGTGCGTCTACCATCTGACCCATAAAATTGTCCTGCAAGACGTTTAGGAACTGGCAAGCCTTAGATGAATGTGTGGTTCCCTCTGTCAAGTCTATGTCTGGATAATTAAAATCCCCCGTTATTATAACACTTCCCATCCTTGCTTCTAATCCAACTTGTGATAAGAGATATGTCTCCCCTTGCTCACTCAGGTTAAGGGGCCTATAGCATACTCCCAATATTATTTTCCCCTTAGCTTCATCCCTTTGGAGCTCTACCCATAAGGATTCCACCTCCTCCCTAGCTCCCTTAGTGATGTCATCTCTCACATTCACTTGTACATTATTATTTATATATTATTTATAGGCATACCCTCCCCCCTTTTTTACCCTCTCTATCCTTGCAGTAAAGGGTATACCCTTGAATGGTTGCCAGCCAATCATGACAGCTGTTGAATCAGGTCTCTGAAATTCCCACAAAATCCAAATCCTCCTCGTACAACAGTATCTCTAGTTCACCCATCTTGTCCGCCAGGCTCCTGGCATTGGTGAACATGCCACGTAGTTTAGAACGGTCACATATTATCCTCTTATTGGGTCTTCCGAGATTGCAACTAGGACTTGCTACAATACTTGGGTTTATGTGCTTTGGTCAACCTACTACTAATGCCTCCAATACTACCCTCTGGAATATGTTCCACGCCAACTATCTCAACCTCTGATCCGCGCCCAAATCCCCCCCCCCCCCACCCCATCGCCTATTTTAAAAACCCCTCTAACTTTTTGCCTATCTTCATTCCCAGCTGATCTGCACCCTCCTCATTTAGGTGCAGTCCATCCCTTCTATAGTACTGCTTATCAACTGAGAAGTCAGCTCGGTCCTCCAGGAACCCAAACCCCTCCTTACTGCACCAGCTCTTCAGCCACTTGTTTACTTGTTCACTAAGTTACAAAACAGGCAGAACTCTTGGTCAGCAACACATTTTATACTTGTATAATGTGATTTTTTGCACGGCAAAAGAAGTATTGTTTCAACTAGGCACTGCCACTCTCATTTACTGTCTGTGTGCGCATAATATTTGACATTTGTTTTAATTCTTTGTGTTTGTTTTTAGATTAACATGTATGCCAAATTAGTATTATTAATATATATAGATTTAATTCACTGATGGCATACAAAACAATAAACATTTTGTCATTAGGTATCGTCAACAATTTTAATGAACACACACACATAATAATGTGTTATTATTGTATACTACCTACAGCACATGAATAGTGCGGTATGCACCCTGGTCTATTCCTGGCATTGGTTGTTGAAAAAGGAGATGGGGCCTGGGATGATGTAACTTCCGTACACATGTGCAGGAGTTACATTATTATTGGCTACCCTATGGCTGTGGAGTAGTGATGAGAGCTTGGAAGAATACCAAGAGAAGATAGTGGAGGACAGAGAGACGATGAACAGCGAGTGAAAACGTTGATCAGTTAGCGCTGGGGAGCGCAAACAGCCAGGTGAGTCTTCCATAATGCTGTATGCGGTGCATATGTGCACTTAATGACAAAAGCAGTGGAACTACAGTTCTGCTTCAAGAATGTCATTCCACAGCTTTTATAAGCTCCTGTGCAGTCAGAGACCCTTTAAATTCAATTAAGTGTTGGTCATTATAAACAACATTTTTACAGTGTTTACAATAATACGTTTTCAGATTACGACAGGAAAAGCTCAAGATGTTTGGTATCACAAATAATCTAGCTGTATAATGTGAGCAGAAATGATTTATGAAACTTGCTCATGTGTTCTGTGTGATCCCCAGCTGTGCTCTTCATTTACATACATCAAATCTTGTGAGCGCTGAAAAAAATAACCTCCTTCCCCTTGTAATTACAGTCTTATCTCAAACATTCACAGTTCTCATAAATTCCAATATTTTTCATGTATGTATTTGAAAATGTTTCCAATAAATCTTTTATAGAATGCAGCCATAATTTTTAATGCGCAACGGTCCTTTAATTAATTATGAACTGCACCAAGAGACCCGAGAAAATATTGACATTAACCGAGCGCTATACGTCGTTAAATATTTGCAAATATTTTCTATGGGCCAAAAGTGCACACATTCCTCATCTTTAAAGTTTGAGGAGATCTCCCGTACTTTCCAGAAGAAAAGTAGTTAATGAAAGCCATTATTTGCTTGTCACACTAGGAACATCTTGGCGTGCTCGGGTCTCCACAAGGAGATGTTTGATGACAGTGAATGTTAATGCACAAAGCAGCCAGAATGATAGATGGGCTGATGGGTAAAAGGCAATGAGGAAAGATTAGCTTCACTGACTGTGTTTAGCTTGGAGCCAGTACACAGAGAGCAAGAGATTGAAGATATCATTTAAATAGCAGGAGGCTATTGTTTCTGGGGCAGTGTACTTACAGTATATATATAAAAAAAAAAAAAACAACAAAAAAAATGTGCGATGTAACCGAATTTGTTAATTTCTAATGTACCTTTAAAATAGACCTGTAACTTACACATTGAGGAGGCAACCATGTTGTGAGAACGTTTAAAGTTATAGTATAATGGTTTTGTAAATATTATTTTCAATAATTATGTTCAGGAATAATAACCGTTTGAAAAATATTTATTTTCTATTTAGTCAGGTTAATGAGGAATATTGTGCATAAATATTTTGTATATTTATATCTAGCAGGAAGAGCTCTAGGCTTCTTTTCCTGTTTTCCATCTTTTTTTTTTATGCACTAGCGTTTAGAGAGCTCAATAGTTCAAGCTGAAATATACACAACTGAATAAGACCCCTTTCACCCTGAGGGCGATTTGCAGGTGCTATAGAGTTAGAAATAGCGCCTGCAATCCGCCCTTAAACTGCTGCTCCATTGTTTCCAGTGTGAAAGCCCTCGGGGGTTTCACACTGGAGCGGTGCGCTGGCAGGACTTCAGGAAAAGTCCTGCCAGCAGCTTCTTTGGAGCGGTGATGGAGCGGTGTGTTTACCGCTCCTCCACCGCTGCTCCCCATTAAAATCAATGGGGCAGCACTGCAATACCGCCGGAAAAACGCCGCTATTGCGGCGTAATGCGGGCGGTTTTAACCCTTTGTCAACCACTAGCGGGGGTAAGAGCACCCCGCTAGCGGCCAAAATGCGCTGCAAATCCAACGGTAAAGCACCACTACAAATGGCGGCATTTTACCGCCGATGCTATGGGCGGCTTGGTGTGAAAGCCATCTAAGCCCATGTACACACGGTCGGAGATTTTGCCAACCAAATCCGTCGGATTTAGCCCGTCGGATTTAGTCCGATGGATTGTGTCCAAAACTGTTGCATACACACGGTCGGGCCAAGTTGGCGAAAAATCCGATCTTTCAGAACGTGATGACGTAATTTCGTTATGATGGGACTACATTCAGGCTAGTAGCCAATAGCTTTGATGTAGGAATTTGATCTGAGCAAGCGTGGCACTTGGTCCGATGAAAATGCTCTACACATGATCGGATTAGGTCCGTCCGGCCCAGTTGGTCGGGAAATATTTCCAACATGTTGGAAAATTGGGTCGGACGGAGATTCGGACGGAATCAGTCCGATGCATACCACACACAGTCGGATTATCTGACGACACGGTCCGATAAGACTCATTCCGACAGATTCTCCAACCGTGTGTACAAGGGCTAAGTCAGATCAGTTGGAGTTGGCTCTTGTGCCTCTTGCCTTCTTCCTTCTTTGGACCGCATTTCAATCAGAGATACTGTAGAGTGCCTGGGACAGCTTCTAATGTGCATTCACTATAGAAAACCCATAGTCCTCTAGGAATCCTGTGTTGCTATGCTAAATGTATTCAACCATGCTTTTCCTGTAATGGATGACAGTATGTACTCAGACCTGTTAACCTTCATGTTACCATTTTCTCCAGGGGAGGAAAACAGTGATAACTGCAAGAGGACAAACAAATCAACACTTCTGCAAGTTTTGGTTTCTCAATAGATTTCAGGGGATAATTTCTACAGAATGCAATGGTTTTCAGTGGCCCAGGAGGCAGGAGAGGTAAGTATAAACTGGATTATTTTACAAGTATAGCTTGAGTCATGCACTGTGAACTGATAATGAAAAAATACGTGCCACTCAGGGAAAAACGATCTTGGCTTATGCACATTTAGTAAAGCAACTGGGTCACTTTAAATTTTTTGTATATTATGTAAGAAAAAAAAAAAGGATTACTTATACTATAGCAGTAAAATATATTAGTAAAATATATACACACTATATTGCCAAAAGTATTGGGACACCCCTCCAAATCATTAGATTCAGGTGTTCCAATCACCTCCATGGCCACAGATGTATAAAAGCAAGCACATAGGCATGCAAGCTGCTTTTACAAATGCTCTTAGAAGCTCAATGAATTCAAGGTACCATAATAGGATACCACCTGGGCAATAAGTTAATCTGTGAAATTTCCTTGCTACTAAATACTCCACAGTCAACTGTTAGAGGTTGTATAATGAAGTGGAAGCAACAGGGAACAACAGCAACTCAGCCACAAAGTGGTAGGCCACGTAAAATTATAGAGCTGGGTCAGTGCATGCTGAAGTACACAATGTTCAGAAGTCGCCAGCTGTCTGCAGAGTCAATAGCTACAGACCTCCAAACTTCATGTGGCCTTCAGAATAGCACAAAACAGTGCATAGAGAGCTTCAAGAAATGAGTTTCCATGGCCAAGCAGCTGCACCCAAGCATTACATCACCAAATGCAATGCAAAGTGTCAGATGCAGTGGTGTAAAGCATGCCGCCAATGGACTGTAGAGCAATGGAGACATGTTCTCTGGAGTGACAAATCATGCTTCTCTGTGTGGCAATCCGATGGATGTGACTGGGTTTGGTGGTTACCAGGAGAACGGTACCTACCTTACTGCACTGTTCCAAGTGTTAAGTTTGTTAAAACATTTGCACAGTGATATATCTATCTATCTATCTATCTATCTATCTATCTATCTATCTATCTATCTATCTATCTATCTATCTATATATATATATATATATATATATATATATATATATATATATATATATATATATATCAGTTGCAGAGAAGCAGAATTACCTTTACATAAATTATCTGTCCCTGTCTTTTTTACATATCCCTGCTGCCCCAGTAAAAATTTTATTTTTATGTTTGCATGCACCACCTATACATCCCCAATGTCATGACCACATGGTGCTTTAGTGTGAAGAAGGGGTTATTATTTTTACATACATGTTCACTTTAACTGTAGTGATAACTCCAACATTCCTAACACCTTGTAAATGTAAAGACTATATACGAATCCCCCCCAAAGTACTGTATATATCAAGATTAATGCTTTCTGCACATTCATTTTTTTAAATAAATGTAGAAGTTTGAGCACCCATGCAAACGAAGGAAGCATATTAAAATAAAAGCAATATGCTTTGCAAATGAAACCCAATATTAAGACTTTTCTGAGCCTGATAAAAAAAATGGAAGCAGCTATTTCAAACATGTATTTTAAACAACAAAAGATTTATTCTGAATTCATGGGAAGATTCAAGCAATCAATAATACAGGGGGGCACCCTCACTTTGGCTTAGCAAAACAGTTATTCAAAAGAAAGACCCAATATTTCAAAGCGCAGCTTGGAAATCATTTAACATCTTGGGCTGAGAGTTATTCAGCTGGAGGAATCTTTGCAAGTGAAAAGGAAAAGGATGTGTCAGCTGTGTCAGGAGGAGTTCTCCACAATGCACCTCTCCGGCAAGCCGAGAGACGAGCGCTTTCACCAGCAGCTGATAAATGCACAAAATAATAAGAACCTATGCTGGGCTAGGGTTCGATTCCTCCAAGTATATGGGAAATATATTGAAACATGATGAACCACAGACATCTTTTGATTAGGTAGGTTTTTCAATTTGCCAGTTAAAAGGATCTATGAATATCATTCCGTCACACTCCCCTATCAAACCTTTCCAAATAGCTGTTCAGCTGAGTTTACCTATTTTCTAGAAAATTAGAGCTTTGCAATACGAAGAAAAAAACACCAAACGTAGCTGAAAAGAAATAAGATTATGATTCGCAGCTGGCAGATTTTGCCGGATAAACTCATCCTGTTGTCGAGATTTGAACATAACAGCAATGTAACTGAAAACTGACACAAGAATCCGATGAGGCAATATGGTATTAAACATAAATTCCAAGGAAGGAAGAAACAAATATCCGGATCTGGGTATACTTATCTATCGGACACATTGCTGCTCATACATGGGCACTTTCCCTTTGTTTCTTGACTAACCTATCCTCCAATATTGGTCTGGTATACCCTATTACTTAACACCAAAAAAGTATGACCTCTATTATCTTTAATGTCCTCCAGTGCTGATCATAGCTCATGTCCTAATTAAGCTGCTTTATTTGACAATAAAATGGTCACATGACCTGGATGCAGGCATCAGCTGCACTGTATACTTGCATGCATTGGCTTCCAGGTTGGTACATGGCAGCTTTAACTGGAGAACTTGGTTCAGATGATGCATTACATCTTTAGCTTGACCTTATACTATTCGTATTTATAGAAGATTTTGTTATTCGTAAATTGGCATCTTTCGGTACAGAGGGATATGTCTTCAGCCAAGAACATTCCACACACAAAAGAGGTCTATATGCAAACAAGGGGTTAGGTTTACATGAAGGACAGTTAGGATTGCATGGAGAATTAGTGTGTTGGCTACAGAGAAGAATAAAGGGAGAGTTAGGGTTACAAGAAGAGATATGTCCTGTATACACAGTTGGACATTCTGACGACAAAATCCATCGGATTTTTTCAGACGGATTTTGGCCCAAACTTGTGTTGCATACACACGGTCGCACAAAGTTGTCGGAAAATCCGATCACTTACAACAAAGTGACGTAAAACACGCACAACGGGACTATAAAGAGGGCAGTAGCCAATAGCTTTCATCTCGTAAATTATTCTGAGCATGCATGGCACTTTGTGCGTCGGAATTGCATACACACGGAATTTAAACGATCAGATTTTGTTGCCGGAAAATTTTAGATCTAGATCTCAAACTTTGTGTGTCGAAAATTTCGTCAGAAAAAGGCCGATGGAGCACACACACAATCTGAATTTCTGACAACGCAGTACGATCGCACATTTTCTGGTGGAAAGTCCGACCGTGGGTACAGGGCATTAATGTGAGGGTTAGTGTTAGATTTTGGATTGCAGAAAGGATTAGCGTGAAAGAGTGAAGAGTGCTTAGGTTAAATTAAGGGTTAGTGTTGGGTTACTGTGAGAGTTAGTGGGAGGACTGGTGTTAGGGCCACAGGAAGGTTTAGCTTCAGGATTATGATTACGGGGTACGTTAGTAGTTAGGTTTAAAGAGGGAATGTTAGTTTTGGTGTTATAAGGAGGGCATCTCTATCTGCACTACCATCTTGGTTTGGTGTTTTTTTTCAATGCTGAATATTATTGCAAATAAATAAGTATGGAGTTTTGGATGATCTTCCTCCCCATGCTCACCATTTTAGCATAGATTCTCTTTAATAAAATATAATAAAATAAGACAACCTGATGATTGTGCAAAAGTCTGTTTAAACAACTCTAAATTAAAAAAAAATCAAAATGTTTATATAAACTTGTGTACAAAAGTTGTCTTTAATCAAAAATCATAACAAATACATGTTAACAGTATAAAATATTCCATGGAATAAGTTATACAGATCAACATATCTCAGTCGACTTAATCTCTTATGACATGTTGTATTGGAAATGTTAGGCAGACCACATTAACACAACTAATTGCAAAGATTAGATTTCCTAACATTGTTTGTGTCCAGTTGGGCAACTAAAGCAATGGGAATGTTGAGGTACACGCTTCTGGATGGAGCTGTACAGAGAGGAACAACTTGGTGCAAAATGGTCAATGTTATCTACATCTCTCCTGGGGTAAGCATTAGAGAATTTCTCATTGGAGTTTCCTTATCAGGCCAACATGTATACTACCTATCTAGCTAGAGCACCTGTCTTGCTTTGCCCCTGACCTGCCCCAATACCCGTATGGTATCACGCCAACAAAATCACGACAGTATACCTACAACCAATATGTTAAAATATATGTAAAAATATATGTAAAAGTCCTATTGGAGTCATTCCCCTCCACTTCCTGTTCTAGAAACACAGCAGGAAGTAAGAGGGAATCTCTATAAAATAAAATAAAAAGACTTCCTTTCTTTTTCTGTATTGTTGACAACTACGAATTTGGAAACTTTGACAGTGTCACCAGATGGAGAGGATGAGTCTCCCCTGTTGGGAGGCAGACAGGAGTAAAACCCCCAAAGGGATTAAAACACTTTTACTTTCTAGATACACTTTAAAAAGTCAGTTAGAAAAGTGATTTGAATTTTCTGCTACAGAAAAAAATAAAAATAAAAATGGAACTACTTACCTTTATTGTAAACATTGGTTGGCACTTGGACATCACTTAGAGTGATATTGACTGGTAAATTATTAAAATGGTCATTGGGTACTAACAAAAACTCTTTTCCTAGATCAACAAAATTGCCATCTTCTTCCTTTTCATTTATAAGAACTGCGTTGAAATATTCATACTAGAAAGAAAAAAGAAAAACAAAAAATTTACTTCAACTTCCAGTAGTTAAACACAACAATATGGACATAAAAAAAAAACTTTAATGAAAACTTTAGCCTTGGTTAGAATGGGGTCTTTGTACTTAGTATTGGGGCGATCTGCCCCAACTTCTTATTCAAATAGAAGAGACATACAAACCACTTTGCTAAAAATAAAAAAAATGTCCTGGAGTTTGTTATGTGAAATATTATCAAAATATCCTTGGATGGACAATTTATACTAGGACAGGAACAAAATGAAAGTAAATGTAATCACTAAACGTACATATACTGTATATGTTTTCACATGTTCATTTATTAATAAAATAATTATCAGCATTTTTAGATCTGGAGCTTTATTTAAAACAATACATACATGGTAAACCTGCCATGAAGGTCCCTATTCAAGCATTTTTTGTTATAGGGTGACAATGCTTTCATGCTGTATGCCAACTGTATGCCAGTGTTGTCACCTTGTCACACAGGTATCTGATAAGGATTACAAGCGGCCGCTTAAACATACATTACACAGGCATGGTTGTCACCAACAGGAAACCCTCCCTGAGAAATGCCATGCAGCCATTGCTGTACTGAATGGATGTTGACAAAAAGTTGCGGCAAAGAGCTTGCATTTGTTCAGCATTAATGGTATTATTGCAGCAAGCAATTTGCAAAAAAAAAACAATTATTTTTGATACACATGGCTTTAAAACCCAGATGAAGCTTTCCTTTTTATTAATATAATACAGCCACTAAGCACAAACTGTAGATGTGTGATTCTTTTGTATGTATTTCATAAACCAGTGTGCAGCATCCTTTGTTAAAACTGCCTGTATTTTCAGCACACTGAAGCTATAGACCACTGCTGAACACAAAGCGCAGGGGTCAGGATCTCCAGTGGTCCAACATGCCAACTGCACAAAGATCCCATCTAAAGAGCTTATGCTCCCTGAGCAGTTGATCAGAGCTTTGTGCGAGCGAAATGTTGGACCACTGGAGATCTGAACTGTAGCACTGCATTATGTTTTAAACAGTTGTCCAGTTCTACAGTGTGCTGTAAGCAATATTCATATTTTAAGTCCCTCATCCCCCTACTATCCTCCAACCAATCGCTACCATAGAAAATGAAAAAAAAACCAACCTCATTACTCCTTTCCTCACCTAAATTTATGAACATGTCATGTTCTGGTCGCAAGTTTTCTATCTTCTACGTTAAGAAGTAGGCAGGGTTCTTCTTCGGGTGTCCACATCACTCGCTACATGACATTGACACTCCCTATTGGCTGTCCAGTGGTGGGGGGCACCTCAGGAGCCAGAAAAGGGTGATATCAGCAAAAGGAGACCAGCAGAGACTGGGCCAGCGCGGTCACATGTGCATCAATGAACTATCAGTCCCCCACACCTTAAAATGGCACTGTCGAGGGATCTGAATTGAAGGCTTAGATAAGCATATCCCTGCTGCACAAGGTATTTAAGTAAAAAAAGGTGAGGATGAGTATGAGGGGAGGTGGGGGAGGGGGGTTTATTTTTGTCTGGAGATAGGCTTTAAAATAAATTAAATAAAAAAGACTTGCAAATCCTTTACTGTTTATGAGGCCTGACTGCATAACTATAATACAGAGAAAAGCTCAATTTGGGCTTTGCCAAACTGAATGTCATTCAGTTAAGAGTTATATCTTTGTTACAGTAAAGATTTACTAAAACCTTGGGATTTAACCTGTAAATTGAAAATGATCATTACTAATTTGAACTAAAGATCCACCAAAGACAGAAATGCAGAAGAAACTAATACACAACTGGAGCAAATGATATACCACATCATGAGAAGGTAGGGGAGATTGATACAGCCCTTTTAATTTATGTATTTAAAGGAAATCTATCGCAAAACAAATACGAGTACTACCATTGCTGACCTGCTTTTGAACATTCTAGTTGTCCGGTTGTTATACTAATCTACTAGAGGTTTTGATACATTTGAGACCCTGGTCCTGAGCAGGAATATAGATCATGAGGTTTAGAGAGTTAGAAGTCTGTATTTAGGAAGAGTTGTAAACTCCACATCGTGCTACTCATAGTCTTCTGTTGCAGGGACCATTGTTTTTGTCAAAATAGTCACTTTAAAGCAAAACGCAGGTGTAATTAAAAAGCATGCTATTAGTTTTTAAATGAGAAGTTTGTAAAGTGACTAAATATATTGATTCATAGCCTGCCAAGCTAATTATCTGACATCCTCACAGATTCTTATGTTCATTTAGATTTAGTCCGATTTATACGTGACATGCTAAGGAGGAGTCCATACCAAATAATTCAAATGCCTACTAATCTAGGTGAAAAGAACATAATGTATATGCACGATGGGTCTGTTGTTTGTCAGTACCCTTCTACCCCACCACATTTATGATTTGGTTCTCTGCTCATACTACAAACACATGGTGCTTGTTCTTTAGAAGTCCAGTAGCAGATATTTTTTACTGATAACTTTAAATAAAGGGCATTTGGTCCCAATGGATCCTGCTCATTCATGCACCATTTCCGAGCAGAAGATAAGCCGAAGCAGTTTTGACAAACATATTGATTCTATTTGACCTACTGCACAAAAATAGATGCCATGAGAATGAAAAATCCTGCTCCCGATCCTTATCTGTATAGGATGGTGGGAGACTTGTGGGGAAGCTTGACTAATTAACACAGATAAAACTAATGAGAATGGCCATTTGTTCCTCAAACGATCTGTAAAGTTTAATCCCATCTTCTAATTACAACCCACAAAAAAACAAAGCCGGGGCTTTCAGATACAGAACATTAACTCTTGTGGTTGCTATATAATGCACTTTGGGTCCTCAGACAGCAAAAAGTTTGAAGTTAGTCGTAAGTATGAAGAGATAACACAGTGACCGAGGGAGGAACATGGTGTAGGCAAGGCCGTGATTTCAATTCCTTGTTAGAAATAATACAGAGTTAAATAGTATGTAAACCATAAAAAAATGAGCTTCTCTTGTATGCAACCTGTTGGTCGGTAAAAATACCCTTAAAAATGTTTTCTTTTATCTAATCTAAGTGTAAAAAATATTTGGGTTTTTATACTTACTGTAAAATCTATTTCTTAGAAAGTAATGCGGGACACAGGAATTCAGATATATGAAGGTAATAATATTACCTACAGGAAGTTTGAACACTGGCAAAAATAAAAATTGCAAGCTATGCCCCATATAAAACCTCCTCTTGAGCAAGCCTCAGTTTTGTGAAAAGGTAATACCAATGCATGTGCTATTGACAAGTGGGGTAGTATATTTTTCCCTCAAATTACTCAAAGAAAGAATTACAGTAAGTAATTCAGATACAAGAATTCAGAGAGAAGGTTGCCTAGCCAGGCAATCAAAGCCACTAAATGACAAATCCACAAACACGTGAGCACCCTTGCAGCACAACTACCAATAAAGGTTGCGCAGTAAACCTTAGAGACCGATAGATAATGGTACAATCCCACACAATCTGACTGAATAGGGTAGGGTACACAAAAGCCATCCACACAATGGTAGTCAGGGATAGTGCTTATACCTCAAACCCAAACTGATGGCATGTGTCTGGGGCCATACAGAAGAACTATGTGGAACATGCCTAACCTTAAGCACAGAACATGTTTCTAAGAATCCTCTGACTCGTCTGGTCCAGCATAGCATCTACAGCCATGAAACAAGGAGCAGAAACCTTTGCCTCACAGCTAAGAACATTTACCTCATTAGGAGAAAAACAAGGGAAAGTATCCAGGGAATCTTCCTTGAGAGGCTGCAGAACAACCAAAGAAGGAGGACCTATGCCCAGGTTATCCGGGCTCACAAAGTCCTCCAGACATACCCTATTCCCTTTACGGTTTATGTTTCACCTGCTGACACTCCAGGGGGACACAGGACCCTCCAGTGATTATTTTTCCCTGCCAAGGAGGAAATGAAGAACCCCCAGGTGTGCAAACCTCTCTCTCTTTAATATCAAGACTACCAGCTAAGGAAAGCCATATTCCAATGCATTGGGGCAGACAGCTCAGCTGAGAGTATTACTCTTAGCTTTATAAAGCATAGGGACCAGGTTACTTGTCCAGTCACAGAGAGGACTCTCACTCCATTCCAGAGGCAACACCTCTGCAACACCTAGGTCATGTCCAGATGAGTGTAACCAAGGACACTGATCCAAAGCAGGGTCCCCTGGTGAAGAGGGAAACATATGTTCTGTGGAGCCAGAAAATGGGGTTCTCCTGGAAGAGACTGATGGGACAGGGAATACCTGGCTCATAGAGACAATGTGGATGTCTTGCTCATATACCAGAACCCAGCAATAGAAATAGAAGCTAAAAGGGACTGACAACCAACGAGAAAAGGGGAAACTATTCTAAGAGGGGGCTCCTTGACACCTAAGACACCTCAAAACAAGGAAAAGGGGGTAACTCCTGATTGTTGATGGAGGATTCAATAGCATAGAGGGATTAGGCCTTTTTAGTGAGGATTCAAGCTGATTGTCCTAGCCTGTCACTGGCAGGTAGCTACCAATAAAAGACACCTACAAGTCTCTATCCAGCTGAATCTTGCAGGTGTTAGGCCTTTTAGACAAGTGCTATGTGCAAGGTTTCAAAAAACTGACTTTCTTCAGAGAAGATTCTCTGATGATCCCACAATGGGGACACCAGGAAAGGAACACAAGGCCCAAGGCTCTGAGAGGTAGCAGGTGTCTCTGAAGAGTGCTGAGGGGCTAGGTCCTTGTTAGGTTAAGATACTAAAACTGATCCTGGTGGATCTTGTAGGTCCTAAAAAAGTTAAAGGATATTATGTACCATGAGGGGTTTAACAGAACCCGTGAACATTGCATCCCTATGGCTGTGTAGATAGAGTAGAACTCACAACCCAAGTCCCCATCTAGACAGGGCTGGGCTGGCTTTGAACGCCTGCAAGTACCTACTGCCAAGTACTTAGTACTTAGTACTTCTAACCCCCACATGGTTAGAAGAAAACTATTGATATACTGGAATCAAACTTAAAGTAGAAATAAACTCTCAAAGTAAATTTTTACCTAAAGGTAAGCTTATAATAAAGCTCACCCATAGGTAAAATTAATATCTCCTAAACATGCACTTCCTGGAAGGAAGACCGGGTGAGTATAGAAGCCTCTGCAGCGGCGACAGCGCACCATTGAAGGGCTTTGTTTCAAGGTAAGTCTTTCATGATGTGTTAGCATTCGATGCATACTAGCACATTATGCCTTTACCTTACAAGGTTTGTTTGTTCACACCACAAAAACTAACCAGATTTGTTCCGGATGTGTTCTGCATTTTACCGCTTTTGTGACGTTTTCTGGTGTGTTTTTGATGCATTTTTAAAACGTTTCCGGATGCATTCCAGATGCTTTTTTTCTTCTTTTTTCCTGTTTTTTTTTTTCACCATACTGAGGTCCAGTGCGTTTTTGATGGGTTTTTTGATGTATTCCAAATGCCTTCTAGTGTTTTTGATGCGCTTAACCATATTCCAGTACACTCCAGTGCAGCAAAAATGCAGCATGTTGTACTTTTTTTTCTGGTACTGGAATGCCCAGAAACTGACCGCACTGGTGTAAACTATGCCATTGGAAACCATATAACCTACTTTCCATGCGTTTTTGATGCAGAAAAAGAATTACTGCACTACATGTGGTGTGAACTGACCCTAAAGCCTTTACTACAGCTTTAAGATAACATCCTACATAAGTTTTACCTGATTATTTGCAGTGCTCTCCCCTGTTCAAAGTACAGAATTTAAACAGCATTTCTGAGCTAAACAAGGTAGGGGGTGGGGAACTGATGTCACACCCTGCACAGCATAGAACAGGGAGTGTAATCTGAAACCTGAGTGGATGCAAAAGATGGTCCCCTCTACACAGTCTCATAGGAAAACCTGCACAGCTGACACTGTCAATCGCCTGCTGTGTGCTGGGGGGAGGGGGGCAGTGGTAGGCCATCTCTGGCATTCCCTGGTGTTGGCATAGAGTGTCAGAAGTGACTCAAGCAGATAGCAAAGTAAAAGGCAGACAAAAATCACACTAGGTGCTTTCGGTTGAGGCAAGAACACACAACAGAAGAATATGCTTAGTTCATTCTTCATTTCAGAGGTTCACAACAACTTTAGGAAATATTTAAATTAGAGACTATGAAAATTCAAGTCACGGAACTACAGCCTATACAATGCAAATTAATGTTGTGTGACAGTCTGTACTTGATATATAGCTTGCTGAGAATCTATACGTAGTGACATCTCTTCTATGCTAACTCGCCTGGGTTTTGTTTATAGTGGCCGGGTCATAAATCACTTGCAACAAACAGAAATTATTTTCTGTATACGTCAGTAATATTTACGGGGAAATTTTATTTCCTTTCATTGTCCTTGCAAATGACACTTTCTTGCTTTAATGCTCCTGGACTCTGAAAAACAAATCTTAAATGATGTATCTTTATAACCGTTACCAGTGTTTAATCGTAGACAAAATTCCCTGTGTGTTCATGGAGATAAGCCATAAATATGGCCTTGCCTATATCAATTTCAAAAAATTATACCGTCTGGCGCACAGGGATTTCATGTAACAAAGTGGAGGCATTTGTTTTCCTGCAGGTGTTACAGCAAATATCATCTTGACGGGAAACAGATGATAATCCCTTGCTATCAATAGTACACTCAGTGGACTGGTAACCTGAATGGTACAAAGGCAGCCATATCGGGAGCGAAGCAAGACTTCCACCTCAAAATAAACCACCACCACTTCAATGCTTTGAAAAAACTAAAATAGGAATGAAGGAATGTGCATTTATTATTTTTTGCAAGAAGGTGAACCTATCCTTTAAAGTAGACCCTGATAGTGTTACTTTTTTTTTCTTGAATTCCTCTTCCAGTGCACTTCCTGATAGGTGTTTGTGCCTAGGCACTCCTGTGCCTACAGCCTTGTAATTGTATATCTGCAGTGATCTAAGGCTTTGCTGCCTCTGACTGCTAGTGTCAGGAAATCCAGAGTGCGACTTGGTGATGTCACTACTGTGCTGCTCACTGTTCCCCTTGCTGGAGACTATGACATGAGAAAGTCAAGCCTTGCCTCTACCAAGATGATCGACTCCCCATAGAACAGAAGTAGGCAACCTGGGGCCCTTCAGCTGTCGTAGAACTATATTTCCCATAAGGCATTGCAAGGCTGACAGTTGCAATTACTTCCAGGGGCATGATGGGACTTGCAGTTCTGCAACAGCTGGAGGGCCCCAGGTTGCCTACCGCTGCCGTAGAGGCGTAGTGCAGAACAAGGTATGGTAAGTGAATAATGGGGAAAAGATCAGCTTCCAACAGACCACAGGCAAAACAGGTGATTAGTTATTTTCTCACCTTTGGGGATAAGTATCAGCAAATAGTTTTTAGAGTTATTTAAAGTATATTATAAAATGCTTTAAATTGTATATATAACAGACCAAAATGGAGAACATCAGAAAAGTTAAAAGAGAAGTGTGTTATTTGCAAAAAACAAACAAACACACACACATACTCACCTAGATGGATGCAGCATTGATCAAATGCTGCATCTGTCCCCCACCTCCTCTCCCTGAGAACTAAGCAAGCAAAGACCACTGAACATACAGTTCTCTGTCTTCAGTGACTGTCAGCCACTGGCTCTCTGCTCTGGCCCTCCAGCGGGAGTGACTGGCTCAGGTTCTCAGCAGTACACTGAGAGGCTGAGCCAGCTTTAAAGTACATTAAAGTTGGGATCTCTCTAGAGCCTGGACTGGCTAAGTTACGTCAGCTAACAGTGGGCTTTAGCCCACTGTGGGCTTAATATGAGTCACAGAAGTGCAGAATTAAGTGCACTCCTGGGATCCCCAGGGGAAGTAGTGCCAAAATAGCTTTGACCATACTTTGCCTTTAATTCTTAGGGTTTACATACACTTTATATATTAGTTTCCCAATAGTTACAAAGACTTTTACAAATGCTTTTGAGAACTCAAGTATAAATCCATAAAAGTATTGTTACTTTTACAAGTACTGTACATACCTGGTGTATGAGAGAGAGTAGAGCTGTGAGTGGGACCCAACAGATTAACCCACAATAGGATGCCTACAGAAAACTACATCTGGGCACATGCAAGACCAGTCCCAAGAAGGGTACAAGAAGTGAGAGCAGCAGTGACCAGTCTTTATTAGGTTCCATTTGGTCCAATTTGGTCATTGACAATGTTTGTTCAACAAAGTCACCCAGGATCTTCAGTGGTATGTTTACTTTACCAGAGCACCAGGGGGACTTTCATTTAGTGATGGAAGCATTGTGTGTACACATTGACAGGTCGTAGTGACAATGGATTTACATCACCAAAAATCATGATTAATATTGGATAATATCAGGGGACATTAATAACAGGCTCCACAACATAACAAGGGTCTACAGTACGTGGAGTTTAAAAAGGGACCCTTGTGTACTTTCAATGTTTCCCTTGGATAGTATAGGGAAGGGTTAACACCCTTTTATCTTTTGTTTTGCTGCCTGTACCCACGTTCAGAAGATTTCCCTTCACTTTGTGTCCCTATGACAATTGAATTTTGAAAATTTTGGGTTGATGTGAAAACAAGGATTGGTGATAAATCTTTAGTGGAGACGCCTTTTTCCCATGATAACTCTTACAGGAGTGAATTTTTCTTCCTAGGGGGAGATTTCCTCTCACTTCCTGTTGTCTCCCTCCGTTGTTTCCAAAGTTTAATGTGGCAGAGTTAGTATTTACTCCCTGTTCAGATCTGATCCCCGCTACATCCTTTTCCCGTATTGGCTCTAATATCCTGCTTTTAAATAATACAGTTGCACTTTAAGACCTAGCTCCATTTCATGTTCCATGGATTTGTGCTAAAGACACTTTATTAAATAATTCTGATTATCTTTAACCTCAGAAATGGGAGAATAAATGACGGATATTGCCAGCACGAGGCAGAGGATTTAGTAACACAATTACTTGCAGTTACAGCTGGATGGATGTCAGGACTTTTCTGCACTACATATCATATTAGATCTGACATTTTTACTGCTAGATTCCCCCTTTTAAGCACATGGTAAAATTGTTCGACTTCCATAAAATGCGGGCTTTGCTCTATGATAAATTACAGCAGTCTGGTGGGAATCATTCAGAAAGATAAGTGCTAAACAGGGAAACACATCGTAAATAACAGGAAGAGGAAGGTGCAAAACAAACATTCCCCCTGTGATTTTGGATGGATACAGATGCATCAAGATCCTACAAAAATAATATGCATCTAAATGTCCAGTGTCATTCTACTTGACTAATTTTGCACATGAATTCACTCATTGTATCACAATCAAACTGTACAAAGGGTGAGATCATAAAACAACTTAGAGCATCTGATCTATGAAGACTGACCCACAGAACACCACTACTGGAAACAATCTGGATTGTGTTACTGAGAGTTCAGGTAGAGCAATTACTTGGTGAGACCTCCTATCACTGTAATGGGCCAAAAGAAAGGGAAATGGGAAAGAGCTATTGCTAAAGGTTTACATATGGCCTCTACACTACTAGTTGACCATGACAAATCTGTAGCATTGTTTCCCAAACTGTGGACAGTATTGTCCTGCCATTATGACCTTTGACATACCTGAAAGTACCACCTATAATCCTGTTGCTGGTCACTTTTTAAAGAAAGGTGGCAGTATACAAGCACACAGCATGCCTACCTGATCTATCTTCCAGCTGTACCTCTTTTAGTTCTCCAGTCTCTTGCACATTGCATTTCATGCATATCCACATGTAGCACTGACCCCCAAAGGAGCAGCTGATTTAATTGGGCTTACCGTTACCTTCTTCACCTCGTGCGTGTCTAGGGGTTTCCTGAGGTAGATGGCCCAAGAACTGTAGAGACTGACACCAGATCCACTTAAGGGATTTTTATTTGCAAAAGAATAAACAAAAACACAGTCTCTCAAAAGGGTTAGAGGGTTTAGGTAGGAAAGTCCAGGTACTCTTAGTACTAAGTCAAAATAGGAAAAAGTCTCTCACATTAGGAAATCCAGAGAATAGCCATTCACAGCTGGATCTTCACCCTTATCGGATAGTGCTTCTCTCACCACGCCTAGCAGCCAATTTTAAATTGCTCTGCTCCTTAAAGTTTTTAAAAGCTATCACCAGAGTGTGCATACAATGACCAACAGGATTCAAACCTTATATGGGAAATCCTGGCTTCCTTGGGCTCTTCCTGATCCCATTTTTCATTCCTTAGACAATGTGCCATCAGCTGATCATTCGCAATTATTTGTATACAGCAAACATGAGGGTGTTGCTATTTAAAGTGCATAAAAAGAGTAAAACATTTATAAAAAGTTGTTTTGGTTTAGTTTTGGATGGAGTTAGGAAGGGTTAAACTGGTGCCAGGTTTTTATTGCTGCCTATTTCCCCATTTGGGAGTTTCACCAACTCTATTTGTCTTGGTGATTTAGAGTAGAGTAGAGATGTTTATTGACTGGGGACACCTGCTCCCGTCACAGTTGACGGCCATGGCCTTTAGTAATGTTCTTCAAATTTGTGGTTTGGATTAAAGACTATCAAAGCCCTACTTTCAGTGTCTGCATAGGTGGTCTTTAAAATATACTTAAAGCCAAAACAAACGTTTTTTTTTTCGTTTTTCAAAATAGAGGGGAATGGATCCAATTACATTTGTGTGTGTGTGTGTGTGTGTGTGTGTGTGTCTGATTGGGGAGATTTTTGATAATTTTTGGTCCAACAGACACAACAGGAGCTGAGAAGATATCTCTCCAAAATTAGGGAATTTGGAGAGATATCTTCTCAGCTCCTGTTGTGTCTGTTGGACCAAAAATTATCAAAAATCTCCCCAATCGGACACACACACACACACACACACACACACACACACACAAATGTAATTGGATCCATTCCCCTCTATTTTGAAAAACGAAAAAAAAAACGTTTGTTTTGGCTTTAAGTATATTTTAAAGACCACCTATGCAGACACTGAAAGTAGGGCTTTGATAGTCTTTAATCCAAACCACAAATTTGAAGAACATTACTAAAGGCCATGGCTGAGTTTATGTTTTCCATACGTAATGCCATTAGTTACAAGGTAGTCCTCATTTGAAATTATTTGTTAGCTCATGCTAGCACATTTTTTGTGTTAAGCTGTGGAACCCACCAGAAAGGGGGCTTGGGCATTGTACTTGCTCTCTGACAGAGCGGGTTGTTCGGCCCTGCCCCCCCTTGCTTGGCACAGCCAATGGCTCCTGCTGCTATCAATCTGCCTAGGGAGGAGGGTGACAGCTGGGAGAGACGCTGCTCTCGTGCACATTATATCTAGATACAATCTTCACTCTGTCTCTTGGGAAAACCTTGTTCCTACTGCTTCTTGTGCCAACCATGCATGACCTGCAGTACAGGGAGAAACATGGATTTCTACCATCCTTCAAAGTACATGAGGTTTTGTTTTTTCTTATGAGCAAGCACACAAGCCTCCATACTCCTAACATCTGTCTGCTCCTTTGTGCCCCAACATCTGAATACCAAGCTCTTGGCTCCTTATCCACCAGGAGATAGATTGAAGAGAAACCCTGCTCTACAGTTGGGGAAATACTACTGTGAAACATACAGTATTCATTTACAATTAAATCACAAACATTGAACAGAGAAAGCAATTAATGGTAAGCAGCAATTGATGAACTATTTAAAATAGAGTATCAAGGTTAACTGTCCTCTCTGTGCTGAAAAATGAAATAAAATGCAAATATATTGTAGGAAAAGTACATTAAAACCAATGTTTTGTCAAGCTGAAAAAATAAACACATTTATTAAACAAGCATAGAGGGGAAAAATGCATCTGTCCTAAAATAAATGATATTAAATTGCTCAGATTCTGCACTTACTACTTGAATGATCATCCATTTACTATCACCAAGTGTAATGGATTTTAAATGACTATTTTAATGGGTAATTAATACTTTTAATGTACCTTTCTATTGTGATTACTTTTATGCAAATGTGTAATGATAATGGTCCCGGACAGTATTAACTCCATCTATCATCGTTTCATAAGATATCCGCCCTTGGACACACTTCGTCGGTTGGCAAGGACCCTATGTATACTGTATGTTGCATGATTAACTCTGTATGTGCAGTGAATCTTGATTTCAATTCCATGCTCTTGCTTAAAATGACCTTAAAACTTAGAACTGATGTGATCTTGGTAAATTTCTTGTGCCATGCACAGAAGAGTAGAATGGCAGTAGGGGTCATTTCTGAGTCGGTATAAAAGAGACTTCATAGAATTCAAAAAGTCTCAACATGATTGAGGTCCCCCTATGCTCTCATGCTGCACCAACAATATTCACCAGAAGAGTATGTAGTAAGTGAAATCTGTAATAACTGTCTATTAAAATCCAGCAATTGCAAAAAAGGAGAGAAGCCGTTGGATCCAAAACAAAATGGTTGTTTTCAGTTTTTCAAAAAATTGGCATTTTTCAGCAAATTCCTATTAAAGAGTCAGACAACCATTTAGGATTGGGATAATATGCAATAACTTAGTATACCGGCTGTGGTAATCATTTTATATTAATCACCCAGTTCCAGTTAAGAGGACCTCATCAGCTGTGGCCCATGATGGGGGTGAAGCTGAAATAAGACCAGGATACTGGAATTAGCTTCTAAGAGACAGGCTTATGCAAGGTACCCAAGGCAGCGTCTGGCAGCAAAAAGACAATGAAGTTCCTCCTACCTCCATGTTAGGACTTGGGTGGTAGTCTAGGACACATGTATCAGGGAGAGATCCCTTTCTCAAGCGTAGTTTGTAATATTTCCATAATTTTTTCTGGGAGTAGGTAAGGTGCAAGCTATCAAGGAACAAACAATCTGCTTACCATGCCTGGAGAGAGTCTTCTGGACTGGATCTGAACCACAGTTAAATGATTACCACCCTTTTTTCATGTTAGCACATTTTATCCTTCAGCGGGGGAAGGAGGAGGGGGGCCCAACTTCTGAGTGATCGCAATCTCTTGGAAGTGGGGACAGGTACATGTCAAAATCAGGTACTAGTCCCTCCCACAAAAGGTGTCAAATATGGGACGGGAGTGGGGGAGGAGTCAGATAACCAGAGTTTACACTTTTGAGTGGAACTCTGCATTAAGAAATAAAATACTGCTATTTAGGAGCTTATGGATTGACAGAGTTTGGTACTGGAGCGCTAAATACATCAGCATCATACACAGTGGGAGGAGCAGGAAGTGAAGGAAATAATGTACTTCTCAAAGATAGTGGGAGGATCGAGATGAAGGGAGTAATGTTCAGATGTGCAGGGTTAGAGAAGAGAGGGTTTAATATACAGGTCATATAGAGACAGGATGGAAATTAGATATACAGCGGGGGGGGGGGGGGGTGAAAGGGTTAAAAAATGATCCCATGGTCCAACCCTCTCCTACCTCAAAACTACTGTTTTTTGTGCTCTGGAACTAATGTATGACCATTGTGAAAGGAAGGCACTGGCTCACAGATTGCCCTGCACAGCGATCACATGGTAAAGAGCCACACAGATTGCTCTGTGCACCAGGAACGTGCAGCCACGGAATCTCTAGGACTATAGGTGGCAGGAGCCCCAGTGGTGGGGTAGGATTTGGGCTATCTACCCCACCTGCCTCACCCGCCATGAACATAAACCCCCCCCCCCCCCCCCAAAAAAAAGATCGAGCTTCAAGGCTCAGAGACTTGGGCTCAAAGACCCCAAATTTGGGGGGTAGGTAGCCGATTTCCTACCCCACCACTGGGGCTCCTGCCTCCTATGGTCCTAGAGATACGGGGCTGCTTGCGCAGCCTGTCAGAAGCTACATACAGAGCAGCCAGTTTAAATACAAGCTGGAACACTCTGATTGTAGCAGACTAAGAGGATGAGTGTCATGGTTATGCAATAGAGTTTGTCTGCTTACCTGTCTCCATGTGTTCATCTCTAGAGACCAGCCGACTCTCACCTGACTGCTTTTATAATCCCTCCTCTTGCATGGCTCCACCCTAGGTCCTATCAGAAAACTCTATATTAACCTGTGCACTGCAGGGCAACCCTGCTGATCAACCTTTGTGTGTTTGGCTCCCTGTTACCTGCCATGTGCTCTTCATTTGTTCTATTACAGACTTTGGCGTGTACCTGACTATCCCTGTTTGCCTGTGACCCTGACCTTTTGGCATGTCCCTGACTATCCCCGTTTGCCTGTGACCCTGAACCTTTGGCGTGAGCTCTGCTGTCCTTGTCTGCTTGTGGCCCGACCTTGGCTTATTCCCTTACTATCCCTATCCTCCCTATCCACCCTACTGTGGGTGTGAGCTGGGGGACCCTGGGGGTCGCGACCTGGAGCCAGTTGCAACCTAGACCATCCTCACCACTAGAGGCTCTGGTGAACACCTGCTGGCTCTTAGACTCCACGCCCCAGGGATTCTTACACTCTTACCCCGGTGGGATCCGTCTTGGTGTTCTGGTGGCCCTGCCTTCCTTATCACCTTGACTCCCGTCCACAGCCATAGGGTCCACTACTTTGCGGTGCACTCATGATCCCTACGGTGTGCATCTGTCACCTGGCCTCAAGGTGACCTGACAATGAGCTCACGGTGCCTCTCACTTCTTGTCAGAGGCACTGAGCTTAATGGACAGCTTAGAGCCTTGGACCAATTGTAAAGTTCCAATGGTTCAAGCTGTCCAATAAAAATGCTGGAGTGGAGGCACGCCTCTCACTGCAGTGTCATAGAAGGGGGCATGTGTCTAAAAGACAAATTCTCCCTTCCAGCCCAGGCCTCTTAACTAGAAAGAAAATACATGGGTTTATGGGTATAAGATTTACCCATGATCCCATCTTTTTCCTTGCACAGTTAAGAGGGAGAAAATTCTGCTGCTGAAAAGGTACTGTTTTAATCAAGCTAAATCATGTATTATTAGATCTTTTTTTTTTTTATCTACTTACTGTGAAATTACTGGTTTGAAGTTAAAACTTCAAACTTCAGTAATTTGTCTATTAAGTCACCTGCTTGAGTACAGTTTTTGAAAATTTAGTAAATTTCCTTAAAAACAATATATAATAATTATTTGTATATTACTTACTTAAGGTAATTAACCCCTTGCCACCCAGGCCAATTTTGACACTTTTCCTACATGTAAAAGTAATAATTGTTTTGCTAGAAAATTGCTCAGAACCTCAAACATTAAATATGGTGTTTTAGCAGACACCCTAGGGAATAAAATGGTGGTCATTGCAACTTTTTATGTTACACGGTATTTGCGCAGCAATTTCTCAAATGCGTTTTGTATTAAAATAAACTATTTCATGAATAAAAAAAAAATACTAAAGTTAGCCCGATATTTTTATATACTATGAAATATGATGTTACGCCGAGTAAATAGATAACTAACATGTCATGCTTTTAAATTGCACACACTTGTGGAATGGCGCCAAACTTCAGTACTTAAAAATCTCCATAAGCCATGCTTTAACATAATTTTTTACAGGTTACATGTTTAGAGTTACAGAGGAGGTACTTGAAGTATTGCTCTCGCTCTAACATTCGTGATGTATGTAACCTGTGTCTATTTGGCTCTGATATTGTCCAGTGCCTCACCAGCCACTGACCTCACCACATATCCCTGCTGTACATAGCATTTGTGAACCAAGCCATCCAATGATGGTTAAGTTCACAGCCATTAACAAGCTCACCGGCTAACCAAGAACTATTTCTGGAGAGACGTTTATAAATAGCACCCCAGTAATAGATGCTTACCTTTTTCTGTAGAAAACAATGGTAGGAAGGTGAATAAAATAGGCCTTCGCGCTACTATTTGCAGGTGAAAATTATGAATAAAAAACAGGGTAATAATATACCTCATATATGAAATCAATATGCAAATGAAATAAAATACGTAGAACAAAGAATAATAATACAATGAATAAATGCACGTGCAAATATCGCAATAAAGTGCTAAAAACTGCAGCTGGACCTGATAGCGTTACACAAAACTACCAAACAGAAAAAATAAAATTAGAAAATGGTCCTGCGCAAATCAACTATAAAGTGCTACATGCTAAAAAATTTAAATAACATATATTGTTAAATATGAAGAAAGCAGGCATAACATAAAGTCCATATAATAGACATCAAAATCTTGTTCAATGGTAGGAAGGTGGTTAGGAAAATCTTTCTTTTTTTTTTTTTTACGGGGAGGGAGACACAGTATTTTGCAAAGGTTATTGCCTGGAGATTGTGCCAGTAATAGCACTTCTTGTTCCAGGCTGACGACTCTAAAGCACTCCAATTAGCAGCTGTGTGTTGGCCATTGGGTTGCCTATAAGGTCTATCAAAATGGCAGCCCAACAGCCAACTGAAGGGGCTTGTATGGCAGGATGAAGATGATGCAGTGGTTTTGTTGTCAACCTGAACCAAAAAACGCTTTTACTGACAGGATCTTCAGGTAAAAAAACTTTGCCATAGATTCTGAAAAAAAAAAAAGTTTGAGAAAACTATATATACTGCTACATGGTGCCAAACATATTTATAGCACTACTCCTTAGGAGTTGCTGAAATTAGTGTTCCCCACTGCTTCACAGCCAGTCACACAACATTTCCTTCTTTCATTTAGAAACAGAAATCAGTCTTTGGCTTGTTTTTGTAGTTTTATAAGGCCGCGTACACACGGGCGGACTGTTCGCCCCAACTTTGTTCGTCAAACAATCCGACAAACAGTCCGCTCAAAATTTGCATGAACGGACTTGACCACACACGATGAACGAACAGTCCGCTGAAAGCGTGCGTGATGACGTGAACGGCACGTACGACGGGACGAGAAATTCGACGTCCAATACACTGCAATGCAACCTTCGCCGTGTAAATCCTTTCTGAGCATGCGCGAAACTTAGTTTGTCGAACAAGCCTACACACGAGTGGATTGTCCGCTGAAACCAAGTTTCAGCGGACTGTCTTACGGAAATTCCAAAAAACTTTGTTCGTCAGACTGTCCGCTGAAACTGTCCGCTGAAGCCCACACACGAGCGGACTGTCCGCTGAAACACTGTTCAGCGGACAAAGTTGGGCGAACAGTCCGCCCGTGTGTACGTGGCCTCAGAATGATAACTTGGATAGGGTAATGGGGTTATGGCCCAGTGTGACAACAATGCTTCAGGGACACTCCCTATTTACAAGTACGTTGTTCCTCTTTGTACCGCTTCTGCTGGTTCAATCCTGGGGGAACTAACAATCTATTATAGTCAGTTCAACAACTGCCCATTACAGGCAGGCACTCTCAGTCCCTTAGCAAAGTAGCACATAAGGAGTGAACAGCACAACGCATCAACCTAAGTTCTTCTGTGGACACTGATCCCAGTCCCAGCACCTGGCTGCCAACAGCCACACCTGGCTGCTTTCCTCTTCCCAGTCCTCCTGATTGACATGTACATGGAGATTCCCCACGGCAAGGTTTGATGAAGACTTGGCACACCACTGTCTTCAAAAGAGCATTGCTATAGCTGACAGTGTATCCCCTTGTCTGTCCCTACACCGTGCTGATCTACTTAATTTCTCTCTTTGCTCTCTCTGCTACCTCTCTGCTTTAACTGCCTCCTGTGGTGCGATCCTTCCAGACCAGCCTTCTGAGCTCCAGCCAGAGGCAACCCCCCCAATCTAGTTGGTGTCCCTCAAGGGCCACCGACAGCCTCTCTTCAGCACTGCTTCTCTATCTTCTACCTGACTCCCCTCCCAGCATACCTCATTCCTATTTATGGGCTCCTCAGTCCCCTGCCAGGCCCTCTCCTGGGGATTGGCTAAGGCTCCATAAATATGCAGAACAGCCCATCCTCACCTCCACCCACTAGTTCCAGAATGTTCTCCAACATTCCAGATATTAGGGGGAGGTACCAGAGGGCTATTTGTATGAAGCAGGCCTCCAGTAACCATGACCCAGATTCAATGACTGGTTTAGCCCATAACCAAACTATATTTTACCTGTACTAACACTAGTAGCACACACTAGAGGGTGCTACATATTGACAAATAGATGTTGAGTTAAAATGCACAGTAAACCTGTCATAAGGGAAATAAGGGGGGGGGGGGGGCTTCTCCAGAAAATAATAGCTTCCTGGCTGTTCTGCTGACCTTCCAGTTTTAATACAGTCACTGAAATTGATCTGCTTGATTGAACAGCCTATTGAAATAGGCTGTTCATTGTATAAGAGAAAGTTCACTTTAGTGAACCAGGTGAAGTTCTGCTGAATTACCTTACTAAGTAAAATTCCCTTGCAACGTGAAAGGCCTTTTTGCCTTTAGTAAACCAACCCAACTGTTTTATATCAAGTATGCAGATGAGGACTTTTGACTTTTCTCCGATTTTTCTGATCTGCATACTTTTCTGGCCCAGAAAGCAGTGAGGGTTAGCATAACAACCAGACATCTGCACGTTCAGGGGCTTCTGCCACAATAGGTTTACTTTCAGTCATATTCCCCCGCAATCCACCGCACGCTGCAAATTCTAAATACAACCCTACACAGCTTCATTCACAATAACTTCCTGAGCTTGTAGCAATTCTTCAAAATGCTTTTAGCTGTTTCAGGTGTCAAGTTCAGTTTAAATCAACAAAAAAAAAACGAAGCTGCGAATCTCTAAGAAATACTTTATATGTTAATCAAACATTGGATTATGCTCAGAAATGGAAGAACAAGCTTAGTGTTGAGCACTGCAGCTAAGATGTGTTAATTCCCCGGCTGAAGGAGAATGTAAATACTCTGACAGACGAGCGGCAATTTGAATAAAATTATTTCTCAAATGAGTGCGATCGTCTAGGAACACATGCGCTGTTAATATTTTCTTTCCAGATTCGGTCGTTCCTTTTTTATCACTGGTCAAAATTCGTCTTGTGTTCATTTAGGAAAAATAATCAGCGTGCATGTCGGCGGTTATTACAGGATGAATTTATCAACCACTTTCAGACCGGACCAATTTGCTGGTCAAAGACCAGACCACTTTTTGCGATTCGGCACTGCGTCGCTTTAACTGACAATTGCGCGGTCGTGCGACGTGGCTCCCAAACAAAATTAACGTCCTTTTTTTCCCACAAATAGAGCTTTCTTTTGGTGGTATTTGATCACCCCTGCGGTTTTTATTTTTTGCGCTATAAACAAAAATAGAGCGATAATTTTGAAAAAAACGCATTATTTTTTACTTTTTGTAATAATAAATATCCCCCAAAAATATATAAAAAAACATTTTTTTCCCTCAGTTTAGGCCGATACATTTTCTTCTACATATTTTTGGTAAAAAAAATCGCAATAAGCGATTATTGATTGGTTTGCGCAAAAGTTATAGCGTTTACAAAATAGGGATAGTTTTATAGCATTTTTATTAATAATTTTTTATTATTTTTTTTTTTTACTAGTAATGGCGGCGATCTGCGATTTTTATTGTGACTGCGACATTGTGGGGGACCCATCGGACATTTTTGACACATTTTTGGGACCATTGTCATTTATACAGTAATCACTGCTATATAAATGCAGTGATTCCTGTGTAAATGACACTGGCAGTGAAAGGGTTAACCAGTGGGTGGCAGTGTAGGGGTTAAGTGTTCCTAGGGGTGTGTTACTAACTGTGGGGGGGTTGGGCTTTCATTTAGTGTACACTGATCTCTGCTCCAATCACATGGAGCAGAGATCAGCGTCACTAGTTGCTAGGCAGAATGGAAAAATGTTGTTTATACAGCATTTCCTCCATTCGGCCGCTCCGTGAGACGATCGCGGGGATGCCCGCGGCGATCGAGTCCGCGGGTCCCGCGACCGGACTCACGGGGGACCCGACCAGCGCGGGAGCGCGCCGCCGGCGGCGCGCTCCCGATGGCACGGCGGCAACGAATATTGGACGTACATGTACGCCAATATGCCTGCCCGTGCCATTCTGTCGACGTACATCGTCGTGCGCTGGTCGGGAAGTGGTTAATAATCTGTTAATTAAAGGAGTGATGAGCAATATGACACAAAAATATGAAATGGAATTTCAGCCAAGTAAAATTTGTATTTCTGGAAGCGTCGTAATGTGATGTCACAGAAACGTACAGGTTTATTATACTGCATAAATTGCTCAAATATGGGTGTGATGTATATCATATTCTGAACATGAACTTATCCTTTAAACTAAAATGGCAAATTTCACTGTAGCCTACATGCATTATTCAAGGGTGGCAATAAAAAGTACCAAGGGTGGCAAAAGTACCATTTTGTCATACTTGGCAATGTTTGACTTTGTCCATGAAAAGCACCTGCAGTACTTCCTATGCTAGAGTTGCTTTTCATTTCTAGTCTCTGCCAGTAAACAGTCCAGGTACCCGTTAGGTTAATCTAGCAACAACAGAAACTTTTAGGTGCCAAAGAACCTTGGATTTCATTGGTAACAAGAGACAAGCCTGAAAAAATTGAAGTTAGGGATTTTCTGTGGAACCGTTTGTTTTAGCACCAGTGACCGAACCACTGAGCATGAGAGCTAAAAAAAAAAAAAAAACGTCTATGGGGAACATGTATCAACAAAATTAGAAGCAAATCAGACTGCCCCTCATTTAGCAAAGTCTAATGCCCCATACACGCGGTCAGACATTCCGACCACCAAATACATCAGATTTTTTCTATTCGATTTTGGCCGAAACTTGTCTTGCATACACACGGTCGCACAAAGTTGTCGGAAAATAGATACCTCGTTAGGAACGAGGTGACATACAAGATGTACAACGGGACTACGTAGAGGCCAGTAGCCAATAGCTCTCGTCTCCAAATTTTTTCTGAGCATGCATGGCACTTTGTGCAACGGAATTCTCTATACACAATCGGAAAAAGTCTGATCGGATTTTGTTGTCGGAAAATTTTAGATCCAGTGCTCAAACTTTTTTCATCAGAAATTCCGACAGAAAAAGTCCAATAAAGCCCAGACACGATCGGATTTTCCGGCAACATAATCCGATTGGACTTTTTCCGTCTGAATTTCCAACCATGTGTATAGGGCATAAGGGACATATTCTAATATGTCTTTGCACCTAGAGTCCTGGGCAGCCAACAGAGACAATTTTTCACAAGTCCGCCAGAGAATAATCACTGGAAATGGGATATATTTCCATTTCAAACAGATGCACAATTAGGTAGACATGTGCGGTTCGTTTCGTACGAATCTCAAATTCGTACGAAAGTTCGGGAGGATCCAAAATACGAATTGCCGTGCGTCCGAATTCTGTACGCAATACAAATTTTTGTTTACGAATTTCGGATTTCGGATCAGTCGTCGTCGCATCGACGGATTCGACGACGACTCAGTCATTATGCCTATCATGAGGGGCTCCCACCACCCCCGCGCCACGCTGACCCCCTCCCCCCCGGGGTGCCATCTGCCCCAATTTCAATGTGAACTCTTACTGGATTCAAAGGAGGGAAGAAAGTATAGATGTCAGTCTCTGTTGCCCTGTAAGGAAGGCCCCTCATATGAACGCAGTGACCTGTAGTGCTTTGAAAATTAGAACCATCTCCATACCTATTGTCTGACACTCTTTTAAATCTCTGTTCTGCACCAAAACCATATTCATTATATCCATTGTACTCCTCATAGCCACTATATCCGCCTCCATAGGCTCCACGCCTCATGCGATCAAATCCTCTCCCCATCGTACTGTAGCCTCTCCCAGCACCTGGTCTGTCATAAGGTCCTGGGCATTGCATGCCAAGGAGCTTCCTCGGAGAATCATAGTGTGTACGAACCTCCGCTCTACTACTCTTAAAAATCTCAATGTACCTGTGCCCTATTCTCTCCTTGTGTTTCTTTAGAGGCTTTTCTATTTCCTGTGAAGCAAACTGCATGAAGGCCTCCCCCGTACTCCTCCCCTGGAAGTCCACCGGCAATGTTATCCCATTTGGCACGATTTCCAACCCTGAAAAGAACTGCACGATTTCTTCTTTACTACAGCCAAATGGGAGGCCTCTTAAACGAACAAAGCCATCATTTACAGTGTCAGGGCTGTTAGGACCAGTATGCTTCAAAACCCAGTCCATTTCAACATTATTCGACTTGAAAACTTCCACATATTGATGTCCCATGGTCTCTCTGTCTTTTTTCAGGGCTATGTTGATATCATCCTCCGTTTCAAACTCCACAAACGCTTCCCCGTTCGGCCTTCCTTCTCTGGTATAGATGAAGTGGATGCCATGTGCTGCGTTTAGGATTTTCGATTCTGAGAAAAAAAAAAATTATTTCATCTGTTGATCAGGACCACGGCAGTCCCCGAATCTTCACCACGTACCCTTCCCCGCCTTCAGACATTTTCTCTTCTCACGGATAGACGAGACTGCTAACACACACACACAACTCATCCGCTCTCTCTTTCTCATCTAATGAAACTTCGTATTTCCGATAGGAAATTCTTCAACGGAATTTCGTATTTCGGATAAAAACCAAACTTCCATCAGCATCGACTGTCATATTGAGGTATATTTTTGCCTTTAAATTCATCGTAACGAACGTCGTTCATACAAATTAATGGACCTAACGGAAATTCGTATTTCGTACAAAACTAAACGGAATTTCGGACACGAAATACGAAGTACGAATTAATTTTAATACGAATCGTAACGGAACAGAACGAAACAAATTTATTGACGGCACCCATGTCTACAATTAGGAAGTGTTGTCGGGGTCAGGTTTTTTTATGCCGTATTGCTACTGCAGAGCAGCAGAGGGAGACATATAAATTAAGCTGTTCAATTCTAGCCTTGGAGACCACTATAGCTTTCTCCATAAATATTTAGTAGGTAATTGCATACAGTACTTCCAAACTTTTCAAGATGGGAATGAGGGACACCTATCAGCAAAAGTATGATGCCATAGGACACACCCTGCCACGCCCCCTTAAAGGAGAATTGTACAAAAATTGTACAAAAAAACAAGATTGGTTAAACCCACAAGTGCTTTTTTACCATTACTATTCCTTTATATTGGCTTTTAGAACTTGCAATTTAGAAATTGGATGAGAGGTTTAGCTCTAGACAACACTTTTTGATAAAAATATATATATATATTGTTTATACCTCTATATAAACCAGACCAAAATGAGGGACAAATGAGGAGAAATGAGGGACAGAGGGGCATTGCTCCAAACCAGGGACAGTCCCTCCAAATCAGGGACAGTTGGGATCTATGTAATTGGCTCACCTTACTGGAACAGTAGTGCTCTGCTGGCAATCAAGGAGGTACTCCCCAAAGCAGCTGGGTCATCTGCAGAAGCTAGGCTATATTAGGCTCCTGTCTACCAGCCTGGACTCCAGTTATGACAGTGGAGGAATCTTATCTGGCTGCAGATCAGTTGCCCAGTTACCTCTGTCTCATCAGGTGTGGCATCTCTGAACTGCTGAAAAAACATATCTTCATTGCTCATGTCTAGGTACCTAGGGAGTTTTGTGAACTTAAAGATGTAAAGAAGACGTCTCATGAGCAGCAACAATTTAACTGTGAGTCTTTTAATGCATGTTGAATGACCTGCTTGCTACAAGAACTGCTGAATGAGTCTGCTGGCAATCACTTCTTTATTCCCTGGGAGACATAATAAAGAAAAAATATATGTGGCGAGACTTCTTCTTTAACCACTTGCCAACCACTTGCCAACCACTTGCCAACCACTTGCCAAACACATGGGCGGCACAGTGGTGTACTGGTTAGCACTCTCACCTAGCAGTAAGAAGTGTCACTGGTTCAAATCCCAACCACAACACTACCTGCCTGGAGTTTGCATGTTCTCCCTGTGACTGTGTGGGTTTCCTCTGGGTACTCCGGTTTCCCCCCACACTCCAAAGACATGCAGGTAGGTTAATTGGCTTCTGTTCAAAATTGGCCCTAGTATATGAATGGGGACCTTGGATTGTGGCTCCTTGAGGGTAGGGACTGATGTGAGTGTGAAATGTACAGGGATAGGGACAATTGTAAACACTCACTCAGGATGGACTGGTGTCTTTATTCCACCTTACTAACTATGTAACTATGTATATATACGTTGGTTGTGGTTTACTGGGATTATGGCTGAAGATATCAGCCATAATCCCCAGTACCATTTTTTTTTTTTAGCAGGCGGAGTGCTTTCTCATGAAACCGGTTCAAGCGGCTAATAAGCTGCTGGAACGGTTTCCGAAGCAGCAGGAGGGGACATCATCAACCCCCCCACCCCCCGCACGCCGCTCGCTGGTGTTTCTCAGGCTTACCGTTTCCACCAGTTCGCCTGTGAAATGATCCGACGATGCACCCGGCTGCTCCCATAGGCGATCAAAGATTTAATACTCTTTGATCGACTCTATGTCCTTGGAGGACTAAAGCAATGTCATGATGTCACTTCTGATCCAGGCTGAAAGAATTTTTTTTTTTTAAAGCAAAAGATCAAAAAAAAAAAACATTCTTGATCTTTTGCTTTTAAAGGTAAAGAGATTTGGCATCTTTTTGACCCCATATCTCTCCATAAAGAGGACCTGCCATCCTTATTTCTATTACAAGAGATGTTTACATTCCTTGTAATATGAATAAAAGTGATCAAAAAATGTATAAAAAATTTAAGGGACAGCATAAAATGTAAAAGTAAAATAAAAAATAATAATACATTTTTTTTTAAGTCCCCCATCCCTCCATGCTCACACGTAGAAGTGAACGAATACATAAATTACACACGCATATGTTAACAGTATTCGAACCACACATGTGAGGTATCGACCCGAACGATACAGCGAGAGCAATAATTCTAGTGCTAGACCTCCTCTGTAATAAAGGTGTTTAAAGCTTTACCTATGGAGATTTTTAAGTACTGTAATTTGTCGCCTTTCAACGAGCGTGCACAGTTTTAAAGCGTGACAACTGATATCTATTTACTCACCATAATATCATCTTTCGCATTATACAAAAAAAAGTGGGTAACTATTGTGTTTTTTTTTATTTAATTAAAGTGTATTTTTTCCCCAAAAAATACATTTGCAAAACCGCTGCGCAAATACCATGTGACATAAAAAATTGCAATGATCGCCATTTTATTTCCCAAGGTCTCTGCTAAAAAAAATGTATAATGTTTGGGGGTTATAAGTAATTTTCTAGCAAAAAATACTGATTTAAACTTGTAAACAAAAAGTGCCAGAAAAAGCCTGGTCGGCAAGTGGACTCTGCGCCTGCATCTGTCCATGGTGAATACATGGGCACCAGGCAACAGGAAGTGTGTTATTTACAGGCTTACCAGGTAAAAATATGGACCTTAAAAGTTAAAATGATTGTAGCCACCTAATCCTAAACCTGGTAGACTGCACTATACAGTATTACATTTTTGTTAGGTTTAGGCATTTTACGCTAGCGTTAACGTTAAATGAGGGTTCAGGTTAAAGGGGTTGTAAAGGTAAATTTTTTATTTTCTAGATAGGTTCCTCTAAGCTAGTGCATTGTTGGTTCACTTACCCTTTCCTTTGATTTCCCTTCTAAATGTTTTTTTGCTTTGTCTGAATATCTCACTTCCTGTTTCTCCTCAGTAAACTTCTCACCATCATCCGAACTGGTGGTTAGTCAGCCAGAACAGCTTACTGGGGTGAAACAGGAAGTGAGAAATTTAGACAAAGAAAACAAAGAAAAAAAACATTTAGAAGGGAAATCGAAGGAAAAGATAAGTGAACCAACAATGCACTAGCTTAAAGGAACCTATGTAGAAAATAAAAAAATTACCTTTACAACCCCTTTAAAGTACCCCTGTCTTAACAGAAATATTTAGGTGGCTGCCATTGTTGCCCATGTTCTGAAAAATGCTACTAGCCTGCCTTTCTCTGCACTAATTATTATTATTATTATTATTATTCAGGATTTATATAGCGCCAGCAATTTAAGCAGCACTTTACAATATAAAAAGGAGACAATACAGTTACAATACAATAAAATACAAGAGGATTAAGAGGGCCCTGCTCAGAAGAGTTTACAATCTAATAGGGTGGGGCAGGTGGTACAAAAGGTTATAACTGTCGGGAATGAGCTGATGGAAGTGGTAGGAGATTAGTTGGAGATGTGATAGGCTTCCCTGAATAGATGAGTTTTCAGGGATAGCCTGAAGGTAGCAAGAGTAGGGGATAGCCGGACTAGTGGAGGTAGCAAGTTCCAGAGGATGGGAGAGGCTCTGGAAAAATCTTGGAGACGAGCATGGGAGGAGGAGACGAGAGAGCTTCAGAGTAGGAGGTCTTGAGAAGAACGGAGGGGACGATTTGGGTGATATTTGGAGACAAGATTGGTGATGTAGCTCGGGGCAGAGTTGTGAATGGCTTTGTATGTTGTGGTTAATATTTTGAATTTAATTCGCTGGATGATTGGGAGCCAGTGTAGGGATTGGAGGAGAGGGTTGGCAGACACTGAGCGGTTGGTAAGGTGGATAAGTCTGGCAGCAGCATTCATGATAGACTGAAGAGAGGATAGCCTATGGAGAGGTAGGCCCATGAGAAGGGAGTTGCAATAGTCAAGGTGAGATATAACAAGGGAGAGAATGAGGCGCTTAGAGGTTTCATTTGGGGCAAATTTTAGAGATGTTACGGAGGTGAATTCTACAAACTTTTGACAGGGATTGGACTTGGGGGACAAGTCAGAGTCTAGGATTACACCTAGTACCCTGGTGTGAGGGGAGGGCCTGATGGTTGCATTGTTGATTTTGATGGAAAAGTCATGGAGGGGGGCATGTGCAGGGGGGAATATTAATAGCTCAGTTTTAGAGAGGTTTAGTTTTCTGAGCCACAGACCCAGAGAACATGCATGTATGAGTATCTATGGCTGATGGAATTATTTATCTCCCTGAAGAGAAACATTGAAGTAAAAAAAAATCTGTATGATATTAATGCGATCCATGTACCATAAATCATTGCTCTAGGTTGATCTGCTCTTCAGTCCCAACAGATCCATCCAAGTGCCGATCTGGCCTGTTCACAACCAAGGTATACATAGTTCCTAAGGGATGATAAAATACTGATCTGCTAAAAATCTTCTTTTCTCACAAAGGTATCATAAACACAGGAATCCCTTATATGTTTCATGTTGAACCCAGTGCTTTTTCAGCATTCACGCCATGTGATCATCCCTCAAGATTTATATTTAAAGATGAATTAAGAGATAAGGGCCATAGGCAAGATAACAACTCCTCACCTCAACCCTTACATTCCTTTAACTGATTCCCGTTTGCTTGCAAGGCCCTTAGGACATTCATTGGGCCCCTGCCAGGGTTGCCTTGTAGATGGTCTGGCTCTGCCTGTGACAGGGGGACAATATGTGGGCACAGCTGGGAATCAGGGACAGAGTGTTGTCAGAAAAGCATGAGCAGCACATCATGAGTAAATAACCAAAGTTTTTATTCCACCATAAGACTGCGTTCCTATTGACGACATCCCATTTCAAGAAGACCCTTTCAAGTTGAAATGCATCAGCCATAGGAACGCAGTCTTTTGATAATGGTATGATGGAAAAAAGACTTTATTTTTGGTTCACTGATCATCCTTTTAAAAAGTTAGCATTGTATGGGCATAGCAGCATCCTGATCTTGCACCCAGCTTAGATTCCTGAAGAGAGAGATTCCTGGAGAGAGTGTATGGAGGATGAGCTGGCAATCCTTTGCTGTCACCCTTTAACAGGGACATGGGTCACCAGGTAAGTAATATTTAATGAGAGGAATAAGAGGGCCCTGCTCGTTAGAGCTTACAATCTAAAAAGGAAGGGGCAATTCATACAAAAGGTAATAACTGTGGGGGGATGAGCTGATGGAGGAAGTAAAACAGTGTTAGTTAGAAGCAGCATAGGCTTCTTTGAAGAGAAGGGTTTTCAGGGATCGCCTAAAGATGGATAGATTAGGGGACAGTCAGACAGATTGGGGTAGGGAGTTCCAAAGGATGGGAGAAGCTCTGGAGAAATCCTGGAGATGAGGGTGGGAGGATTTGACAAGGGAGCTAGAGAGCAGGAGGTCTTGGGATGACCAAAGAGATGGTTAGTATTTTGGGACTAGGTTAGTGATGTAGCTGGGGGCAGAGTTATGAAAAATGAATTGCATATCAGTCTTAGCCCTTGTACACACAGTCGGAGATTCCGTCGGAATGTGTCCGATCGGAGCGTTTTGTTGTGTGTGGTATGCATCGGACTGTTTCCGTCGGAATATGCGTCGGACCAAATTTTCCAACTTGAAATATTTTCCGACAAACTGCTCCGATCGGACATACTCCGATCATGTGTAGAGAATTCCGATCGGACAAAGTGCCACGCATGCTCAGATCAAACTCCTACCTCAAAGCTATTGGCTACTAGCCTGAACGTAGTCCCATCGTAAAGAAATTACGTCATCACGTTCTGAAAGATCGGATTTTCCGACAACTTTGTCCGACCGTGTGTATGCAACAGTTTCGGACAAGATCCGACGGATTTGGTTGTCGGAATGTCCGACCGTGTGTACAAGGGCTACGTCTGTAGGGTTCAATATTGAGTTGGCCCACCCTTTGCAGCTATAACAGCTTCATCTCTTCTGGGAAGGCTGTCCATAAGGTTTAGGAGTGTGTCTATGGGAATGTTTGACCATTTTTGCAGAAGCGCATTTGTGAGGTTAGGCACTGATTTGGGAAGGCCTGGCTTGTAGTCTCCACACAAATTCATCCCAAAAGTGTTCTATCAGGTTGAGGTCAGGACTTTGTGCAGGCCAGTCAAGTTCCTCCACCCTAAACTCATGCATCCATGTCAGCCACAGCTCAAAGAACCTCTAGCAACCTCTGGAGGAATCCCAAGGTTGCATGGAACCCTGGTGAAGAATTACGGTTTTAAAGTATAACATAACAGTATACAATTGCCTGTATTGATGTAACAGCACTCAGAAGATTGAGGGGCCCATGTGGGAGGGCACATTATGAAGGATACATGCCCAAATTATAGTGTTTTTACAAAAAATAGCAACAATGCTGGTAAAAGTAAAAGATGCAGAACACGGATCATTTTAACAGGCGTGTTCAGTGAATGTTTCCTTTCTATGTATAGGATCTTCGCTTTAATACAGACAATGGTCACCTTGCATTACAGCAGTGCAAACTCATCTCAAATTTCAGAATCAATTACCATCTCGCAAATCTAATTTAGATGTGTCACACCAGAACCGAATGATACCTGCCTGATTGATTCTTATTCCTAATTACATTCGTGTTCAGTGATCTTGTGAATGATATCTGGATGTCTCTTGAGTTTTTAACTTCGCTAACATGCAGTGCCATCCAAGAGGCTCCTTCCTTGAAGCAAACGTTTCGGATGAATCACTCTAATACCCCGTACACACCACTTTCCAATGGGAAATGTTGGATGTGAGGTTATTAGCAGACAATAACTTCAAATAAATGTTTGATCCATTGGACAATTGTTGTCGGACTTTCCGGCAACAAATGTTGGCTAGCATGTTTTCAAATTTTCCGCCAACAAATGTTTGTTGTCAGATTTTCTGAGCGTGTGTACACAAGTCCGTCGGACAAAAGTCCAAATTACAAAACCCTTGCTCGGAAGCAAGGACGAGCCGGAAGCGGCCGGTCTTATAAACTAGTGTTTGTAATGGAGAATTCACTTTCGTGACGTGGCAAATTATGAGATCTCGAAATTCTCTTCTTCTTGGGATAATAATGAAGCTGCTTTGTTGGTGATACTGATGGAGTTATTGCAAACAAATTTTTAAAGGTTTTTTTTTTCTGGTGATATCAAGAATATTATTATTATGGCTTTTTTTTATTATTATTTGGCCAAGTTACCACAACACCATTATCCCCTAGTTTTTAAAATAAAAGATACAACTACAGTATATTGGTGTCTCTTGTTAATTTTACATTGTATTTTTTTAAATGTAACTGCCTACTCCCAAACTGTTATTTGAAGTAAAACACAGGCCAAGTATTATTCTACACAATTTTTTTATTGCGCTTTAAAAAAATACAAAAAATTTAATTAGACATGCTATCTACCAATAGAACTTAACCAAAAAGTGCATTCTATGCATCCAAAAATATAGAAAATATACCAAATCAAATCATTATTATTCCACCCAAAAAATTATGTCAAAGCAATAACTCCAAGGCCAATAATAAATAATACCTTATCTCCTCCGATTCCGCAACATGTCCGTTCAGAAGCGAACTGAAAAGCACGAAATGAAAAGTGCGAACCGAAAAGCACTAAATGAAAAAAGCAATAAGAAAAGTGCGAATCAACACTCACCAAACTTCTACTTACACGAAATTAGCAGAAGGAGCCCAAAGGGTGGCACTAAAGACCTGAAAAACAACGTAGTACGTCTTGTACGTCACTACGTTTGTGATTGTTGGCCAACATTATTGTGATCGTATGCAAGACAAGTTTGAGCCTACGCCCTTTGCACAAAAACACGGTTTTGTTGGTGGAAAGTTTGATCGTGTGTACGAGGCATAAGAGCCATCAGCAAGATCTTCTTTGTCTGTCAACAGGTCTTCCTTGATAAAAGAGGATGTGTAAACATGCAGGAGTTTAACCACTTCCCGACCAGCGCACGACAATGTACGTCGACAGAATGGCACGGGCAGGCATATTCGCGTATAGGTACGTCCAATATTCAATGCCGCCCTGCCATCGGGAGCGCGCGCTGGCGGCACGCTCCCATGCTGGTCGGGACCCCCGTGAGTCCGGTTGCGGGACCCGCGGACTCGATCGCCACGGGCATCCCCGCGATCGTCTCACGGAGCGGCCGAATGGAGGAAATGCTGTGTAAACAACATTTCTCCATTCTGCCTAGCAACTTGTGATGCTGATCTCTGCTCCATGTGATTGGAGCAGAGATCAGTGTTCACTAAATGAAAGCCCAACCCCCCCACAGTTAGTAACACACCCCTAGGAACACTTAACCCCTACACTGCCACCCACTGGTTAACCCTTTCACTGCCAGTGTCATTTACACAGGAATCACTGCATTTATATAGCAGTGATTACTGTATAAATGACAATGGTCCCAAAAATGTGTCAAAAATTGTCCGATGGGTCCCCCACAATGTCGCAGTCACAATAAAAATCGCTGATCGCCGCCATTACTAGTAAAAAAAAAAATAATAAAAAATTATTAATAAAAATGCTATAAAACTATCCCTATTTTGTAAACGCTATAACTTTTGCGCAAACCAATCAATAATCGCTTATTGTGATTTTTTTTACCAAAAATATGTAGAAGAATACGTATCGGCCTAAACTGAGGGAAAAAAATGTTTTTTTATATATTTTTGGGGGATATTTATTATAACAAAAGGTAAAAAATAATGCATTTTTTTCAAAATTGTCGCTCTATTTTTGTTTATAGCGCAAAAAATAAAAACCGCAGGGGTGATCAAATACCACCAAAAGAAAGCTCTATTTGTGGTAAAAAAAGGACGTCAATTTTGTTTGGGAGCCACGTCGCACGACCGCGCAATTGTCAGTTAAAGCGACGCAGTGCCGAATCGCAAAAAGTGGTCTGGTCTTTGACCAGCAAAATGGTCCGGTCTGCAAGTGGTTAAAGTAGAACTATAGGCAAAAATTTTTTTTTTCATTTTGGATAAACCCTGTGAGATTTTTTTTTCACCATCTGTGTTCTATTGTGGAGATTTCCCTTTACTTCCTGTCCCATAGCCCATAGCCAAACAGGAAGTGAGAGGAAATCCCTGCAAATTAAGGGAATTCCTTAGGGCCCCCAGGCCACCAGAACTAGTGTCCCCTCTATTATTTTCCTGGGGACAACCCAAAATTTGGGGTTTTCTTTTACTTTTCTTTCTTTCTTTCATTTCCAATGATAATGGTAAACAGCACAAATAGAGAGGGTGAATCTCTTTAATGGGGGCACAGACAGCAATAAAAACTGAAAGGTGTTCTAATCTATCTCCACTCTATCCAAAGCAAAGCATTTGCCTTTAGTTATACTTTAAAGCAGAACCAAACCTATCAATGTAACTGTTTTTCAAAACAGTTACATTAACCACTTAAGGACCGCCCCACTTAAATTTACTGTGGCAGGGCGGCCCTTAAGCGGAAAATCACATACCTGTACGTGATTCTTGTGCATGGATCTGGGGCATGCGCCACCGGAGCTGCGCTCCCGCTGTGATTGGACACAGTGAGAGCCAATCAGTGGGTCCAAGGGCCACGATGCCCAACAGGAAGAGAGACATCTGTCATTCCTGATAATCAGGAACATAGATGTCTCTCTTCCCCGAGTGCATCCATCCCCCACACAGTATGAAAGCACTCATGGGGAACACAGTTAACCCTTTGATTGCCCCTGATGTTAAACCCTTCCCTGCTAGTGTCATTTGTACAACGTCAGTGCATTTTTTTTAGCACCGATCACTGTATTGGTGTCACTGGTCCCCAAAAAGTGTCACTAATGCCGCGTACACATGACCGGACTTTTCAACAGACTAGGTCCGACAGTCTTCCTGACGGACTGTCGGCAGAGTTCCGACTGACTTTTCAAACGAACGGACTTGGCCACACACAAGCACACCAAAGTCCGATGGATTCGAACGTGATGACGTACGACCAGACTAGAATAAGGTCTGGTCGTGTGTACGCGGCATTAGTGTCAGATTTGTCCGCTGCAACGTTGCAGTCCCGCAAAAAAATCGCTGATTGCTTTACTAGTAAAAAAAAAAAGTGTTCCTAAATATATCCCACAGTTTGTAGACACTATAACTTTTGTGCAATATATGCTTTTGGGGATTTACCAAAAATATGTAGCAGAATACAAATTGGCCTAAATTGATGAAGAATTTAGACTTTTTTTACATTTTTTTTGACAATGTTTTATAGCAGAAAGTAAAAAATATTGTTTTTTTTTGCAAAATAGTCAGTCTTTTTTTGTTTATAGCGCAAAAAAAATAAAAACCGCAGAAAGCTCTATTTGTGGGGAAAAAAGGACATCAATTTTATTTGGGTACAGCGTCACATGTTTGTGCAATTGCAGTGTCGTATGGTAAAAATTGCCTGGTCAGGAAGGGAGTAAAACCTTCCGGAGCTGAATTGGTTAAAGGAATGCATTTAATGATAACTGCCACAGTTGCTTGTGCTTTTGAGCGAACTGTCAAGCCATCAAATGGTAGGTGTAATAACTGATCACCACCACAACTGCAGATCAAACAGAGGGTAAGATGACAGCTTCCTTGGCTGTAAAAGATAGGAGGGTTTAAGTCACATGCCCACATTACTTGTATCCTTTCTGTTTTATGAAGATCTAAAGTACTGTGGGTGTGTTTTGTTTTAAATTATAATCCTAAATAATTTTTCTCACACCGCCGCTCTGGGGTCAAGTGATCTCCCTGCACTCTCCCTTCCCGATCAAAAGAGATCAACAGGAGGAGCTAAGACTCCCTTCTGACATCAGACGGCCAGCAGAGGGAGGTCACATGACTGCAGAGTGGTGCTGTGAAAGGAGGTATTTAGGGTTATAATTAAAAAACAGACATACAGTACTTTAGATCTTTATAAAACAGAAAGGATACAAGTAATAGGGGTATGTTTTGCAGCAGAAATAGCGTCAGGAGGAGAGGGAAGCAGCGGGAAGCAGACCAAGTCTCACACACAGACTGAGCCGACAGGCAGGGAGGGAGGGGGAGAGACTGTGGGTTGACGAAGGCACATAAACTAACCACGGTATCATGGATTAGCAACCAGGATTACTGTAGTGACATAGGGAGACACAGGAACAGGCAGATTCAACCAGGTATTTTAGAACATAGAAAGGGACAAATTACACTGCAACAGCACTGTGTTTTTTTTTGTTGTTTTTTTAGGGTTACAACTGCTTTAAGTTCAATCTGTTCAACCATCTCAGGCGGTGGTAAGATTAACCGTTGTACCCACTGCTGCAGGGTATTTCCAAGGTCATACGGACACACTTGTAGACAGTCTGGGTTGACTCGTATGCTGCAAGAATATAACTTTTTCTTTTCATTAAAAAAGCATGCCTCAAATGATACCAGCCTGATATTTTCTATAGTATGAGGGGCATGAGCATGCCAGCCTTCTAACATGTTACAGCCTACAGTATTGGTCATAGACTTCTGGAAGGGTGCCTAAAAAAGGGCCTTTTTTTCAAAATGTGAGCCTGGAGCTTTTCAGTACTACTGGAGGTCTAAAAGTAGTTACATGAATTTAGGAAGGAGAGTGTAATAATGCATAGCCCCCAACTGTCCCTGATTTGGAGCAATGTCCCTCTGTCCCTTTTTCCACCTCATTTGTCCCTTATTTTGGTCTGATCTATATTGTTGTATATAAAATGCATTTTTTATCTTTCAAAAAGTGTTTCCCGGCGCTAAACCTTTCATCCAATTTCTAAATTGCTGCATTTGTAAATTTGAAAAGCCGATATAAAGGAATAGTAGTGGTAACAAAAGCCCTTGTGGATTTAATTAATCTTTTTTTTTTTATTAAATCTCCTTTAAGGGGGTGTGACAGGGGGCATGTCCTATGCCTACATACGCTTGCTAGTAGATTGTAAACTCTTCTGAGCAGGGCCCTCTTAATCCTCTTGTATTTTATTGTATAATAACTGTATTGTCTCCCTATTATATTGTACAGCGCTGCGTAAACTGTTAGCACTATATAAATCTTGTAGAATAATAATAGTAGGTGTCCCTCATTCCCATCTCAAAATATTGGAAGGTAGGATAATGTGCAACCATGCCATTTGGAAAATTAGTAACTACCCCTGTCCTTGGATGAACCAGTACTTATGAATCCCTTACCTGTGCGTATAAATGCAAGTGATGTATTAAAATATAAGGGCTGGTTCACACTGCGGGCGATGCGAGGCGACACGACTTGCCTCGCCGCAATCTAACAAATCGCCCCCGTTCTGTACAATGGAACCGTTCTGAGAGATATTCCTGATATTCCTGTAAGTGTACATTGCAGAGGATCACTGAGCACGCTTTTCTTTTGAATGCATCCGAGTTTCTCAGTAATGTCAGCAGGAGAGGCAACAATGAATTGCAAAACAGAGTAAGGGCCCCGCAGCTCATGACCTTGTTGCTACAGGGATGTCTGTAATGTATTTTTCAAATGCAAGCAGTTTAAAGCAGCATTAAACTCAAAAGCAAACATTTATTATATTGCAGCGTACCAATTCTTAGATGTGGTGGCTGCATTCATTTTCTTTTTTTAGGCTTTCTTTCTTTTATTTTCATCTGGTGATCCAGCCAGTAAGTCTGTTTTTTGTTTTGTTTTTTCAAAAGAGCAAGCTCTCATGCAGATGTACCAGTTACAGGGATGAGACAAACCATTTAACGCTGGCAGGGGTGCTTACGATGATTGGCTTTAGATTATTTACGTAAAACCTTTATCCCAAATAGCTGGAGTTTTGCTTCAATTTGTTGGTGTATTTAAATCTGCTAGTACAGCTAACACTGCCCCCCCCCCCCCCCCAGACTAGTGTTTCTCAACCTTTTTTCTGTCAAGGCACCCTTTAAAATGATGCACAAGATCAAGGCACCCCATTCTAAAATGTAAAAACACCCAAAACAAAGTGCAAGTTCTATACATGAAGGACACCCAACATTAGAGGTGATTTATGTTGGGTGTCTGACTGGTATTCCAGCATTTGTTCCTCATTTCTCTGCCCCTCGCAGCTAACGTGACCCCAATGCTGACAGAGAGGGGCAGCAAGGCTCTAGCAAGAGCAAATTTGCAGTGGTGAGTCTACAGCAAGAGCTCTGCAAGTCTACAGCATGCAAATTCAGCCACAGTGCCCCCTGTGGTGGGATGACTGTTGCACAACATAACTGAACCAGAACTTGCAGCAGACTTGCAGAATGGTTGCAAAGAAAGTTGATGTAGAGTCATGCAATGCAGACTTGCTGCAATTGTGCAACAGACTTGTGAAGCCTGGCAAGTCTAGCAATAGCTTAGCAAGTCATTTTTAAACTTGCAAACTTTCTTGCTATCTGGGTACATTCCATTTAACATGGTTTCCTTTTGGACACATTCACAAAATGCTTTTTTCAGCCTCTGCGTTTTTGAAAAGGGTCAGGGATTTCTTTTAAAAGCAAAAAGGTGCATTTTTGGTTCAATAGACTTCAATGGAGAAGCTGCAGAAAAGCATGTAGTGCATTTTGCCACGGTTTTCGTTTTTTAATCTACCCAACGATAAATTGACAAAAAAAAAATGAAAAAAACGAAAAACACAAAACACATCAAAAAATGCACGAAAAACACAAAAAGGTGTGTGTAAAAATGCAAAACGCACAGCAAAAAGCAATTCAGAATATCAAAAGAAAAGTGCATAGGTGTGAACCAGGTCTAATACAGGAGGTGTGTTACTGGGCAGATCACCAGGTGAACAGAGGAAAAGAAGTCTAAAAAAGGAAAATGAATGCAGCCATCACATCTAATGATTGGTAAACTTTAATATATTACATTTTTGGTTTTGGGTTTAATACCGTTTTAAGTACTTGAATGTGACCTGCATAAGCAGAAGCACTATGCCGGTGGTATAGCCGCGCTGCCCCATTCATTTCAATGGGTGTATACACCGCTCCTTCAGCGCTCCAAAGATGCTGCTAGCAGGACTTTTTTTATTGTCCTGCCAGCGCACCGCTCCAGTGTGAAAACACTCAGGGCTTTCACACTGGAGACACAGCAGCGGCAGCTCTTTCAGGGCGCTTTGCAGGCGCTATTTTTAGCGATGTAGAGCCTGCAAAGCGCCCCAGTGTGAAAGGGGTCTTAGTGTAAACATTTTTCTAATTTCTATGTTTCACAAAAGTCTCCATAAATCCTTGAACAGATGTTTGTTTATCTGGACTGGACTGGAGAACACATGGTTGATTTTCAGAAAAATCTCCAATTAATGAAATCTATTTATATAAAAAAAATTTTTTTTTGACAAATACATTTCCAGTTACTTAAAAAAAAAAAAAAAGAGTTTAAATTCCCATAGTGGGAAAAAGTCATATGGTAATTAGGATTTTGCAAAAGTTATTGCTACTGAACTTTTTTTTTTTTTATATAAATCCCAGCCAAAATTCCTTTTGCACATGAACCTCTATTGTACAAATGACAGCTCAACTCTGCCATCTAGTGGCCAGCCATGACACTGAATAAATGACTAATTAATTCTGCATGTATGACCGCCATAATCATTTAGCACCAAATATCAAACGGCACAAATTGGTTTGTCAAGACTTGACATTTCCAAGTGTTCGCTAGCGATGTTAAAAGCCAAAAGTTTATTTTTATTTTTTTATTCCTTCTTCCCTTTGTGATATTCATACGTTTTGAATTTTACATTCAGTTGGAAATTCAGTGTTATAAAAATATTCTCTGCCTCAACACGATAAGAGGATTTATAAAGTCTTACTATGGTAAATCATAAATATGATTTTAGCATAACCTTACAGCAAAGCATTGTCCTGAGCAAAACTGTTTTTCAGTGTTCATGGAGATATTTATGTGTCTAATTTATTTTACTACTCAACTGGATTTAATGTAGGTGAAGTTTGGCATTAGGGGTTTCTTTGAACATAATTCTTCATGCATTGCGCCACAAAAAATACACACAAACCAGTTTTATGATTTGCAGCGTATGCACTTTCCATATCTGAAGGTTGAATTTAAAGAACTAGAGGCAAAACTGTTTTTTTTTCCCCATTCTGGATTGTGTAAGGAAGGGTTATAACCCCTGCCTGTTTTTTATACCATCTGTATCCCATTGGGAAGATTTCCTTTCACTTCCTGTAACATAACCAAAACAGGAAGTGAGAGGAAATCCCTCCAAAGTGAGGAAATGCCTTCTTGTCACCAGAACTAGTGTCCCCATTAGACAATTTTGCCTCTATTCCTGTTCTGGTGACAACCCAAGATTTTGGATTTTCTTGCACTTCCACTCTCATTGATAACATTAAACATAACAAATAGAGAGGATGACTATCCTTAATGGGACACTGACCGCAATAAAAACCTGACAGGTGTCCCTCTTTTTTGCCTTTAAAGCAGGGATATGCAATTAGAGGACCTCCAGCTGTTGCAAAACTACAAGTCCCATCATGCTCTGCTTCTGGGTGTCATGTTTGTGGCTGTCAGAGTCTTGCTATGCCTCATGGGACTTGTAGTTCTGCAACAGCTGGAGGTCCACTAATTGCATATCCCTGCTTTAAAGTAACCGAAACCCTCACCTTGAAAAAAAAAAACATTCAGTTTAAAATAGGAATGAAGGTCAAAACATAAAACATTTATGTGTTTATATATATATATATATATATATATATATGTATATATGGCTTTTTTTCAGTGGGAACACGGGGGGAACGCAGTTCCGGTACCTCCTGGACTTACTGTTTATAATGGCAAGGGGTGCTGGGGTGTGCTGCAGGGAGGGTATTGATGCTCACTGCTGGGGGATCTATTCTAGCTGGAGGGGATCTATTTTTGCAGGAGGGGGTCTATTATTGGTGAAGGAGGTCTATTGTTGCTGGTGGGGGACCTATTGTTGCTAGGGGTGGGTCTTATGTATCTGGAGGGTCAGTTGTTGCTGAAGGAGATCTACTGTTGGGGGAGGGGGCTATTGTTGATGGCTGTCAGAGTGTCTATTAATTCTAGCTGTGCGGAGATCTGTTGATGCTGCCAGGAGTCTATTGATGCTGGGGGGGGGGGGGGGGATTTGCTGTAGGTGGTACATTGTTGTTAGGGGCATCTATTGTTGTTAGTTGAATGGGAACTATTTTACTGCTTTTCTTCATATCATTACCAAATTCTATACAAATTACTTAGCACCACAAAATAATACTTAGTTCTGTATTGTCTAAAATGGGCGGTACTGGGAGGTGGGTAGGGGATGGAACCAAGGAACGGTGCTCGGAGGTGGGATGACTGCACCTATTGTCTGAGAAAAAAAGCCCTGTATACAGTATATATATATATATATATATATATATATATATATATATATATATATACACCTTTTTCCTCTTTTTTTTGTAATGCCACGTACACATGGTCGGACTTTCCGGCAGAAAAAGTCCATCAGACTTTTTTTTTTTTCGAAAATTCTGACAGAGCTAGAAATAGAATGTTTTAAATCTTTCCAACGGAAACAATTCCTATCGGGAAAACCCTCGTCAGTATGCTGTTCCAACGGACCAAAAACGACGCATGCTTTGAAGCAAGTACGAGACGGCAGCTATTGGCTACTGCCTGTTGAACTTCCTTTTTCTAGTCCCGTCGTACGTGTTGTACGTCACCGCGTTCTTGACGGTCGGACTTTGGTGTGATTGTGTGTATGCAAGACAGTTTACGCGGAACTCCGATGCAAAAACCAGTCGTGTGTATGCGGCATTAGTGATCACGTTCCCTCTGTTCTCTGTACTCTGATCAGTAGAGGAGAGCAGGCTGAGCTCCCAGCATCACTAGAGAACTGACCACAATGTGTTCTCCTGCTTAGTGTGGTCAATTTTTAATAGGAAATCAGAGGGAATGGCAGGAACACCAGGTATTTCACATAAAGGAAGCAATAAAAGAGAACAGTATACTTTTTCATCTAGGTACATGGTGCAGCAGGCACATATCAGGAATATGAAATGTTTGGTTTACTTATAAGGATCAGTTGACCCAAAGTAAAAAAAATGACTTTATGTGAGAGGCTGTAATGACATCCACAAATGCAGAATGTGCAGAAAGTGAAATATCAGAATCTAGTTTCTAGAAGGAACAATATTTGTGCTTACATGCCTCTTCTTGTAGGAATGACCAATGCCATCAAACCATCGAAGATCTCCTCTCTCCCAGGAGAGCCGGGCAGAGGGGGGGGGGGGGGGGGACTCAAGCTGAGGAGGTTTATTAAGGTGCTAGGCATGCCTTTCTTCTTTTTCCACTCTGACTTCCTCACAAAGCCGATTGCTGGGGTGTAAAGGGTGCCTATGGCCCTGAGCAATTGGCAACTTTAGCTGGTGCTAAATGCGGGCACCCGGCCCACGGACATTTTCGCCACTGTCCTATTCAGCAGCGAGCGGACACTAAACTTCAGTAGTTCCCGCCCCCATCCAGCCCTGTGATGCCGAACTCTGCTGCTCTGCTTGCTGTACACTTGTGTGAGATAGGAGAGTTCTACCTACAGCAGTGATGGCGAACCTTGGCACTCCAGATGTTTTGGAACTACATTTCCCATGATGCTCAGCCACTCTGCAGTGTAGTTGTGCATCATGGGAAATGTAGTTCCAAAACATCTGGGGTGCCAAGGTTCGCCATCACTGACCTACAGTGTGTGTTTGTGGGATGGGGTGCAGGGGACAGAGGACACTACAGGGGGGGAGGTGCAGGGGACAGAGGACAGAGGCCACAGCAGTGGGGGGGGGGGGGGGTGCAGAGGACAGAGGACACTACAGTGGGCTGGTGCAGGGGACAGAGGAAAGAGGACACTACAGTGGGGGGGGGGGGGGTGCAGGAGACAGAGGACACTACAGTGGGGGGGGGGTGCAGGAGACAGAGGACACTACAGTGGGGGGGGGGGTGCAGGGAACAGAGAACAGAGGACACAACAGTGGGGGGGGTGCAGAGGAAAGAGGACACTACAGTGGGGGGGGGGGTGCAGGGGACAGAGGAAACAGGACACTACAGTGGGGAGGTGCAGGGGACAGAGGACACTACAGTGGGGGGTGCAGGGGACAGAGGACACTACAGTGGGGGGGTGCAGGGGACAGAGGAAACAGGACACTACAGTGGGGGGTGCAGGGGACAGAGGACACTATAGTGGGGGGCGCAGGGGACAGAGGACACTAAAGTGAAGGGTGTAGTGCTGGGCACTGGTCAGGCTGTATTGCTGGGCACAGGTGAGGCGGCTTTCCGGGGTACTGGTGAGGCTACATTTCTGGGTACTATTGAGGCTGCATATATGGGCACAGCTGAGCCCTGCATTCTTTATGTAGCATGCTCCTGAGCCCTGGGGCTCTCTTGAGACCCTGATGTAATGAGGGAGGCTCCCTGGGGACCCTGATGTAAGGGAGGTTCTGCACTCAGATATGTAACAATATTTTATATATATATATATATATATATATATATATATATATATATATAATGTATTCCCACCCAAACGTATGACTTTCTTTACTACGCTGTTATAGGCTCTAGCCCCAGATCTTTTGTAGACCTAGCAATGCCCCTGATCGAGGAGGGTTCGCTCCCCGTCGGTTGACAACTTTACCCTCCTGGAGACCCTCTTACAGTGGCGGCCCGTGCATTAAGGGCGCACGGGCAACACCCCCTCTCTCCTGCCACCCCCCTCTAGCACCAATAGATAGATTCAGGCATTGCATGAATCTATCCATAGCCGCCGCTGCCACCCCCTATTCAAGTGCCCGGCCCCTTTTTCGGTGCCTGAATTGCAGCAGCGAAGGGTGGTATTGAAGCACCTGATTAGAGCCATAGGCTCTAATAGATGTAAAAAAAATGCTGGGTGCTCGCAGGTCACTCAGCTGTGTTGGAAAAGGGAATGAATATTCTATTTCCTAACACTAAACTGCCTTTCTGCCAATCAGGTGCCCGGATCTGTTACCTGTTAACTGTCACCTGATTGGCTTAAACGACAGGTGCTGTGATTGGACACCAGGCGTCCAATCATAGCAGAGGATGGTAAGAGAGGACAGGAGAAGATATCGAGGAGCTGTGCAGACAGCGGGCCCCTGACAGCATTTGATATGGCACAGTGGCTGTGTTTGATGGGGCACAGTGGGAGAAATTGATGGGCACAGTGGTGGCAATTGATAGACACAGTGGCGGCAATTGATGGGCACAGTGGGAGCAATTGATGGGCACAGTGGTGGCAATTGATGGGCACAGTGGCTGCATTTTATGGGGCACAGTGGCTGCATTTGATGGCACAGTGGCAGCAATTGATGGGCACAGTGGCTGCTTTTGATGGGCACAGTGGCTGCCTTTGATGGGCACAGTGGTGGCAATTGATGGGCACAGTGGCTGCGATTGATGGGGTTTTTTTCAGAATTTTTCAGTTTGTTTGCGCCCCCCCAAAAACCATCCCCCACTGCCCTCTTCGGCATTTTCCTATTCTCCTTTCCCTCAGGAATGATGCTTTAGATACCCTACTGTTTATACTGTTGCACAACTGGGCACAGTGGCTGTGTTAGATGTCACAGTGGCTGTGTTTGATGGGCACAGTGGCAGCAATTGATGCGCACAGTGGCTGCATTTTATGGGGCACAGTGGCTTCATATAATGGCACAGTGGCTGCATTTGATGGCACAGTGGCAGAAATTGATGGGCACAGTGGCAGCAATTGATGCGCACAGTGGCTGCATTTTATGGGGCACAGTGGCTTCATTTAATGGCACAGTGGCTGCATTTGATGGCACAGTGGCAGAAATTGATGGGCACAGTGGCTGCGTTTGATGAGCACAGTGGTGTCAATTGATGGGCACAGTGGCTGCATTTTATAGGACACAGTGACTTCATTTGATGGCACAGTGGCTGCGTTTGATGGCACAGTGGCGGCAATTGATGGGCACAGTGGCTGCGTTTGATGGCACAGTGGCTGCATTTGATGGCACAGTGGCGGCAATTGATGGTGTTTTCAGAATTTTTCAGTTTGTTTATGCCCCCCAAAAATTTTGAGTACCATCCCTCACTGCCCTCTTCGGTATTTTCCTATTCTCCTTTCCCTCAGGAATGATGCTCCAGATACCCTACTGTTTATACTGTTGCACAACTGACACATTCTTGGGATTGATTGCCACTAATCGTTGCATATCTTCCCTTATGTATGATAAGAACAATCACCCGCTTTGTGATGCACTCTATCTATGCTACTTGTTTGTATTGACTTTAGGATTAATGATTTATTGTACTCATGAAGCTGTCGTAATCTGAATAGTGCTCTTTTTTTTTTCAATAAGATGTTTATGAGAGGAGAAAAAAAGAAGAGTTGCTAGTAGGTAGGTTCTTATGGCAGACTCTTTGCACTGGCGGTTGCTGTGGTCCTTTAGGAAGAGCCGGAAATCCATTGCTTTAAACCAGAAACTAAAAGGGTGAATACCTAGCAGTGCAATCGTCCATCGCCAGCACCAGCATCTTCTTCTCTTCATTGGTCGGGGGGATGACGTCACTCCTGCGCATGTGCATGAGCTAATTATTCTATCAATGAGAGATTGGCCCACCATTGTAAACTGAGCTGTGCGTGCACAGCTATGTTTTCAACACTGGAGAATAGAGAGAGCAGGCAGGACATCTTACTGCAGAAGTGACAATAAAAGCCTGTGTGCTCACTGATTCTCATAGTGGAACTTCAGTTGTGCTTTAAACAGCAAATATTTTCTTGCCAGAATTGTTGATCAATATGGGGCAGCACAATGGCGAAGTGGTTAGCACCTCTGCCTGACAGCTCTAGATTTATCAGTTTACCCCCCTAATCAATCAAATCAAATCAATCCCTACCTGCCTGGACTTCGGACATTCTTCCTGTGTCTCCATGGGTTTCCTCCCACACTACAAGAACACGCTGATAGGTTAATTGGCATCTGTCTAAACTGGCTCTAGTATGTGTATGAATGTAAGTTAGGCAGGCCCAGACTGGCCATATGGCAGACCAGGCATTTGTATGGTGGGCCAGGGCAGCCAAGTCCGTGGCCTGTTCATCCCCTCTCCTCGTGGAACTAACAGCGAGCTGCAGGGCTTTGAGCTGTGTCTCTTTCACAGACAGCTCAGAGCCAGCTCTGACAGTTCTCCCCCACCCTGCCTCCCTCCACATGGATAGGAGAGGAGTGAGAGCTCATCTGTGGACTCTGATGTAGGGGCTTCTCTGCAGATTCTGATGTAGGGGGTCTCTGTGGACTCTGATGTAAGGGGGGCTCTGGGGATTCTGATCTAAAGGGGGCTCTGTGGACTTTGCTGTAAAGGGGACTCTGTGGACTCTGATGTAAGGGGGGCTCTGTGGACTCTGATATAAGGGGGGCTCTGATGTAAAGGTGGCTCTGTGGACTCTGATGTAAGGGGGGCTCTGTAGACTCTGATGTAAGGGGGGCTCTGTGGACTCTGATGTAAGCGGGGCTCTGTGGACTCTGATGTAAGGGGGGCTCTGGGGACTCTGATGTAAAGGGGGCTCTGGGGACTCTGATGTAAAGGGGAGCTCTGGGCACTCTGATGTAAAGGGGGCTCTGGGGACTCTGATGTAAAGGGGAGCTCTGGGGACTCTGATGTAAAGGGGGCTCTGGGGACTCTGATGTAAGGGGGGGCTGTGATTCGAAAGAAAAGAGGGAGGCATGACTGTGATTGCTAGGGGCACTGTAATGTAAAGGGACACTGTAATATAATGGGGACTGCCCTGTAAAGGGGCACTGTAGTTATTAGACATGTGCACACTGAAATATTTAGTTTCGGAATTTCTTTTTCATCCGAAAAATACATTTATTTAGTTACTCCCAAAATTTGTTTTTATTTATTTAGTCTTTGTCGAATCTTTTCTTTCTGTGTCGAATCTTTTCTCTCTATGTCGAATTTTTTTTCTCTATGTAAAATAATCCTGGACTAATAGAGGTTAGGATAGGCACATTCGACCACAGGTTCGATAGACACAAATTGTTATTGTCAGTGTCATGTTGAATCTCCTATCTATATTGAACTGTTGTCCCAACAAAAACAAAAATAAAGCATTTGTTTATGTCGGATATTTCGTTTTTCAGATTCTGCACTTTCGTTATCATTTGTTAAAACAATAACAAAAATACCTGAAATTCGGACGAAAACGAATGCATATGTCTAGTAGTTACTACACCACTCATTACACTCATTACCAATGATGTAAGTAACGGGGGGCGGTAGATGTAATTGCTGTAACACCGCAATTACATCTACCACCACTAGGAGCACAACGGATCGCCACGAGCTGCGATCCGGAGAGCTCCGCGGCCTCGGCCTTAGGAAAGGCCACGGCTTAGGCCTAGCTAATCTTGGTGCACCCATCGGCCGTTTACAATGTGATTGCTCCGTCAAATGGCGGAGTGATCACTTGTAAACAAACCGGCGTCATGATGACACTGGTTCCTCTCTCCCCTTTGTGTACAGATCTGTACAGTGGAGGAGAGAAATCGGATGGCAGCAGCGCTGTGGGCTGCATCTGTAGTGCCCACAGCGCTGCTCTGTGACAATTGCAGTTACACAACCATCCCCCCATATCCTGCCAATACTCTGCAATTCCCTGCCAATACTTTGCAATTTCCTGCCAATACTCTGTCATACCCTGCAATACTCTGCAGTACCCTGCCAATACTCTGCAGTACCCTGCCAATACTCTGCAGTACCCTGCCAATACTCTGCAATACTCTGCCAATACTCTGCAATACCCTGCCAATACTCTTCAATACCATGACAATACTCTGCAATACTCTGAAATACCCTGCCAATACTCTGGAATACCCAGCCAATACTCTGCAATACCCAGCCAATACTCTGCAATACCCAGCCAATACTCTGCAATACCCAGCCAATACTCTGCCATACCCAGCCATATTCTGCCATACTCTGCCATACCCAGCCATACTCTGCCATACTCGGTAATACCCAGCCATACTCTGCCATACTCGGTAATATCCAGCCATACTCTGCCATACTCTGCAATACTCGGTAATACCCAACCATACTCGGCGATACCCAGCCGTACCCAGCCATGCTCAGCTGTTCCCAGCCATACTCAGCCAAAATTACAGTGGGAGAGATGACATGGATATTACAGTAGGGAGATTGTGGATATTCCAGTGGGGACTATATGGTGGTGGAATTTTCACAGGTTTTTGCAAATTCAATTATTATCTGCTGATCGGAAAAATGATCCGATCCTTGACTCTGATCCGAGGAATGATCCGATTCGGGAGTTTGGGAGGGACAGGTGTACAGAGGGGAAACAGATATATGTTTGTGGGGGGGATGACAGACGTGTAGTGGGGTACAGAGGGGGAACAGCAATATGTGTGGGGGGTGGACAGATGTGCAGGGGGGTACAGAGGGGAAATAGACGTGCAGGGGGGAACGCACCCCTTGCTTACAGTAATACTAGACCCGCTCCTTAGAATATAAAAAAAAGTCACAGTTACTTTGCTGAGTAACTAATTACTTTTCCAATGTAGTAACAGAGTTACTAACGCAATTACTTTTTGATTACTTTTTGGAAGAAATAATTTGTAACTTAACTAATTACTTTTTTAAAGTAAGATGACCAACACTGCTCATTACATTACAGTGTGCCTTTACATTACAGTTTGGAGGATGGACTCCACACTGAATTTCTTTCATCAACCGTCCCTGCTGTTTGTTTTTTTGATATTTGTGTCCTATCGGGGAGATTTCTCTTCACTTATTGTCTTGTAGACACAGCAGGAAGTGAACCAAAATCTGCCCAAAGTGAAGGTAATGCCTTTTACAGCTGCCATTGTAAGATTTCCTATTTACTCCTGTTCTAGTGACAACTCAAAATTTTGGATTCTCTCTCATTTATTATTCCAGTCACTAGAGAAAATAGAGAGAGTGACTCCCCTATAGAGGACACAAAAATCAATGAAAACCTGTCGGTGATTTTAATCCCTTATTAATCAAATAAAAAAATTGCCTTTAGATACACCTTAGGACAGAACTAAACTCTGAGCATTACAAACTAAAAACACTATTTAATTCATTTTTAATATTCAACGCAAGCTCACCCATCCATCTATGTCTCAATGCTATATTTTGATTAGAAATAACTTCTTGGAAAACACCCCCTGTAGCATTTCTAGCCATGGCTATCTTGAGTAAGGGCAGATGATTAATGTAGCAGTTATTTCTTGGAATCCATATGCCCTTAGCTCAGGCATGCAGACAGGAGGGTGTGCCTAGCTGAGAAAGCCCCTCCTCCATAGCTCCCAACTGTCCCTGATTTCAGGGGACTATCCCTGATTTGGAACAAAGTCCTCCTGTCTTTCCTCCTCATTTGTCCCTCATTTTGGTCTGATCTATATAGTTGTATATAAAATGCACTATTTATCTTTTCAAAAAGTGTTTCCCAGGGCTAAACCTTTCATCCAATTTCTAAATTGCTGTATTTGTAAATGTCAAAAGCCAGTATGAAGGAATAATAGTGGTTAAAAAAAAGCACTTGTGGGTTGAACTAATCATTATTTTTGTATATTTCTTCTACTTCTACTTCTACGTCTACTTCTGATAGGACGTTCAGGAACGTCCTTCAGAAGGAAGGGGTTCGCGTGCGCACGCGCGTGCCCGTGCAGCGACGCGATCCCGATGTGCTCGTGTCACCCAGACACGGCGCATCTCGGATCAGCAGGAGGGCTCTGAAGTCATCGCTCATCAGAGGAGAGCAGATCGCTGCAGCCGGCTAATGATCAGTGAGTATGAGCTGTTTTTTACAGCTATTTACTCACTGATCACCAGCCTAGTGTAAACACACAACACACCACACAGTATAAACACAGTCCCCACATATGTCCCCAAAACACACATGTCCCCAAAACATACATGTCCCCAAATAATAAAAACACATGTCCCTAATAATAAAAACATGTCCCCCACATATGTCCCACTAAAATCACATGTCCCAATGATTATCTGTACACATATGTCCGTCATCACCTGCACACATATGTACATGATCATTTGCGTACATATGTCCGTTATCACACAAACCAATTATTATACACTTAACAGAATTTTTTTTACCAAAAACATGTAGCAGAATACATTTTGGCCTAAATTTATGACAAAATTAGATTTTATTGGATTTCTTTTAAAATAGAAAAAAGAAAATATCGTTTTTTTTCCAAATTTCCGCTTTTTTTGCGCTTATATCGCAAAAAATAAAAAACGGAGTCGTGAATAAATACCACCAAAATAAAGCTCTATTTGTGCGAACAAAATGATAAAAATTTCATTTGGGTACAGTGTAGCATGACCGCGCAATTGTCACTGAAAGTGCGAGAGCGATGAAAGCTGAAAATTGGGCTGGGAAGGAAGGGGGCGAAAGTGCCCTGTATTGAAGTGGTTAAGGAGACATGGCAGTAGGTGTGCCCTATGGCTACATACTTTTGCTAATAGGTGTCTCTTGTTCCCATCTCAAAAAATTGGGAGGTATGCCCGACTCCCCTCCTTGAGATGAAAGAAAAAAATGCCCTGGAATGTGTGACATCATTTTAGCCTAGGCCAGAAACCAGGGAGCAACTAAAGAAATGTAAAAAAAAAAAAAAAAGTTTAAAGTGGTTGCAAAGGCTTCATGCTTCTCGCATTAATGCATTATCTGTATTAACTGCTTCATCCCCAGGAGATTTTAACCCCTTCCTGACCAGAGCACTTTTTGCGATTCAGCACTGCGTCACTTTAACTGACAATTGTGCGGTCGTGCGACGTTGTACCTAAACAAAATTGACGGCCTTTTTTTTCTCACAAATAGAGATTTCTTTTGGTGGCATTTGATCACCTCTGCGTTTTTTTTTTTTGCACTATAAACAAAAAAAGAGTGACCATTTTGAAAAAAACACAATCTTTTTTACTTTTTACTATAATAAATATCCCCCAAAAATATTAAAAAAAAAATTTTTTTCCTCAGGCCGATATGCATTCTTCTACATATTTTTGGTAAACATTAAAAAAAAAAAAATCACAATAAGTGTATATTGATTGGTTTACGCAAAAGTTAAGCGTCTACAAAATAGGGGATAGTTTTATGGCCTTTTTATTATTAATTTTTTTTTTTTACTTGTAATTGCGGCGACCTGCGATTTTTATGGGGACAGCAACATTATGGCGGAAACACATCTGACAATTTTGATACATTTTTGGGACCATTGTCATTAATACAGCAATCAGTGCTATGAAAATGCACTGATTACTGTAAAAATGTCACTGGCCGTGAAGGGGTTGACACTATGAGGCGATCAAGGGGTTAATTGTGTTCCCTGTTTGTGTTTATAACTGGAGGGGGGAGGGGAATGTGTAGGGGAAGAGATAGATCGCTGTTCATACTCATGAACAGACAATCTGTCACTTTTCCCCTCAGAGAACCAGAAACTGTGCGTTTACACACACAGATCCCGGTTCTCCATGTGTCAGCTGCGATCGTTCGCATCGGCTCTGGGGGCCTACAGTGGACGCACGCACGCACCTCCAGGCGGCATGCCCCTAGTGGCCACAGGCTGAAGCGACGTAACATAACGTCGCTTCACCCAGCCATGCCTGTAAAACTGTGGCAGCTTGTCGGCAAGTAGTTAATGTAAAAAAAACTTTTATTAGACCCCCCAGCACCCCTAAATACTTACCTTATCCCGACCTTGATCCTTCTCTCTTGCTCTCTCTCTCCCTCCTCACTGGACTCATTGAGAGCAGTGGGAGCCATTGGCTCTTGCTGCTGTCAATCAAATCCAGTGAGATGAAGGATTGGGGCTGCCCTGTGCAAAATTATTAGTAAGAATGACATGTTTGTTATTCTAAAGTAAAAAAAATAAAAAGAACTTTACAATAACTTTAAGCAACTTAAAATACTTAAATATATAAGTCCTATAAGAGAAAGGGGAAACTTTCCCATAATTTTTTAGGTATGTTCAGGAATGGCCGCCTATGAAAGTCAACATGGTTTTAGTGTCACAAAGAACAAGTCTGATTGCTCCTTAAAGACGCTGACTCCTGAAAAGTGACCTCTGAGCTTCCACAAAAATTCTAACAAAAATCATTAGTTTGTTTAATTAACTTTCTCACAATACAAGGACTCATTCTGTCTCAATTCAGTGAACCTAAACCCGCCGCCAGCGCAATTAGTAGCAAAGCATTAATCTGAAGGAAGCTTACACCTGACAGACGGCATAATGAGCTCTATTCTGCAGGGTGAGATTAATACTTAAAGGGCACATAAGTCATAAAAACTTTGTCATGTGGTGACTTGTGGTGAAGTGTGATCCCACTGACTCTGTTGACAGTATTCCTCATACTAAAAGCACAATTGTTGTGATTGCCATTTGTGATTTTTTTTTATTTGCAATTATGGCGGCCATATTTTGACATGCTGCGCGACTGGTTAGTTAGAGCATCGACTGTGACAACTAAGATAAAGGGTAAACAATAAACTTCTTGGTTTATTAACCTCCCTGGCGGTATGATTATGTCAGATTTTTGATGCTCAAAGCGTACAATTATTTTACATGGAAACTTAGCGTTTTATATTGTAGGCCTGTAATTCTTAAGATAGGAATAATGCAGGCCATACTGTAGATGGTCAAATTTCGAAGAATTTTCTTTTCAAAATCAGAAAGTTCGTTTTTTATTTGATCCGATGATGCCACCATTGATTTTGGAAATTCGGCCGACCAAGCCTTCAATTTCACTTCATGTTGCTACAGAAAATAATTATCGTGGCCAGGAATCTTCTTTTCTCTCCGTAAAACTTATTTTCTTGCACATGCGCATTTTTTTTTCTTGTTACATTTCAATTCTCCCATCATTGATTAGAAAATCAATGAAAAAAATGTCCAATTCCTCAAATTTGATTGCAGCGCGAAAATCTGCCGTTGCTGCAGCCCACTAGAGGTGCGAAATTCGTACGAAAATTCTTAGATGCAATTTTCAAAAAGAACACACTTAATCTGTCCAAACAAGAGTCTAGTAGACATTCCGGGTATGATAAAGTTTGAAACACGAAATCATAAATTATAATATAATAAATAACTATAAATAATTATACCAAATAATAATATAATAAAATGTATTCAATAATGTAATCAAATCAAAAACACAGAAATTTGCTCAGTTGCAGAATTGTCGCTGTCGTTACTTTCAGTGTTTGATGACAAATTTCCCCACAAATCACTATTGCTTAATTCTGCAAGTGGTCCTAATTTATTATTATTATTTATGGTACTAATATAGCGCCATTAATTTACGCAGTGCTTTACATATACATTTTACATTCACATCGTCCTTACCCTCAAGGAGCTTACAATCTAAGGTCCCTAACTTATATTATCACTGTTTTCTAGCTGGTCTAAAATCGCTTTTGACGTAAAGGGACACTTTTTGGTTGCTATGGACAATCTCCAGTTTCCAGGCAGAAAGAACAGTATATATAATATAAAACTGCAGGCAGGACACTGGACAAACCACTAGGGACAAAAGGGATGTGAAATAATTTGATACAGTTATGTAATCGTACAGATTACAGTGTACTGTATGTGTAATGTGTTTTTAACTTTTTGAATTTGACGTCATTCTCCGTCCCCGTGTGTTGCAACACTCGCAGGGAACGGAGCCCGGCACTTTGATAGATCCGGCGGTGGACGGCTCACACACACAGCGGGGAGACATCGCAGGATCCTGGGGACAAGGTACGTAACTTTCCCTGGATCCTGTGATGCAATCCCGAGTGTGGCTACCACTTTTCATACTGAAAATTCACCCCGAGCCACATTTGGGAATATCGCCAGGGAGGTTAAAGCATCTCCCTCCCCCTTTAAGAAAACAGCAACACAATGTAAAAAATATTGAGTTAAGCAATTATGCTTGTAGCACCCTCTAGTGCTAGGAGCAGAAATCGTTTTTTTTTTTTTTTTAGCACAGGTAAATGTACGCTGGTACTCAAACCCGTCTGTTTGTTTCCTGGGTTGGGCAGAAATCCAGGGAAAGCTGAATGACTGAGGCAGCATCACTGAGATCTCCCCCCTCTTTCTAGAATGCACTAGAACTTTCTGGAAAGTGGGGGAGGTAAGGTGAAGCTTTCTGGAGTATGCTGATGGCCCTGACCAATCCCCAACTTGGGTTGGCAGGGGGAAAGCCCCTTCAAATACTCTGGGTCAGCCCATCTGGGGAGGAGTTGTTCAGGTGGAAGCTGGAGATGGAGTTTTAGGCTGTTGTGGCCTATGAAGAAGTTCCCCAGTCTGGGGGGAGTTGACCTTGGGCTTTGGCTCAGGTGCGGATGGGACCTTCCTACAACCGACGGAGGTGTCCTGGTCATGAGGTACAGGAGCAAGGAGAGGACAGCAGGAAATCACGGCCCCCTGAGACAAGTCAGCCCATGAGACAATTCGGGACCTAAAACTATATTGCATACTTGTGCCTTCTTCAAAAAGTCAGCGAGGGGCTAAAAATATGCCCAACATAAAATTCTGAGTTTTTTCCAAGGCCCAAGGAGCCACAGGCCCCCATACGGCTGTAGCATTGAAAGCTGTACACAGCTGTACTCTTGTAAATGGCAATGCTTTCATGCACTGTTGTTTACTTACGCATGCGCTTAAGACGTATTTTCTTAATACTGAAATTAGGGAAATATGTCATAAGAGCATGTGCAGGTACAACGCATTGTACGGAAGCATTGCCGTTGTCAAGAGTACAACCACATATAGCCATTTACTGGTAATGTAGGCTTTATTTGGTACCTGCAGCTCCCCAGGCATTGGAAAACACCAGTTGGAGGTTCCATATTAGAATACTTAGAAACAGAAGCACACATTATTAAAACAAAGGAACAAATGGTAAGGGATACTTTTCTATACATACAGCTTCAAGGCTTCGTTTTCATCTCCAGTTGGGTGGATGGTGAAAATAAGCAGATGAGCCACGTTTTTTCTGCCCCTTGTTAAGTTAAAAGGCAGCCAGATAGAGGTGTTTACATGCTTTGCATTGCCGTGCTACAAAAACGATCCAACTATTTTGTTTGGCAGCAGCACATATTCAGGACATCCTCAAGTCAGTGGGGCCACACCGCAACTGCTAGTTAAATGCTAGGCTTGCGATTGTGGCACTGTATTCCCATTCACACAGCCCATTCAGCTGTCAAAATCTAACCCAAAAAACAGGTATTTAGGAGGCGGTAGTATCCCCTACTTAATGCCTGCCAGCCATGCCTGCACTGTTCTGATAAAAGTTCCACTAAGCATCACTTTTGAGTGAGGCATGTGTAAAGGAGCCCCAAGTGTACCTATACACCCCACTCCCTTTCTTCTAGCAAAGTGTGGAAACTTTGCTAATTTGGAATAGAAAAGTTATAGCGTTGTTGATGGCTGTCAAAATCTGCACTGCGTAGGAGAATACCAAAAGGGATGTCACAGTTGTTCAGTTGTCCACCTTACTATTGACCCAGACAAGAATAAGGATAAATGTGAGTGCCACAAAATGTTGATGCAGTCAAGCATCTATCTCACAGCCTTTTGACATTCCTTGTCGGAGAACCCTTCTCTCTCAGAATGGCTTAAAAAGCCACCAGCTCTAAAGGCTCATTGATGACCACTTCTGTGAATGATACAACAATATCCATTGCACTTGTCGTGTATTTTTAAGGTCACGAATGCACACAGTGGAGACCACTCTATCTAATATATGCTATATCTGAAGCCTGCAGCCTGTACTTAAAACTAGTTTTAACCCCTAGAAAATAGACTAAAACATGCTATAGCTTTTATGCTATAACTGCATGTAAAGAAAGGGAGGAGGAACATAGACAAAGCACATCCCTCACTGTGAGGAAATGGCTTAAATTGCATCTTCTATATGTGTACTTAGCGGAACATGCCAGTGATAGAGTGCCATATTAAATATAATTATTAGTTTAGATAAGAGAGAGATGGTTTGTGCAGAAAAGGAGAAACTTGCATTAGTAAAACATGAAGAGAAAGATAAGAGCAGTCTACAAACCTCAATAGGAAAACGATCACTTTGCTGTTAAAGGTAGATCTAAGGCATCAGATGCATTTCTGAACCTGAACTTACATTATCTGTCATGGCGAATGGCAGGAAATAATCCTGGCTGAGACAGGCTGAGAATACAGGATCTGTGCTTGAATTTAGAAACAATCAAAGCCCTTTGTGAAACACAACTTTTCTTTATTAGTGGTTATGGAAAATACTCTGTATCACCAAACGATTTGTGGACATGTGACCATCACCCCTATGTAACCTTGTTGGACATTCCATTCCAGAACCATGGGCATTAAAGTAGAGTTGGTCCATCATTGTTGCTTTTACAACAACCACTCTTTTATTAAGGCTTTCCACAAGTTTTTGGAGGTATTTGTGAGATTTGGTGCCAATTCATCCCAAAGGGCATTTGTGAGTTTAGGGACTGATGTTGGATGAAAAGACCTGGCTTACTATTGGTGTTGTAATTCATCCCACAAATATTCAGTACACTTAAGTCAATGGTTCTGTGAAGGCTACTAAAGTTCCTCCACACTAAACTCATCAAGCATTGTTTCCATGCTGTAGTATTAACTTTAACCTTCACTGGAAACAGCTGAAATCCATGTTTTGGAGGGATGTCCACATACTGTACTTTTGGCCATATACTTTGTGTCATAGTAAGGTATCCTCAGACATATTGCCATATAATGTACCTTGTAACTATTAAAGCAAACCTATATTTAAATGGCAACTTTTAACCATGTCAAAGAGGAGGTCCAGGCTCAGCAGTTACAAATTCTGTAGCTGCTGACTTTGAAAACAGCATACTTACAGTACCTATCCAGGGATTAATTTGGCATTGAGTGCAGGTGCCATCATCTAAAGTAAGGGAAACCTGTGATGTGTCCCAGAAGGCTGCTGGGGGAAGTGGGGGGGGGGGCTGAATTTCTGGCACAGATCACATTAGCACATCTGATCAGAAATGGGAGAGGATACCTGTCAAATCTAGGTACCTGCTCCCCCCCCCCCAAAAGTGCCAAATGTGCCCGGGGGGGGGGGGGGGTGAAAACAAGCAGGAACTTACCTTTTTGGGTGAAGTTCTGCATTAGCGGGCTTGCTTTGTCAATTCATGTTTATCTTTACAACAGGGGTGTAGCTTAAGGTGTGGCATAAGTCAGCCCTCAAAAATTTTACTCACCTGCTCACATTTTGCGAGTGGATTTTGAGAGCTGGTGAGCTATTGGCCTGGGAGCGGGGGGGGGGGGGGGCAAGCACCGCCGGCAGCCTGGATTGAATGGGAGTCCAGCGATCATGGAGGGGAAGAGAAAGGAGACCCGCCTGGATGATCAGAGGAAACACATCAATAACAGCTATCATTTCATTTGCTGTGTTCCCCGCCGCTCGCTGTCACATACTGCCCCTCCTCCTGGTCCCAGGACTTTGATAGACAGATTACCCATCCAATCCTGGGACGGGCGATCTGTCAATCAAAGTTCCCTGACCAAGGGGCAGGCTATATGTGACGTTGAGCTGCGGGAACACAGCAATTGAAATGAAAGCTGTCATCACTGTGGTCCATCATCCGAGTGTCTCTCCTGTACCTCTCCTCCCCTGCACAGGTAGGCAGCATGGTGGGCACAGGCTGCATGGTGGAAACAGGCTTGTACAGAGGCTGCATTGGTGGGCACAGGCTGCATGGTGGGCACAGGCTGCATTGGCGGACATGGGCTGCATTGGTGGACACAGGTTGAATTGGTGGACATGGGCTCCATTGGTGGGCATGGGCTGCATTGGTGGGCACAGACTGCCTTGGTGGGCACAGGCTGCATGTCGGGCATGGGCTGCATTGGTGGATACAGGCTGCATGGTGGGCACAGGCTGCATGGTGGGCACAGGCTGCATGGTGGGCACAGGCTGCATTGATGGACACAGGCTGCATTAGTGGGTACAGATAAAGTTGTTGTTAATATTTATTTTTATAACTTAATTCTGCATAAAACATTTACACCCCTTTCACACTGGGGCGTTTTTTAGGCGTTTTTCAGGAGCTTTAGCGTTAAAAAAAAACACATGTAAAACGCCTGAAAGAAGCCTCATCTGCAATCCCAATGTGAAAGCCTGAGTGCTTTCACACTGAGACCCCTTTCACACTATGGCGTTTTTCAAGCGCTTTAGTGTTAAAATAAGAGCCTGTAAATCGAATGAAAGAAGCCTCAACTGCAATCCCAATGTGAAAGCCCAAGTGCTTTAACACTGCGGCTCTGCGCTGGCTGGGCATCAAAAGTCTTGCAAGCAGCTTCTTTGCAGCGCTTTTGGAGGGGTCTTGGCTCTCTGGGGATTCTCCCTCATTATTGGCTGATGGGAGCTGATGTCAATCACATCCAGTGAGCCAGTGAGAAAAGAGGGGGGGGGGGCAAGCTGTGGCTCTGTGCATGAACGGACATGCAGAGCCACTGCACAGAGAAAGTAACATGCTTGTTATTAAAAAAAAAATAACTTTTGCCTTTAACATCACTTTAAATTGTGTTTTCAGTTTTTGGTGCTTGGATACAGTTCTGTTTTAAAGGATAAGTTCACCTTTAAGGAAAAAAATAATAAATGTATATATTTTTGCAGAAATTTGTATTCTTTTTTTTTATTCCAGCAGGAGCTTGGAAATCATTGCACCCGCAATCAAAAGATCATGGGTGCAATGTGGGCTCCCGCAGACATGTCCTCTGGCTTTCAGCTCATACCTCTGTACAGGCTTTCTGTTTGAAAGCCAGAAGGCATGTCAATGGACTACGAGACTGCTCATCAGTGCCCCCTCAGCCTATTGAAACTACAAGTCCATCTGCTGTGATGGAAGTTGGTACTTGTAGTTTTTTCATACACAGGAATCTGTGCATGACTGATGTGACTGTGTGGGCGGAGCCTTACTGTTTTAAAAAAGTGACAAAGGATGTGGGGAGAAAAACCCCCTCCTGCTGTCATGGGGGAAGCAGGATTGGAGATAGAGGTAGCAGGATCTGAAGCATGTTTTATGTTCTATCCAAAACATGGGTGGAATATGTAACATGTTCCAAAGGTGAACTTCTCTTTTAACTTATCAAAATAATTTCCTGGTACGCTTTGCTGCTAAAAAGCTGCACCCAACCAAGTTACATTACTTGTAAGACTGCAATTCCCTGCAATTTCATCATGATGTATTAAATAAACTTGATTATAAGATACAGCCTTTGTGCATACAATGCACCTCTTTATGTATGCCAGCTTACCATCGAGCATTTGTGTTACAACATTCAAGTCATTTGTTATCTCGCCATTACGTATAATGAAACAAGCTTTTATAATCTACCTGAGAACCAGCAAATCAATACAAAATCTATTTCAAAAGACAACGTTATGTTTTAAAGATCGTTTTATGTTATAGCATTTTGCAATAATTCATTCTGTTTTCTGTTCTGTCCTCGGTGCTAAAATGTTATTTGTCTCCACGAATGATGTGTTTGAGCACAGTAATACCTGCAACCGACATAATAATACTGTGTAAATGATCTATAATTATCCTTCGTCTTAGATAGTCCCTGAATTTCAGTCGTAATGGAGCTGGATTTCAGATGACAGACTGCAGCCATGGCGAATAATATACTTGGAAAGAATGTGAAACATGCTATTTCTCCAGTATGCTGCAAAGAAATAATGGACCCAATGTAGACATTCTAAAAGCGAACAGTGGGTATAGAAAAGAATCACCCTCTTAAAATGTTTACATTTTGTTGCTTTGCAAAATGAAATGGAGATAGACACCATTTTTGTTTTATCCCGTTGTATTTACTAGTGCAACATATATCATTCAAGTAACATTGTTTGGTGTTGAGGCAAAATACGTCACTTTTAGTCTCATCTGACCCACCTTGAAGATTCGGAGGCCACATGGAAAATGGTGTTATGGTCAGATTAGACTAAAATATCATTTTTTGGCCTCAACACCAAATGATATGTCTGGTGGAAATCCAATACAGCTCACCATCCAAATAACACCATTGTTACAATAAAGCATTGAGGTGGTAATATCCTGTTATGGGGGGGTTTCTCTACAGCAGAAACTGGACCACTTGTCCGGATAGAAGATAAATTGATTGGGCAAAAAAAGTTCTTGAGGAATCTCTGCTGCCCTGTGCCAGAAAGCTGTCAATGGGAAGAAGGTTTATCTTCCAACATAACAATGACCCACACAGCAAAGATGACCACACAGTAGTTGAAGGAGACAAGGGTAAATGTCCTTGCCCAGACTTAAAAGAGATTCATACTTACCTAGGTGGATGCTGCATCGGTCCCCCGGCGCCTCTAACACCTGAGCAGTGTGCTGGTGATTGTCAGTCAGTAGCTGTCTGCTCCTCCCCCTCCTCACTCACTGAAGCGCTGGGAGGGGCTGGCTCAGGCTCGCTGAGAGGCTGAGCTGGGTGTCGGTCCAGGAAACTAGGTGGATACCAACTCCATGGTCCTGATGACGTGCAGCCTGGACTGACTCTGTGATGTCAGCAGAGAGCAGACTTCAGCCAGTTCTCTGCTGAAAACACAGGAGTGCAAATTAACTGCATTTTTTGTGATCCACGGGAAGAAGTACAGACAAATTGTGCAGTTAGAGGAGTGTAGCAATGATTTTTATTAAACTGCTGAGCAAAATTCTTCCTCCTGGTACCAAAGTAGTGAGCATCCACTCATCTTCTTCTTCCCACCGGTGATCACCGGAGGCTTCAGAGATCAAGGGGGTCCCCTTCTACAGAGAAGTCATAACAGCATCCCTGAAACTGATGAGAGGGCCATTCACCCATTTCTGATACTGCTAATAGGAACTGAGCCACTGAGGGCAGTACAACAAGTATACCCAGTCCATACTGGACCCATACTTCAGTCTGAACCCCACTTATAAGTTATTCCAAACCTAGACTGCACCTTTACCAACCCTATACCGCATTATACCGAACCTTCACTGCATTTGAACCTCATTTACCTTGCACCTGTGCCAAGACTAAACTATACCTATACTGCATGCAGGTTAACTGGGAGTGTTGTCCTAGTTATGGGCCCAAACGTAAGCATAGAATAACATCTCAAAGGACTGCCCCTCCCATAATAATTATTCTGCAAGCCTTCTTTCTTCCCCTGCCTCCTCTGCTACCATCCTACGTTTTCTTTTGGACAGTGCATACCTAGTCACTACTGAACTTAAGGTGGCCTTGCTACAGTTATGCTCATCTGTATTCCAAGTGTCATCTTATGCCTAGTCCCTACTGTTAAGCACTTTGTATGTTAAATTGTGTTATTACAATTGTTAATCCATTTTATACTTGCCTAGTTACCAGCCATATTGGGTGACAAATATTAACTTTGCCTTTACTACATGGAGGCAGACAGAAAAAAAACCTTTTCTGGCACAAAAAAATGCTGAATGCTCCTAAGCTCTCCTAAAAGCTCCCAAACTCTCCTAAACTCCTGTACAAAACCATTGTATATGTGTTTTTTCTTTTTTTTCTGGCAAGGGGAATTGGCATTTTTTTTTTAGGTCCAGTGTCCAAACACTGAGCTTAAAATATGCCTCTAAATGTCCTATTGTACATGGACACATACTGTAGGATAACATTGAGCTGCTTTTACAAGCAAAATGCTAAACTCCTGTTGAAGCAACATTTTTTAAGCCAGTATGCATAGACCCTTAAGTACAAAACCTCCTCCCCTCCCCCTCCCCCATTTCCTTAAAATTGACAACATTATGCTACCTAAAGGACATACAGTATGGTTTTTACATCTAGTTTAAGAGATCAGTGCCCACAAATTCTACACTGATCTGGGACATCTGGAACATAGCAAAGCCCTCAATTTGTGGCTTTTCTAAGCCATCTGACCTCAGTCTATTATTAGAAGTTGGAAGTTGCTCTGGTGAAGGACTACATTTAGTTGACTTGTCTACATGGGTTGGGTTCGCTGAGGACCTATGTTTGACCTAAACCCAAAGCTCATCCCTACTGGGCACCAAAAAGGAAACCCAAAGTATGAGTGTCCGCTGCATGAACCATGCAATGCCAAGAACATTATAGGAGGTGTGAATGTTTGCGAAGCCGCCCTGTTATAATATAATGTTCCATTCATCATAGTCCACCAGGCTCCTCGCCTTAGCAGAGATTTTGAAATACATAATGTTTCCTGTTCGTTGAACTGACAACCTCAATAGAGGAAATTGAGAAAGAAGCATGTGCGTTGTCCAGAGAGGGAAAATATGTCTTATTTTATTACATGTAGGATATATCAGTAACTACAGACTTTCAGTGGTGGCACATCCATAGGGGGTGTCTGGGCGCCGCCCCTCAGGCAGTCAAAAAAAAAATGATTTAAACATGTCCCTTTAAGAAACAAAACATTTTTTTAAATGTCCTTATGTGCACTGTGTCCCAGCGCCGGGCGCAGTGCAATATGAGGAGCGCCACGTCGATGCAATCATGAGATTGCAGACAAGGCGCTTCATTTGCCCCCAAAAAACTCGCTCTGTGGTGCGGTCCATTGCGACACAGCGACTGGCTGGGTGAGTGCAGTGCATAGACTCAGATGCATTGAGCAGCGCTACCGACATCACTCAAGGAAGTGACGTTGGCACTCGTCTGCTCAGTCCAGCGCGAGATGAAGCTGAGCTGAGCCGATGTTCGGCGGCTGAACTGATGCACAGACTCCACTTCTGTAAATGGCAAGACTTTACTGGTTAGACGGCAGCAGACTACTTTGGAGGTTAGATGGTAGCAGACCCCCCCCCCCCGCTTATCAATATCAGTAATGTTTTTTCGGCGGTAGGATGGTAGCGAGGCGTTTCATTTGCCCCCAAAAAACTTGCTCTGTGGCGCGGTCGATTGCGCCACAGCTTCCAGCGCAATGGACTGGCCGGGAGAGTGCAGTGCTTAGACTCAGATGCATTGAGTAGCGCTACTGACGTCGAATGTGCTGCCTAATGTGCAGAGCCCTGTATATAATGTGCAGCCTGGTATATGATGTGCAGAGCCCTGTATATAATGTGCAGCCTGGTATATGATATGCAGAGCCCTGTGTATAATGTACAACCTGGTATATGATGTTCAGAGACCGGTGTATAATGTGCAGCCTGGTATATGATGTGCAGAGCCCTGTGTATAATGTACAGCCTGGTATATGATGTGCAGAGCCCGGTGTATAATGTGCAGCCTGGTATATGATGTGCAGAGCCCAGTGTATAATGTGCAGCCTGGTATATGATGTGCAGAGCCCTGTGTATAATGTACAGCCTGGTATATGATGTGCAGAGCCCGGTGTATAATGTGCAGAACCCTGAGTATAATGTGCAGCCTGGTATATGATGTGGATTATATAAGGGGTGTGGCTTATGAGAAGTGGGGGGGCAAATGTGGAGGGGCGGGGTCTTGCCCCCCCCCCCCCCCCCCCATACTAAAACGTCACCAGCCACCACTGCTTCTGGTAGGAGGGACAAGTAGATATGGGAAAGTGAAATTGCATTATATGGTTATAATGTTCCTTTAAAGTTGTATATAAACTGATACAAAAAGCAGCGTACTGCAGGTGGTCTACATTTACATAATTATTATCACAAGCCCAAAGCTTCAGACCATTATGCAAGAGTAATAGGAGCTGTTTAATATAAGAGTTTGGAAAGTTCACTGATTTCTTTTAATGCAGTAAAACTGTCAAATTCTGAGGAAAACACAATACAACAGATGTTAGATGGGTATTGGTTACATTAATGTTTCATATAATATAAGCCTGATTGTCTTTGTTACTTCCCGCCCTCGTCTGACATTATTCTGCTGCAAATCACAAAACATTTATTGTAGATTATATTGTGAAGTGACATCTAAAATGTCATCTGGAATATTAGAATAGAATCTGTAGAGCTCATATCTTATTTTCAGCGTGAATCGACTGCCAGTTCCAAAAGATTTAAATATAAATTATGCAAAGCTCTACCTTAAAGAGCATGGGAACCTCCTTAAAGAACATCATTTACGTTTGATCATTTTGATTGCATCCCTTAGTAATATATTCAAAGAAAGTGAAGTGTTTGTAGACAACCAAAGAAAGGTCAGTTTAAAACATATGTCTAGCTAGAAATGTTTTATCTACTTTTGGATAGTGGGAGAAAGGTTAGAACACCTAATGGATTTTTACTGCTACTCAGGGCTTCTTTAGAGAAATTTCCTCTCATTTTCTGTCTTGATGACACAAATTGAACAGACAGGAAGTTGATTGTCCCGGTTGCAGATTGTCCCTCACTTCCTGTCTGATTAAGTTGTTGTCAGTTGGACAGGAAGTCAGGGTAATATATCTAATGGACATACACCTTGACCGTTTCCCCTCCACAATGTTCTGAACGCCAGTGTTCTGTCAGATTAGGAAGCCCATCAGATCAAGCTGACTGACCAAAAATACTTAGGTCCCCGCTAGGAGGGTATAAAAGACAGCTCTTGGTGCCTGCTAATGATTGGTAGCTGGTGGGACCTACTCACAATCATGTGACCACTGTGACAGTTAATCACAGTGGGCAAGTGAAAAGCTGATTTTCCTGTCCTCCGGGGTTCTGTCAGATTATAAAACCCATCAGATCAGGTAATGGAAGTGACGTTCCATCAGCTGACTGACCAAAAATACTAACTGCGCATACTTTCCACCACTAATAGGTTTCTTAATCTGACAGAACATGAAGGTGGCAGGACATGTTGTTACACCCAGCAAAGTCTTGCATTTCACACTTATTTTAGCTGTAAACTTAGCTTATCTACTGAAATTGTTCGAAGGATGTTGGCTCCAACTTGTCTTGCATACACACGGTCACACAAATGTTGGCCCAACAATTATGAGCATAGTGACGTACAAGACGTATGTGATATCTCCATTATGAACGCTAGTTATATCTCTGGCTTTTACTTGATTCCGAGCATGCGTAGACTTTTGTCTGACGGACTTCTGTACACATGATCGGAAAGTCAGACAACAAACATTTGTTGGCGGAAAATTTGAGAACCTGCTAGCCAACATTTGTTGGTGGAAAGACAACAAATGTTCGATGGAGCATACACACGGTCGGACTTTCCGCCAACAAGCTCACATCCAACAATTGATGTTGGAAAAATCTGATCGTGTGTACGGGGCATTACAATGCTTATCCCTCCTTTCCTAGTCTGAATGCCTATGTCCAGGAGATTAGAGAAGGCAAGTCCAAACACTAACTGCAGTGCTATTAAAAATACATTGTATTTTTTAAGTAAAAGGACTTTATTAAATGGCTCTTTAATATTTAATATTTTATTTTTAATATTTTACTTGAATTAGCCAGAGGGTCAGCATGACAGCCAATAACAAGCATTTTTAAAGGGGGAAGTTTTCAATGACAGGCCATGTTTTTCTTCTCAGTAAAGGTTTGCTTTCAAAGATGATTGAATAAATTATACATTAAAACCTTGGATTGTGAGCATAATTCATTCCAGAAACATGCTTGTAATCCAAAGCACTTGTATATCAAAGCGAATTTACCCATAAGAAATTATGGAAACTCAAATGATTCCTTCCACAACCATTTATTCATAGGTCCTTCAGTTTATAGTCCATATAAAATATTATAGCAATGTGATTGGTTGTGTAACTATAACATGTCCATTCACAAATGGAAGCCTCAACAAGGGGATTAGAAGCAAGATCCAGCAGGAGCTAATATAAAAGACAAGAGAGGTGCCTCTAAGCCCTTGTACACACGGTCAGAGATTCCGACAACCAAATCCGTCAGAGTAATTCCTACGGATTAATTCTGGAAGAGGTCCGGAAGTGATGTTGCATACACACAGTCGGACTAAATTGTCGGAAAATCCGATTGTACATAATGTGATGACGTTATTTCGTTACGACGGGACTACATTCAGGCTAGTAGCCAATAGCTTTGGTCTAGGAATTTGATCTGAGCATGCGTGGCACTTTGTCCGTCGGAGTAGGCTACACATGATCGGAGTATGTCCGATAGGAGCATTTTGTCGGAAAATTTTACAGGCAAGTTGGAAAACTTGGTCCGTCGGATATTCCGACGGAAACAGTCCGATGCAGACCACACACAGTCGGAATATCCGACAAAATGGTCCGATAGGACACATTCCGTCGGAATCTCCGACCGTGTGTACAAGGGCTAAGAGTAGCTGCTAATTGTTAAACCTTCATTAAATATAACTGTATTGCTACACTTATGCTCCATACACATGCCAGCAAAAGTCCCATGAGAGCTTTTGGTCAGAAAATGCGACCGTGTGTATGCTCCATCGGACTTTTGCTGGCGGAATTTCGGCCAGCAAAAGATTGAGAACATGTTCTCAATTTTTCGGTCGGAAAAAAGTCCAATTGGAAATTCCGATCGTCTGTACAAATTCCAACGCGCAAAATTCCTACGCATGCTCGGAAACAATTCAGCGCATGCTCGGACGCATTGAACTTCATTTTCTCTGCTCATCGTAGTGTTTGTCACCACGTTCTTGACTATCGAAATTTCGGAGAACTTTTGTGTGACCATGTGTATGCAAGACAGCTTGAGCGGAATCCCGTCGGAATTCTGACGGAAAAACCATCAGAGCTTTTTACGACCAAAATTCCGATCGTGTGTACGTGGCATTAGAGGTGCCTCTCTTCTCTTTTATACTCACATGACACTACATGTATATCAAGACATTGCTTGTATATCAAGTCAAATTTTATTAAAAAATGTTGCTTGTCTTGCAAAACGCTCTCAAATAGTGATGGCCGAACGGTTCGCCCGGCGGTCGTTTCGCGGCGAATTTCCGACTTTCGCCGTCCGCGGGTTCGAACGCCTTTTTCCGTCGTTCGCCCCGGCGGACTTACGTGTTTAATGTATACAAGAACTTTAACCTTTCGTGACACGTTTATCATGTGTTACAGGACAACCAATTGAGACATGACAGCTCATGGACACTTGGACATTCCCCCTAACCTATAAATACACCCGATCCGGTGGCCATTTTACATTCTTTCTTCTGTCACTGTAGGGAAAGGATCCTGTGTGGAGTAGGGACAGAGAAAACGCTAGCTATTTGGTACACAAAAGTTCTTTTCAGGACTGGTATAGGTGTTAGGTCAGCAGCCTGAGTTTCTTTTGTCAGTTTAGATAAAGGGACAGAGCGCTGTATGCTGCTATTTTAGGGACAGCTCAGCCAGATTAGTCTTTCTTCATCATCATCATCATCATCATCATTAGCTGTTACTATCAGGTCCACAAAAGAGCTGTTCCAGCTAATCGTTCCAGCCTACTCTTTTTTGCCAATTTGTATAGGGACAGGCAGGAAGCAGTGTGTCAGGCAGTGAGGATAATTTTAAAGACTTGCTGTTACTATTAGTTCCACAAAGGTTCTTTTCAGGACTGGTATCAGTGGTACGGTAATAGGCTTGTACACGTATAATATTCTTTCTTCCAAATATAGAAAGAATATTATACTTGACTGCTGCCCTTCTGCTGCAGTCTGCTAATCATTCACAACTCACTTGTTCCACAAAGCTCTTTATCAGGACTGGTAACTTGGTCTGTCTAGGGTGCTACGGTACATAGGCTTGGGTGCGGTACAGTCTGCTGTTCTGTAAGGACCGCTATCGGTCCACAATACATAGGGTTGCCGTGCACTACTGCTGACCGCTGCCCTATACTGCAGCAGTCCTTCATTGGTATAGGGACTGACGTACAGTCTGCTAATCACTAACACACAACCTGCTTGGTCCACAAAAGTTCTTATAAGGACTGGTAACTTGGTATAGGGTGCTACGGTACATAGGCCTGAGTGCGTTACAGTCTGCTGTTCTGTAAGGACCGCTATCGGTCCACAATACATAGGGTTGCCGTGCACTACTGCTGACCGCTGCCCTATACTGCAGCAGTCCTTCAGCGGTATAGGGACTGACGCACAGTCTGCTAAACACTAACACACAACCTGCTTGGTCCACAAAAGTTTTTATAAGGACTGGTAACTTGGTATAGGGTGCTACGGTACATAGGCCTGAGTGCAGTACAGTCTGCTGTTCTGTAAGGACCGCTATCGGTCCACAATACATAGGGTTGCCGTGCACTACTGCTGACCGCTGCCCTATACTGCAGCAGTCCTTCATTGGTATAGGGACTGACGTACAGTCTGCTAATCACTAACACACAACCTGCTTGGTCCACAAAAGTTCTTATAAGGACTGGTAACTTGGTATAGGGTGCTACGGTACATAGGCCTGAGTGCGTTACAGTCTGCTGTTCTGTAAGGACCGCTATCGGTCCACAATACATAGGGTTGCCGTGCACTACTGCTGACCGCTGCCCTATACTGCAGCAGTCCTTCATTGGTATAGGGACTGACGTACAGTCTGCTAATCACTAACACACAACCTGCTTGTTCCACAAAAGTTCTTATAAGGACTGGTAACTTGGTATAGGGTGCTACGGTACATAGGCTTGAGTGCGGTACAGTCTGCTGTTCTGTAAGGACCGCTATCGGTCCACAATAGATAGGGTTGACGTGCACCACTGCTGACCGCTGCCCTATACTGCAGCAGTCCTTCAGCGGTATAGGGACTGACGTACAGTCTGCTAAACACTAATACACAACCTGCTTGGTCCACAAAAGTTCTTATAAGGACTGGTAACTTGGTATAGGGTGCTACGGTACATAGGCTTGAGTGCGGTACAGTCTGCTGTTCTGTAAGGACCGCTATCGGTCCACAATAGATAGGGTTGACGTGCACCACTGCTGACCGCTGCCCTATACTGCAGCAGTCCTTCAGCGGTATAGGGACTGACGCACAGTCTGCTAAACACTAACACACAACCTGCTTGGTCCACAAAAGTTTTTATAAGGACTGGTAACTTGGTATAGGGTGCTACGGTACATAGGCCTGAGTGCGTTACAGTCTGCTGTTCTGTAAGGACCGCTATCGGTCCACAATACATAGGGTTGCCGTGCACTACTGCTGACCGCTGCCCTATACTGCAGCAGTCCTTCATTGGTATAGGGACTGACGTACAGTCTGCTAATCACTAACACACAACCTGCTTGGTCCACAAAAGTTCTTATAAGGACTGGTAACTTGGTATAGGGTGCTACGGTACATAGGCCTGAGTGCGTTACAGTCTGCTGTTCTGTAAGGACCGCTATCGGTCCACAATACATAGGGTTGCCGTGCACTACTGCTGACCGCTGCCCTATACTGCAGCAGTCCTTCAGCGGTATAGGGACTGACGCACAGTCTGCTAAACACTAACACACAACCTGCTTGGTCCACAAAAGTTCTTATAAGGACTGGTAACTTGGTATAGGGTGCTACGGTACATAGGCCTGAGTGCAGTACAGTCTGCTGTTCTGTAAGGACCGCTATCGGTCCACAATACATAGGGTTGCCGTGCACTACTGCTGACCGCTGCCCTATACTGCAGCAGTCCTTCATTGGTATAGGGACTGACGTACAGTCTGCTAATCACTAACACACAACCTGCTTGTTCCACAAAAGTTCTTATAAGGACTGGTAACTTGGTATAGGGTGCTACGGTACATAGGCTTGAGTGCGGTACAGTCTGCTGTTCTGTAAGGACCGCTATCGGTCCACAATAGATAGGGTTGACGTGCACCACTGCTGACCGCTGCCCTATACTGCAGCAGTCCTTCAGCGGTATAGGGACTGACGTACAGTCTGCTAAACACTAATACACAACCTGCTTGGTCCACAAAAGTTCTTATAAGGACTGGTAACTTGGTATAGGGTGCTACGGTACATAGGCTTGAGTGCGGTACAGTCTGCTGTTCTGTAAGGACCGCTATCGGTCCACAATAGATAGGGTTGACGTGCACCACTGCTGACCGCTGCCCTATACTGCAGCAGTCCTTCAGCGGTATAGGGACTGACGTACAGTCTGCTAAACACTAATACACAACCTGCTTGGTCCACAAAAGTTCTTATAAGGACTGGTAACTTGGTATAGGGTGCTACGGTACATAGGCTTGAGTGCGGTACAGTCTGCTGTTCTGTAAGGACCGCTATAGGTCCACAATAGATAGGGTTGACGTGCACCACTGCTGACCGCTCACCTATACTGCAGCAGTCCTTCAGCGGTATAGGGACTAAGAGTTTTGTCACAGGGTCATTTAAAAAATGACATGCAGAGGAAGAGGCAGGCCCTTCCGCAGGGGTGGTAGGGGTAGGGCAGGAGCAACAGGCTTGAGCCAAAGTGGGAAGTTGCAGAAGGTGCGTTCAATTACTTTAAAGGATGCACCAGACTTGGTTGAGTGGCTCGCTCAGCCTTACTCTTCTGCACCCTCCTCATCCTCTCGATCTGCACCCTCTTCTTCACTCTCTGCTATGTGCACCCCCAAAGACACTACCACCAACAACACGACCACCACCACCACCACCACATACCTTCCGCTTGAGTCACTGGAATTATTTTCCGATCCATATCAAGAGGACATTTCTGATGCGCAGCCACTCTTGGTATTGGATCAGGAAGAGGAGGTAGCAACAAGCGCTACTCAGCAGTCTGACGCCAGTACCCAGATCAGCCCAAGGAGGAGGTTGGTCCCCGGTGTTGCTGCCTACTCTACTTATAGCGGTGGGGAAGGTGACGTTGATGATGACGTGTCTAGTGATGTCACGTGGGTGCCCACAAGAGAGGAAGAGGAGGGGAGTTCAGAGGGAGATATGGACCAGCAGATAGGGAGGAGAAGCAGCAATGACTTACATTGCACAGCAGGGACAAAGCAGACTGCAAATGTATCAGGAGCGAGTCATCGACCATGTACGGTCACATCTGGCGCTCCCAGGACACCGGCACATGGCTCCGCAGTGTGGGCTTTTTTTAACGTGTCCGCTGCTGACAATAGCGTTGCCATCTGCAATCTTTGCAGTCAACGCGTTAGTCGCGGTAAGCCCAATACTCACCTAGGGACGACCGCCTTAAGAAGGCACATGAGCAGCCATCACCGAGCCCAGTGGGAGCAACGGAACACACAAAGCCACACTGCAGGCTCTCACCGTCCAGCCTCGTCTTCTACTTCTCCTTCTCCTCTCTCCTCACAATTGTCCTCCACTCCACCTTCCATCACGCCAAGCTCACATTTTTCTGCAAAAAGGCAGGCTTCCGTGGGCCTAATGTTTGAGCGTAAAAAAATGATGACGCCGGATAACCCTCTTGCCCAACGGTTGGCGGCTGGCTTGTCAGAACTCATAGCCCGCCAACTACTGCCATATAAACTGGTGGACTCGGAGGCCTTTCGCAAATTTGTGGCCATTGGAACACCACAATGGAAGGTCCCAGGAAGGAAGTATTTCTCAGAGAAGGGCATCCCAGAGCTATATGGCCATGTTCAGCGGCAAGTGAATGTATCTCTGGCACACAGTGTCGGTGCCAAGATACATCTGACCACAGACACGTGGTCTAGCAAACACGGGCAGGGAAGGTATATCAGTTTTACTGCCCACTGGGTGAACCTTCTGACGGCCGTCAAGCATGTAACCCGTGGCACCCGTGTAGATTTGGTTTTACCGCCACGGATTGCATGCAGGCCTGACTCTTCTTCTCCTCCTCCTACTCCATCCTCCTCCCTCTCCTCCTCAGCTGCCTCCTCCTTTTCCGCTGCTAGCGTCTCTTCCACTGCACCGCCCAAGCTCCCCAGAACCTATTCCACATGCCAGGTGAGACGTTGCCATGCCGTGCTGCGTCTGTTGTGCCTGGAAGCAAAGAGCCACACTGGCCCGGCACTCCTTTCAGCTTTGCGTTCACAGGCAGATGAGTGGCTAACACCGCTCAATTTGACAGTTGGTAAAGTGGTGTGTGACAACGGTGCCAATCTGCTTAGCGCATTGAAACAGGGCAAAATCACGCACGTGCCGTGCATGGCACACGTCTTAAACTTGGTCGTGCAGCGATTCCTTGTCAAATACCCTGGGGTCCAGGACATCTTGCGGCAGGCAAGGAAAATCTCGGCCCATTTCAGAAGATCTTACACGGCCATGGCTCGCCTTGCTGACATTCAGCGGCGACACCATCTGCCGGTCAGACGTCTTATTTGCGATTGCCCGACGCGATGGAACTCAACCTTCTATATGCTTGATAGGCTGCTCCAGCAGAAACGTGCAGTTAACGTCTACCTGTATGAACTCTGCGAAAGAAACGGTTCTGGGGAGCTGGGTTTTTTTTCACCGCGCCAGTGGCTGCTCATGCGCGACACATGCAGACTTCTGCGGCCATTTGAGGAGATCACCAAACTGGTCAGTCGCAGCCATGGCGCCATCAGTGACATGGTACCTTATGCCTTCTTTCTGGAGCGTGCATTGCGTCGTGTCATTGATCAGGCTGTGGAGGAGCAGGAGCGGGAAGATGAGGAAGTCGCAATGCTGGATGAATTCCCAGGGGGGGCTACTCTATCTGAGACAAGTCAACAACAGGAGTCTGATGAGGAGTCAGAGGAGGATGGTGCCGGGGCGGATGAGCAGGAGCAAGAAGAGCATGCTTTAAACCTTTCTGGGATCCCTGTTGTGCGAGGATGGGGAGAGGAGAATGAAGAGGACGACATTATCCTGGATGATGAGCAGGAGCCAGGCCACCACACCGCTTCCACTTTAGTGCAAATGGGGGCCTTCATGCTCCAGTGTTTTAATAGGGACCCCCGTATAAAAAGCATGAGGGTCAAGGACCAGTACTGGGTGGCAACGTACTTAGACCCCCGGTACAAACACAAAATGGCGGAAATGTTACCGCCGTCGCAGAGGGCTGTCAGAATGCAGCACTTCCAGGCCTTGCTTCGAGAAATGCTGCATTCTGCTTTTGCGTGCGCTGGCAGAGGAGCAATTCCCACTCCCAGAGAAGGATTTGCGGGTACCAATCCAACAGCGCCTGCAAGAAGAGGCCGGTTTGAAGATGTGTTGGTGACTTCGGATATGAGGTCATTCTTTCAGCCGACCCATCGACAGGTGTCATCCGGATCCAGCATCAGGGAACGCCTAGACCGTCAGGTGTCCGACTACATTGGGTTAACGGCCGATGTGGACGCTCTGAGGAGTGATGAACCCCTAGACTACTGGGTGGGCAGGCTTGACCTCTGGCCAGAGCTTGCCCAATTTGCAATCGAACTGTTGGCTTGCCCCTCATCCAGTGTCCTGTCCGAAAGGACGTTCAGCGCAGCAGGGGGGATTGTGACCGATAAGCGTACTCGCCTAGCTCACCACAGTGTTAACTACCTCACATTTCTAAAAATGAATGAGGCATGGATCTCGGAGGAATTCAACACATGTGATCAGTAGACCATGTATATGTCTATAAACAATTTTTGGAATCAAGCACACAGACCTTCTTAATTCATTTGGCTCACTTCCCTGACCCAAAAAAGCACACCGTACTATATGCCCCTACCCTCCTCTTTGAAGAGGTTGAGCGGTGTCATATTTCTACTGGGGCTGCTTATTATGAGGGGTTCCCACCATCCCTGTGCTGTGCTGACTTCCTCCTGGGTGTTCTTATTATGAGGGGCTCCCACCATCCCTGTGCTGTGCTGACTTCCTCCTGGGGGTTCTTATTATGAGGGGATCACACCATCCCTGTGCTGTGCTGACTTCCTCCTGGGGCTGCTTACGGTGCTGCTGTCAGCGCTGTATGTCACGGAGCTGCTGTCAGCGCTGTATGTCACGGAGCTGCTGTCAGCGCTGTATGTCACGGAGCTGCTGTCAGCGCTGTATGTCACGGAGCTGCTGTCAGCGCTGTATGTCACGGAGCTGCTGTCAGCGCTGTATGTCACGGAGCTGCTGTCAGCGCTGTATGTCACGGAGCTGCTGTCAGCGCTGTATGTCACGGAGCTGCTGTCAGCGCTGTATGTCACGGAGCTGCTGTCAGCGCTGTATGTCACGGAGCTGCTGTCAGCGCTGTATGTCACGGTGCTGCTGTCAGCGCTGTATGTCACGGAGCTGCTGTCAGCGCTGTATGTCACGGAGCTGCTGTCAGCGCTGTATGTCACGGAGCTGCTGTCAGCGCTGTATGTCACGGAGCTGCTGTCAGCGCTGTATGTCACGGAGCTGCTGTCAGCGCTGTATGTCACGGTGCTGATGTCAGTGCTCTGTATTACGGTGCTGCTGTCAGTGCTCTGTATCTCCTGCACCCTCTTGTTTGCCTACCCTGGTCCCTGACCTTCCCTCTCCTCCATTGCCTTCATTAGCTCCATAGTCCTGAATTGTCAGAACAATTTCCCAAATAAAAAAAAAATGCTTGTAGTTATCGATCCCAAATTCACCTCATACATGTATTATGCTATTGTCCAGGTGGTGGGACTACGTGCTACCCCCTAATAATTACCCCGTGGCCGCAAATTCGACCTAAAGGTTTGCGAAATTCGCCTCCCATTGAAGTCAATGGAGCCCGCGGCGAACGGTCGTTTTCGCGAACGTTTGTGTCCGTTCGCGTTTCGCGTTCGCGAAACGTCCCGTCGGAAGTTCGTCCATCACTACTCTCAAACCAAGTTACTCTCAAACCAAGGTTTTACTGTAATTATAGTTTTACTGTTCAACCAGATTATTCTACCCTAAGTGGTAATCGTGTTTATGTAAAATGTTAAAACATCCTGCTTTAATTAAGCCAAGGGTTTCCTTTAATTAAAAATAATTAAAAAAAATGAAATGCTCTTTCATATTACAACTTCAAAGACATTTTAAACCAGCAAATACATTTCGAAAATGTTCTGAGAAGTGTGACACTTCAAACAAATGTGAAGCTAAAATTGATACTGGCTTGTGGTGGCTAACCATAAATTCACACTTCTCACATCTATATGGAGAGTTTGCAATCAGGTGACAATTTTGTCAGCTAGCTAGCCTGTCTATACTTGAGATAATGGAGTGCTGAAATACTCAGAACGACCAATTTTAGATCAGACTTGCTGTCAGATATCTGCCTCTAGACATCTTTACTTGAGTGCTCTGTAATGGCTCAGTTAGAAAAAGCTGATCTAACAGAGGTAATCAAAAATCTCTTCAACACTCTGCCCAGCAAACAAACAGACCTGAGATCTCTGTGCAAAATAGAATAAAAAACTCAAAACTTTTGTAATCAAACAAAATTGATTATACCAATTGAACTTCCAGTCAGGGGCAGATCCGGAGTCTAGTCTCGGGAGGGGCACTGGCAGAAAATAATTTTTTTGTGGGCAATTTATCTCGGAAATACCTGGTGTTGCACTTCAATCATCCTGGCACCATGGTTGTTATGGTGTCAGGATGATTGCAGCCCATTATTTATATTATTACATTGTGATATAAAATGAAATGGTTCAACTCACCATAATGCAGAATCAGTGAGAGCCCTGAGTGTGTCATTTGCCACCATCGCCTGCCACCAGATGTGGCTTGTCACTTGCCACGTCACCTGCCACACGTTGCGGATATTCACTTGCCTGCCACCAGCTGCGGATTGTCACTTGCCACCTCACCTGCCACATGTTGCTGATTGTCACCTGCCACAAGTTGCGGAGTGTCACTTGCCACGTCACCTGCCACAAGTTGCGGACTGTCACTTGCTACGTCACCTGCCACACATTATGGATTGCCACTTGCCTGCCACCAGATGCAGATTGTCACTTGCCACGTCACCTATGACACCTTGCGGATTGTCACTTCCCACATCACCTGCCACATGTTGCGGATTGTCCCTTGCCACATGTTGCGGATTGTCCCTTGCCACATGTTGTGGATTGTCATTTGCTACGTCACCTGCCACACCTTGCAGATTGTCACTTGCCATGTCACCTGCCACACCTTGCGGATTGTCATTTGCCTGCTAAGGTGGTGTTATGCTTGTCTCTTGCTTAGTCGCACCCAGAGTCAGGCAGCAGAGAGATGATGTAATATCTCTGCTGCCTGCGCTGCCTGCACAGTGAGGGTGGAAGTTACTGCAGGGATGCAGGGTGGGCGTGATGTGGTGAGAGATGATGTCATCTCTCTGCTCCCCTGCTCGCCAGCTCAACAATTGGCCAGCCGCCCGCTCACACACCAAGCTGCTCAGCTGCCCACCTGCTCTTTCACCCGCCTACTCACACACCGAGCCACCTGGCCTCACCCACTCTCTCACCCGCTCACACACCGAGCCACCCAGCCGTTGCCCCCCCTGGATCCACCCCTGCTTCCAGTGACCGAGAGAGTGAGAGTGATAACACCAAATTTAACACAGCTGCTCCCCATACACACCTGAGACCTTGTAACACGAATGCGTCACATGACATTGGGGAGGGAAAATGGCTAATTGGGCCCAATTTGGACATTTTCACTTTGGAGTGTACTCACTTTTGTTGCTAGCAGTTTAGACATTAATGGTTGTGTGTTGAGTTATTTTAAGAGGGCAGCAAATTTACACTGTTATACAAGCTGTATACTCACTAGTTTACATTGTAGCAAAGTGTTATTTCTTCAGTGTTGTCATGGGAAAAGATATAATAAAATATTTACAAAAATGTGAGGGGTGTACTCACTTTTGTGAGATGCTGTATGTACTGGAAGTCAGCCATGAACTGGGGTCATGTTGTGTATGTTGCCAGTGTAGTAGAAATTATTAAGCAAAGTGGTTATGATTGATAGCCTCTAGCACTAGGGATGAGCCCGATGTTCACTCGTTCTATGAATACTGAACATTTTGGGACATTTGCGGGAAATTCGAGCACACGTGGAACGCCCCATAATGAACGGCGAGACCGTCAATTCACTGCGAGATCGCAGTGCATTGACGGCTGCTGATTGGCCAAAGCATGCACCTGACCTGCATGCAATGGACAATCTCAGCGCGCTCTGCTGGGAGAGCCATGATTGGCCAAAGGCAGGACTAAGTCCACGCCCCACACTATATAAGGCTACTTACACAGCAGCCATACATAGTTTTATGAATGAGAGCAGCAAAATTACATTTGTAAAGGGAAAATGTCATTTAAAACTGCTCGCGGATGTAATGTATTGCTGGATCAAGGCAATCTAGATAAAAATTAATTTAAAAAAAAACAGTCCCTTACCAGGCCCTTTGGGTCTGGTATGGATATTAAGGGGAACCCTGCTCCAAATTTAACAAAAAATAATTGTGTGGGAGTCAACCCCAAAATCCATACCAGGCCCTTCAGGTCTGGTATGGATTTTAAGGGGAACCCGCAACAAAATTTAAAATTAAATGGCATAGGGGTGCCAAAAATCCATACCAAGCCCTTTAGGTCCCAGATCCTTATCCGAGCATGCAACCTGGCAGGGGAGCAAGAAACCGTACCAGACCACATGCCCTCAACATGGGGTCCCCCTCCCAAAACACATTGTCCCCATGTTGATGGGGACAAGTTCCTTTTCCCAACAAACCTTGCCCGGTGGTTGTGGGGGTCTGCCGGCGGGGGGCTTTTCAGAATCTGAAAGCTCCCTTTAACAGGGGGACCACCAGATTCTACCCCACCTCCTATGTGAGTGGGTATCAGGTACATTGTACCCCTACATATTCACCAAAAAAAGTGTCAAAATGGTAAAAATGACAGGAGACAGTTTGGGACAAGTCTTTTATAAAAAAAAAAGAAAAGAAATGTGTCCCGCGATGTAACTCCATCTTCAATGATGGCGCTAATGACTCAAGATTAAAAAAAAACTGAAAAACTCCACCTCGCTGGGAGGCATTCCGCAACTGCAGGCTTTTTGCAATGACAGCTGTTATATAGCTGAGGGTGGGGCCACCCAGTGATGTAAAAGGGTGACCCCATCCCCTTTGACATTACGTGATGTCACATGATGTCAGAAAAGGCGGGGTCAACCATTTACGTTACCATTTGGCCCCGCACTCAGCTATATAACAGCTGTCATTGCAAAAAGCCTGCAGTCAAGGGACGCCTCCCTTTGAGGCAGAGTTTTTCTTTTTTTTTCGGCACTGTCATCAAAGATGGAGTTACAGTGCAGGACACTTTTTTTTTTTTTTTAATAAAGAACTTATCCCAAATGATCTACTGTAATTTTTGCTATTTTGACAGTTTTTTTGGTGAATGTATAGGAGTACAATGTACCCGATAGCTATTCACAGGGGGGGCGGGATCTGGGGGTCCCCTTATTAAAGGGGCTCCAGTTTTCAATAAGCCCCCCAACTGCAGACCCCCACAACCACCTGGCAAGGGTTGTGGGGAAGAGGCCCTTGTCCCCATCAACATGGGAACAAGGTGTTTTGGAGAGACCCCAAAACACCCTCTCCATGTTGAGGGCATGTGGCCTGGTACGGTTCAGGAGGGGGGGCACACTCTCATGGTATTCCCCTTAAAATCCATACCAGACCTGAAGGGTCTTATGGATTTTGGGGGGGGGACCGACAAGCCATTTTTTTTTTAAATTTGAAGCAGTGTTTCCTTTAATATCCATATCAGACCTGGAGGGCCTGGTATGGATTTTTGGGGGGGGGCATGCTTTTTTGCTTAAAATTTTGGTTCCCCTTACTATTCATACCAAACCCAAAGGACTGAGGGGGGACCCATGCCGTTTTTTTTCAATGATTTTTATCTATATTGCTGAGACCCGACAGCTCATTACAGCGAGCAGTTTTAAATGACATTTTTTCCTTTAGAAATGTCATTTTGTTGTGGTATTGTTCTAAACACGAGAAAGATGCGCTACTTTACAGGCATACTAAGGACAACTCCCAGGTATGATATTTAAAAGAATATTTCATTTTTATTGTTTCACTTTAAGTATTATTAAAATCACTGCTCCTGAAAAAAAACTGCAGTTTTTAAAACTTTTTTTGCATTGATGTCCTCTGGGCAGGACCCGGGTCCCCAAACACTTTTTATGGCAATAACATGCATATAAGCCTTTAAAATGAGCACTTCTGATTTTTCATGTTCGTGTCCCAAAGACTTTAATGGTGTTTGCGTGTTTGCACAAATTTTTTGCCTGTTCGCAAGTACTGGTGCGAACTGAACCGGGGGGTGTGATAGGCTCATCCCTATCTAGCACCAACATCCCAAGGATAAATCGAATTAAGTAAATGAAAGTTTTAAGGTGCATCTAGTGTCAACCTCAGGAAACAACACATATACACATATATAAAAAAATATGAATTTTATTTTAAAAAACATTTTAAATTCTTTGAACCCAAAATAAAAACATATTTAGATGTATATACAACAAATAACATGATCACATAGGCAGCAACTCTTTCTAAATATGTGATGATACATGTGCTTGTGAGTAATTCACTTTTTAAGATATATTTATTTATGCATTTATATCATGTACTATATGTCTTTGATCTATATATGTGTTTATCATGTTAATTGGTGTATATACCTTTTTCAGCAGTTGCATCCCCTGAACACCTGAAGAAGTTTAACATGCGAAACGTATTGGGCTAGACACCTCTCCACATTCTATATAATATATTATGTTCTGGTACTATTAGTTGCGATTACACTTGGGGAAGGTGTTTTTTAGTGGGGTTTTGCTGAACCATATGGTATTCATCTAATGTTTTTATTCTGGGTTCACCAACTCATTTTTAATTTTTCTTACAATAAAATTCATATTTTTTATATATGAGTTTAGATGTGTTGTTTCCTAAAGGGTGACACTAGATGCACCTTAAAAGTCAGATTTACTCAACTTTTTCTTTAGTGTAGTAGAAATTATCGATGGGAAACTGTACTGGGCAACTGAGGTCGCAAAATATTCTTAACGGTTGGGCAGAAGACTCCGAAATTGACCAAAGCAATGAGGAGAAAAGTATAGTGAGAATCTACTGGTAGACCAAGTAAGGGGCTGCCTTCTAGTCAGCTGGCAGCCCCTTGTTTGACCCAATGATAGATTTTCACAGTACCTTTCTTCTCACTGTGAGGGCAATCTAACTAAAGAGGTGATTAGGGGCAAAGGACTTCTGAGTCATACCATCAAGTTAAAATGGAACAGTGAGTATGGAACCTGTAGCCACTGATCTGATCACGTAACCCCAATATGTCCAGCTATAGGGCAACTGAAAAAGTAATTGTTAAATGTTTTTCCAAGCTCTTGTTCCCTCCTTGCTTAAATCTGCTGATGACTCTTTTCCTAACTAATTCACTTCAATCTGGTTCGGTGTCTCATTAAAGCCTTCCATCATTTTTTCAACTTTCCATCTATTAAATCTTCTACCCTTGTTGTTTTAACTTTGGATACTAAAACATATTTTTCTGCCAGTAAATACCTTATACAGCCCACTTCCTATTTCTTGTCTGGTCATTAGCCTAGGTTTATGACATCATGCATAGCTCTCTCTCTCACTCTCGTGAGAGTTTACTAAGAAAGGAGGCTCATGAGTAATAAGAGGGCCAATGAAAGCTGCAGAGCTGGAGGTGTGCCTTTGTGTGTTTGTAAATCCAGGAAACGAGTAGGCAGCAGCTTTAGCTGCCCACAGTTAAAATGGCTGTAGCCAGACTTAGTGGAGGGAGATTTCTGCAGCATAATTAGCAAGTACAGAATCACAGTACACAGTATATAAAAAAAATATGCAAAGTGGTTGGAGGGAAGCTTCAGAATGACAAAGATGTTTTTATTACAAATTATGTGAGTGGACTACAGTTCCTCTTTAACTACTTGCTGACTGGCCATTGCAGATATACTGCGGCAAGGTGGCTCAGCTGCGCAAATTGACGTGCCATTACGTCAGTCCGTGCATGTGATCGTGTGATCGTGTGGGCGTGCACACGATCACTTAATGGCTGCAGTGCTTGAATAGCTGCATGGGGTCACTGTAAAACTTCCGCCTAGCGCATTCACCGCTCCATGAACCACCCAGCAAGGTGAAATTGTGTATCTCAGTTCCTACAAAGTCCATTATATATTTTTCCAAAGTAGTATCTCAAAGTAGAACTAAAGTTTAAAAATAAAACAATTATGAACAGCCAAGGAGTTTATTGCTGAAGATTTCACAATAGTCTGTAGAATATACACAAAGCTGTACATGCACTGCTCAGTTTGCATTCTGTGTGCTGGGATGACTGCACTCCTGAGCATACATATGAGCAATGTCATTCTGTGCTGGTCAATCAAAATGTCTGAAGACTGCCACCCAGAAGAAGCCAGAAAGAATGCTGCCACTGGCTAGGCACTTTGTGGGCATTAGACCATTAAAACTAAAATATGTATTTTTACCTTTTAGTTTCACTTTAAGTTGGTAGGTTTAGTTCCACTTTAAGTAGTGAAGGTAGGATAAAGATGATGACCCTGGAGCTTCTAGGCTTGTGCAATTCGTTTCGTAACGAATCTAAATTCGGCCAAATTTCGCATCTTTCGGACATTCGGATGCATCCGAATGTCTGAATAAAAAAATAATGAATAACAACGAATACGAAAGAAATATAACTAATGAATTTCGAATGAATTCAACATGATTCGGTAATTCTTTAAAGATCTAATGAAGCAAAAGGTCAGCTCAAAGTAAATCTTATAGTCCAATCAGCTAATTAATTTTGTGCCGGAGGATGGATTACTGGTAAAGTGCATTCCTGAGAACTGAGTTAGAAGGGTGTTGTATCGTATTTGAGCCGAGGAGAAGAGACGTTGTCATTGTGTCTGTTAAAAGATTCAATAAACAAATGACTTTCCAAACTACGAATCATTATCACGAATGTCTATACATACATAAATAGCGAATTTCAATGAATACGAACGAATGAATTCGACACTGCGAATAATAACGAATTATCCGAAAACGTATTAGCATAACATAACGAATATAACAGAACGAAATGATGTATTTTACGAATGACAACGAACTGAAACTAAATGAAATTTTCCGTTGTGCACAAGTCTAGGAGCTTCCATCTTTAACCATGTAAGCCCCGGACCATTTGGCTAGCCAAAGACCAGAGCACTTTTTGCGATTCAGCACTGCGTCGCTTTAACTGACAATTGTCACGCAACGTGGCTCCCAAACAAAATTGACGTTCTTTTTTAGAGTTTTCTTTTGGTGGTATTTGATCACCTCTGTGCTTTTTATTTTGTTGCACTATAAACAAAAAAATTGCGAAAATTTTGAAAAAAACGCATTATTTTTTACATTGTGCTATAACAAATATCCCCCAAAAATATATATAATTATTATTTTTTTTCCTCAGTTTAGGCCGATACATATTCTTCTACATATTTTTGGTAAAAAATTTGCAATAACCGTTTATTGATTGGTTTGCGCAAAAGCTATAGCGTTTACAAAATAGGGGATAGTTTTATGGCATTTTTATTAATAATTTTTTTTTATTAGTAATGGCGGTGATCAGAGATTTTTATTGTGACTGCAACATTATGGCGGACAGATCAGGCACCTTTGGCTCGATTTTGGGACCATTCAAATTTATACAGCGATCAGTGCAATTAAAAATGCATTGATTACTGTGTAAATGTGACTGGCAATGAAGGGGTCAACCACTAGGTGGCGTTGTAGGGGTTAAGTGTGTCCTAGGGAGGGATTCTAACTGGGGAGGAGGGGCTACGTGTGACACAACACTGATCACCACTCCGGATTACAGGAAGTTGTGATAAGTGACAGTGTCACTAGGCAGAAAGGGGAAATGCTTGCTTACATTAGCATTTCCCCATTCTTCCTCTCTGTGAAACGATTGCGGGTATCCCTGCGTACATCGAGTCTGCGGGACCCGCGATCACACTCACGAAGCTCCCGGCACGCGCCCGCAAGCCGCCTCTTAAAGGGCAACGTACATGTATGAGATTTTGCCTGTACATGTCCTTCTGCCGCAGTATATCTGCGTGAGGCAGTTGGGAAGCGGTTATAAACCAAGTTTGCTGTAGCAGTTTAAACATTTTTATTATAGAAGGTTCCCTGTAATTACATTGCTTCCTAGTCATGAAAAGTATAAGAAAGTATATTATTGTAGAAATCCACCCAAGTATACCCAAGTATAAGAAATCCTAAAACAATCCAAAAACTTCTGTAGGAATTAATGGAATTTGCCATTTTTGACTTACCACTTCTAATAATAATAATAATAATAATAATAATAATAATAATAATAATAATAAAGTGGAAACACTCTATTTCTTTATTTATGAGCTTTTGCTTATTTGTTTTTTTTTTCAATGATAGGATTGCTTTAAGAAGGGTTGTAGGTAGTAGTTACACATGAGATTTATAAGTTTATAAAAGCAGTTATACGTAAGATTTATACATTTATAAAAATATTGACTTTAATCACACAGGTCGAAACGTGTTGGCAATTTGCATATTGGGTATTTTGATATCATTTTGTGTACTATTGTATGTTCGCATATTTTTGTAGAATTTTAAATGGTGTAACATCACCCAACCAGAGCTTATATTTTAAACGCGGCCATGTTACGTTGCCATTTTTCAATAAAGAATTATTTTTAACTACTTCTCTAACAAATTGTATTTTTGCTACAGAAAAACCCCACTGGGGGAGACCTTCCCATATTGTTTATAAAAATATTACCTTGAATATCTACATCAGTTAAAATATGGATTTCACCATTGACTGATTTTATTTTGTTTGGTTAGGAAATGTATTATCATCATGGATCATTACAAAAATTATATTTAAAAAGATGTTTTACAGACTATACACCTTTTTGTTTCATGTATATATGAAACCACATTTATTTTAGTACAATTCTGCTATCGGTTATTACCAGGATCAACTAATCTCAGGAGGACTTTACAACTACAAAAGCTATTGTTTACATGTACAACTGAGAAATGTGCACAGACCTTTACCAATTCCTTACAGATGGCAACATTGATCCATCCTGAATGGGGCCGTAGTACGAAATCATCGCCGTCATTACTTTACTTGAAGCCAAGGGCTCTATGAGATTTTTGATGAAGAACAACAATCTCACACAAGGTTGCAGAGGGGTCGCTGAGATGAAGATTACCAATTGATCAGTGTTAATGGACCGTAGTAACAATAAACAACAAAAGGCTATGCAAAGATATTGCAGCTTATAGCACTCCAGGGGGAAAAGAACAATTCCCACTACAAACTAACAAATAGGTCAGACAAGTGAAAAAACAAGAGCACTGATTTTTAAGGAGTCTCCGAAAACATAGAACAGAGAATACTGCAATAGGCTGTATACAAATATACAGTATGTTACTTGAGCAGATGATAAAACATGTAAACTCTAGAACAAAAATGTAATATACTGCGGCTTTCCTGATGTGGTGGCCACATTTGTTTCCTTTTTTTCCAGCTCATAGTGATATCTATTGATCCTGATAGAAATCCAATGTCCTTGTAACTGACTGTGTACTAAACTAAATTCTCAATGTTATCAATTTCCCCAGCTATCTACTTTGAACTATACAACCCCTCTTTGCTATGTAATAAAAATGAGGAGAGGGGAGGTGTTTGCAGTTAAAATCAGGTGAGCAACCAAGGTTGGTAACGCTGCTCCACCACAGATACAGTACAGGAAGAAAGTAGGGTTGCACTGATACCGTATTGGTGCCGATACTAAGCATTTGCATGAGTATCTGTACTCATGCAAATGCAACAATACCTGAAACGGATACTTTCAGGCTTGGTACTTTCAGCTGTCAGCGGGATTGCCACACTGACAGCTAAAATGTATAAAAAAAAATTCAAACGCCAAATGCTTGTAACCGTGTGTAATCGCGGTAAACTGTGTTGATAGGGAAATTTTTTCTGATAATTTTTAAAAATGTTGGAAAAAACACAACTTCCACCACATGCTGCTGCCTGCATAAATGGATGAGTTCAGTAGCGAAGAACTCTGGTCCTCTCACGCAATTTTCTACAACTTCCAAGCCTCAGCAACAGCAACATTAGGAGCATTTCCTCACACATGCTCATGATGAGATCCATAGTGAAAACACAAACAATTAGACAGCTATCTACAAGCACAATGCTGCTCTCACAGAATTGCTGAAATAGATGTAGCACCCTGATGTTTAGGCAGGGTTGCTAGTAAATTTACCTGCCAGGTGTAGTTGCCTTGGCCAATTGATAGGAGATCAGTTGATTCCACCCTAATTCTAGGATTGCTGAACTTCTCTCTTCTGTCACTAGATGGCCGGGTATCTGGTGGTATTAGATAAGACAAGGGCATTGCACGGACAGATTAGGAATAGATGGGTATCTCAGCCAATGTGCAGGGATCTTCTTGGGTCCTTTGGCTTGCTGGGGAGTCTATTTATTTGGGTGAGGTCAGGTGATCGAGGTTTTGTACCACCTGGACGGCTGTCTGGGTGGACGTGTGTTGTATTGCCTGGGCTGCTAGGCCAGAGCCTGAGGCCTGTCCTAGGGACATCTGGCTTCTAGGCTGTCTGAGAGCCTATCCAGAAGAAAGAGAGAGCAGCATAGGGTTGGGACTGCGGCTTGCAGTCCAACTAGAAGTGACAGTTCTACCGGCCGGAGAACCTGTCCTGGTTAGAGGTAGAGGGGAAGCTGTCACCAATTAGGGACTATCCACCTTGTTACCAGGGACCACTGTGAGTAGCTGAAGCAAGTACCAGAGCAGTATTCTCACCAACCGGTGAAGAATTTTCAGAATCTTCAGCAGGAGTCAAACCAGGGACCCAGGCAGTGGAGGTGACACTTGCATAGCAGCCTTGTGTGTCAAGCCAGGGACCAAGCAGGCCAGTGGGGTGATGCTTAAGAAGTATCTTGGATGCCACGCTAGGGACCCAGCAGGGATGTGGGGGCGGTGCTTGAGGAAGATACTGAGCAAGAAGGTTGAAGAGCTCAGGGGTACCAGTGGAAGTGGAACAGCATGTCTAGTTAGAGAGACTGGGGGCTCAGTTGAGTGAAGATCTACAATAAGAGATTGTAGAGGAAGTGAAAGAATTCATTGTGAGTTTTGTGAGGAACGGAGAGTGTTGCCATAGGAGACAGCGTGTCTACACATGCAGATGTGGTGTGCAGCTGGGTGCCTTTCCCTGCATGGCTGTCTACTTATAGAAGTCTCGGAGTCTACCAATTAACAATGCAACTACTAAAAGGGTGTCCTGGCCCTAAAACCTCTCTCTCACAGTTCTGTTTAAGAGACAATAAATGTCTTTGCATTGAAGAAGTGTTTGGCACCTATGAATCTACCTTGCACTACACCCAACATGCCTCGTATTCCACTCTATATAGAAGGATGTCAGCTGTCCCTAACTCTGGAGGTCACCATTAGGCCTGGAGTGGCCGGGGACTTGGCTACATAGTTAACAATTTACTTGTTTTTCATGCATTATAGGCATTGGGGAGGGTCTCCTGGGTTATCTTTAAAAAAACGCTTCTAACATCAAACGCTCATAACTGCTGGTAAACTTACATAGACCTGTATGTAAAAGCTGTAAAATGGATGTTTTTCGCTATCTGTTTCCAGCTGTCAAGTTTCCAGCGTTCAGAAAAGGTTTTCAACCGCCCTGTGTACATGAGCCCTTAGCCAGGGACAACCTTCAAAATCCAGTTGAATTTTTTATAAGTCCATAAACAGAGACTTGACATAACGTTGTATGCAATCCAGCATAAAACAGGATCCAAGGTCTGAATTGTGCATGCCAAGGCTAAAAAATAAATACAATTTACAAATCTTTCCTCAATCCGTGAAATATTCAAAACATGTTCACACATTCGACTAATAGTTTCTTTTCCCTATTCTTGTAAAATTGCCATTTAGTTAGAAAACAGTCTCCTGCGGAAATGATTGATAATAAATATATGTAAATGGCACAAAATTCAACTAGGTCGAAAGCAGAAAGGGATAAGTGTTTAAGCAAAGCGCATGTGAACTGTCCAAAGATAAACACTGACTTATAATAATAGTTTTCTACAAGTTCATCAGGAAAAAGAGCCTTCAGGCAGAGCGTTAGAGAATATTTAAATGGCAGAAAAACAAAAGGAAGAAAATGAGCTCAGAGTGAATTAACTCTATGTGATGGAGAAAAATTAAATGCTAACAGCTTGGGGGGAAAGTGGCATGCAGCTCTCATACAGATCACCAAGCGCCAAGACAAAGAGCTACCACTTAGCCAAGTTCAACCTGTCACTTTACAGCAGCCAGAGCATTGACAAGGAAAAGTGATTGTCAATCTGTTATCTGCTTATGACAGTGGACATACTCTAACTGCATTACTATGTCACAATATCAATCAGGCCAAGTCAGAGTTCAATAAACTTTATTGTTCAAAATAGTACATACAACCTCACTAGGCTCCTCTTCTATTTTGCAGGTCAACCAGCTTAGTCACAGAGAAGAACTGCATTACTTTGCTGGCAAACTCACCAATTAGGGTCCATTCATTCATGTGTTGGACTGCATTGCTGTGGGCAGCACTGTTCCTAAGTAGTTAGCACTTCTGCCCAGCAACACTAGGTTGATTGGTGAGTTAGGGACCTTAGGTTGTAGGCACCTTAAAGGAAAAGTTCACCTTTGGGAACATGTTACCAACGCTGCAGCCTCTGCCTGATCCAACTCCCCCTCCCTGTGAAACCAGTACAGGGAGTGGTTCTTAGTTCTTAGATCTTCCAGACTCTGGGTATACCATCTCTGTGCGGCGGACAGCACTTGCCATGCTATAATACAAGATACCCAGTTTGCATGGATCTAGCCGCTGCAGAGAAAGATATTTGTATATATATATTGTTTGCATCTCCTTGGCTCCCTGGGCGCAATCTACCAAATCTGTACTGTGCATATGAAATATCTAACTACTTTGACACAATCTTGAGAACCATCAGCGCCATCTTCAGAGAGTTTTGGGAATGTTTCTATTGCGCCCCAGAAGAAGCGTTCTTTAACGCGAAACATGTCGGGCATTCCTTTGGGACGCTACACCAGTTCATCACCATAGTGACTATACATGCTACGCATTTTTGTACTTTGTACTTGGTTGATAGATAGCCATTACATATAGATATTCAGGATTGTATTATATTCAATACTCAAGTGTGATGTAAAATGCTGATGTAGACCCATGTATATAGATGCAAAAAACTGTGTCAAGTTTTTAACTTTGTGATGTATGTTTTGTCCGTTTTTGAATACATTTATATAAAAACTACCTTTTACATTTTCGATTATACACTTGGTGCCTTTAAAGTCCTAAAGTCCCCACACATCCTTTTCTAAGATCTATATTCATTGAGGATGATGGCACCCCCCTCTCCCTTTTTTAAACACATCATACTGAGATATCCACTGTTCATGCCACTAAGTGTTTTTGCTGATATCTCGTTTTCCCTATAGTATTTTTTCACAGACTGGCATGAAATGGGAGGTACCGTACCATCATCATCATCAAACACACACAGGCCTGCAGGCCGCAGATCTGCAGGCAGACTCTGGTACAATGGGACAGAGGAGGGACTGCAGATAGGGGCAGGGCTAGGGGTCTTTCTCATCTCCCCCTCTCTCTCTTTCTCTCTCAGCCCCCCTCTCCCTTCCCTCTCCCAGCCCTCCCTTCTTTTAGCACTCCCCTCTCTCCAGCCCTCCTCAACCCCCCTCTCTCTCAGCCCTCGCTCTCTTAACCCTCCTCTCAACCCTCCTCTCTTTTAGCCCTCTCTCTCTCAAACCCCCTCTCTCAACCCCCCTCTCTCTGCCCTCTCCTCTCTCAGCCCCCCTCAACCCTCCCTCTCTCAGCCCCCTCACACTCAACATCCCCTCTATCTCCTTCTCAGCCCCCTCTGTGAGCCCCCTCTCTCTAAATCTGCTCTCTCTCTCAACCACCCTCTCTCTCTCAACCACCCTCTCTCAGCCTCCCTCTCTCTCACCCCCTATCTCTCTCTCTCAGCCCCCTCTCTCTCAGCCCCCCTCCCTCTCTCTCTCTCAGCCACCCTCTCTGTCAGCCCCCTCTCTCACTCCCCCACCATCTCTCTCTCTCAGCCCACCCTCTCTCTCTCTCAGCCTGCCCTCTCAATCTCTCAGCCCACCCTCTCTCTCACAGCCCCCCTCTCTGTCCACTACCCTCTCTCCGAGCCCCTTAATCATTCTCTCTCTCAGACCCACCTCTCTGTCAGTCACCCCCCTCTCTCAGTCCCCCTATAAGCCCCTCCCTCTCTCTCAGCCCCACTTTTCTTTTCTCTCAGCCCCCCTCTCTGTCCACCATCCTCTCTCTAAACCCCCTCTCTCTCAGCCCCCATCTCTCTCAGCCCCCTCTATAAGCCCCTTCCTCTCTTTCAGCCCCCCTCTCTCAGCCCCTCCCTCTCTCGTAGCCCCACTTTTCTCTCTCTCAGCCCCCCCCCCCCCACCTGTTTCAAGCAGAAACACTGCACATACTGACTCCTACTACCATGACCACTTCAAATTACTGAAGTGGTCAGGGTGGTTAGAGTGTTCTTTTAATATCTCTCGGAAGGAGTAAACCTCTGTATGTTGATTCCATTTCATTTGATCATCCTCTAGTTGTGTTAAATTGGTGGGCGGGGGGCGCGGAGAAATACCAGAAATGAGTTTTGCCACCTCCCTGAAATTCGTTTTTGCAGGTTGGGATGTCTGCTGTGGAATGTCGTGGTAGTTCATTGATTCCTCACTGTCAGTGTATCTGCTTGCCCATACGGGATGTACGGCACACAGATACTCTAACATATCTGCAGGAGACCAGGAGACAATGCTTTAGAGGCTCCAAAAAATAAAAAATAAAAATAAAGGCACATTTTTTAAAGTTGAAAAAAGTGCATTTATTATTATTTTTTTAAAGTGAACCCAACCTTTAAGGACAGGGGCTGATGTAAATGTACAATATATGTGTAAAGTACTGTGTAAATTGACAGTGCTATACTGTATAAGTGCCTGTAATGATAAACATAGGCCCAAAGCAATGATAAGCTGAAATTGAATGAGTCAATAGGCCCAATTTGCAAAGCATTGTGCTGTTTGAAAAGGTAACATGCTGCATTTAAACTCAGAGTCTCACTCCCCAACCTCCACTCTGAGCTGGACCGCTATGGGGAACTCTCCGGCTACAAAATTAACCCGTCCAAATCGGTGGCCCTCCCCCTAAACATGGGGGCGTCAGAGACGACCCGCCTACGTTCCGCTTTCCCGTACAAATGGGAAAGCTCTTCCCTTAAATATCTGGGGGTCCTCCTTACACCATCATTCCACTCCCTGTATCAGGCTAATTTCCCCCCCCCTCTTTCGGGCGATTAGGGATTTACTACGTAAATGGAAGGCCCACCACATATCGCTCATAGGACGGATCACGTCTATTAAAATGTTGATCCTCCCCAAGCTCCTGTATCTGTTCCAGACATTGCCGATCCCAGTCCCGTACGCACAGTTACGCGCGCTCCAGAAGGACCTGTTGAAATTCGTATGGAACTACAGAAAACACCGGGTCCCGAGCTCTGTCCTGACGGCCTCGCGCTCTGACGGCGGTTTGGCGTTCCCTGACCTAGTCCGCTACTACCAGGCCACTCAGCTGCGGGCCATAGCTTCCTGGTTTCCGCAGAAGTCTTATAATAGGTGGTCGGAGATTGAAAAGATCTGGCTAGCTCCTATACATCCGAACAGCTTCTTATGGGGGGCGAAGACTGATATAGATTCGGGTCGACTACTGGGGCCGATGGCCCAGCTTCGTCTCCTCTGGCGGAAGCTCTCCCGCGACCACAGCCTCCACTCGGAGTTCTCCCTACTGACCTCCTTCCTCTATAACCCGACTATACCGACCAGCTTGACCCACCAGATGTCCTGGCCTTGGGCCTCGCGTGACCTGTTCCACTTAGGGCACCTAGTGGACCCCAGAACACGACGGCTGTTGTCCTTCTCGGAGCTTCAGGCTAAGCATGACCTCCCCCGTCAGACGTTCTACAGCTACCTACAAATTAGGCACTTTGCACAATCTAGGGCCCCTCACTTACGGTTCTCCCCACCCTCTCCCTTTGAGCAGATAATCCTGGCAGGACGGGATCGCAGAGGGTTGATCTCAGACATATACCGCGTCCTCAACGCATACCACTTTCAAACGAAGGGGAAGCACTCCTACATGAAACGCTGGGAGGGGGAATTGGGTGAGGAGCTCCCCCTTGAGACCTGGCAGGCGGTGTGGCGCCAGGCAGCCAAATCCTCTCTGTGTACATTGTACAAGGAGAATTTCTACAAAATTCTTTTCTTCTGGTACCAGACCCCGGATATTCTCCACAGGATATACCCCTCTACCTCGGATCGCTGCTGGCGGTGTCTGAGGGAGCGGGGCTCCCTGTTCCATATCTACTGGGCCTGTCCCCTGATTGCCCCATACTGGCTTACGACCCGTGAGCTGCTCCAGCGTCTATTCGACGTTCCTGTACCCCACTCCCCCAAATTTTTCTTGATGGGCCTGTCCCAACCCGCTCTGTCTAAGCCGAGCCGGAAGCTCCTGCGGCATATCCTGACAGCGGCCCGCTGCCTGATAGCCCTTAACTGGAAGAATCCACTGCCCCCGTCTAGGGAGGCCCTTTACTCCAGGATCAAGGACGTCGAGCTCATGGAGAAGATGACTGCCAGGGTGAGGGACAGGCTGGAAGAGCATGACCTGGTCTGGGGGAGGTGGCGGCTGCTGGAGGATTGATGGTGTACCGGTGTGGACATGGTGAAGTGGACCGTTGGCACTCTATTTCTTTTTCTCTGTCTTTCCCTCTTTCCTTCCTTCTCTCTCCTCTTTTCTCCTCCACTCTTCTCGTTCGCACTACTGATGGTCCTTATTTTGTTTTAAGTTTGGCATGTAAGTTACGCAGCAGACCCCGGGTGGCCTTTCGGACTCCAGCACGGATAACTGACTTTTGGTGTCTTCCGTCCTGCTGTGCATCCTGGGCCGGTTGGTCTGATCCCGCTGTATTTCCCGGTACTGTACTTTTCTGCACTGCCCACTTATGTTGGGCCTCCTGTGTTTTGGAAGCCATGTTACCATTGCTGTATGCCTGCACTACTACTTTTGTTCTGCGACCACGAAAACTTAATAAATTGTTATTTGAAAAAATAAACTCAGAGTAACATGAACTAAGAAAACAAGAATAGCATTGGGCTCCAGTTGTAAAGGAAACAAAATAGTCACAAAGCACTGCAACACATTAACAAAATACAAATCAACTCAAGTGCATTTAGCCTGTGCTAAACTTAACATAAGCGTTGTCCATTCAGCCTCAGTCAATACCAAGGCCATGTTTACTATTTTTGCATATGTCCAAGGCACCAAAGTTAGAGAGTACAGGTTAAACTTACAATTTGTGTTGACTATTTTATTTTGACTTTATTTGGCTTTATCTTGCTTTACCACCTTCAGGCCATTAACTTTTAAAACTAAAATCCTGCCTAAAGACACCACAACATGAAATGGATTTACTAAAGGCATATAGACTGTTCACTCTGCAAGTGCAGTTGCACTCATTTTCCCCGGGAGCTTAGTAAATGTGGTAAATCTCTGCTGTTTTCTGTGCCAGCAAAAATGCATTTCTTATACTTGCATCCGATTGGGTATTCTTTATAATATAAAGATTCACCACATGTACATTTACTAAGGAAAATGAGTGCAACTGCAGCAAAGTGCTTTTAGTAAATCCACTTCATTTTCTTCACCAGAAAAGCCTTTCTGTGTCCCTCTCTAATTAAATTTTATCTTGTTTCTGGGTCTTGCCAATTTCTGGCTCTGCCAATGGCCACCTACCTGTTTAATGAAAGTGTCCATACAAAGGGCTAAGGCAGCCACCAGAATCAAAGAAAACCCCCGAAGTCATACCTTACAAGGGCTATGGATTCACTGTGTAAGGCTGGCCATATATGGATTGTTTGTTTTTCAATCAGCCGCTGGGCTGATCGAAGAAAAACAAACAGATCCACACAAGTGAGGTAGATAGAGGAATCCTTCCCGTTGTGCTATTTTATTCTGACAATGGGGACTCCTCCCCTGTCAGAATACACTGATTAACTCTACAGCTTATTGGCTGCAGATGCTGATCAAATTAATATTGTATAATAGAACTGGTTGAACAGGATACATTTGTGTAATATTTCAACCAGACTAACTACGCAACTGTTTTAGAGAAGTCAATCACTAGACTGACTTCTGTTGAGCAGGAATGGCAAAAGATGGATCAAAATTCGGCAGGTTCAGCTGGGCAAATTTTAATCTATCTATGGCCAGCCTAACATGTCCGAATTGAAAAAATGCACTCATGTGGAGTGAGTCACATGTTCCTCCCTTCACACAAGTACTGGGCATCTCATTTAGCTTCTGGCACTGAACAGAAGGGTGGAGGAGCGAAGAAACGGTAATTATGTGCCTGGTAGGAGTGATGGAAATAAAGCAAACCCAAATGAGCAAAGCACATGTTTGCTTAAATGTGAAATCAATTTGGCAGATAAGGCCCGTGGCTATAGTTGCATATTGATATAAAACTGTAACTGTAAATGAAAAAAAACAAAACGATGAAGGTTAATCAAAGTAATCACCAATAGCACTTGTCTTTCAGAACTTAAGTTTTTAATGCCTGGGAAGTAAAAAACGTATTAGCTGCACAGGCTCTTTCAGCTTTCTGGAACACTAGATTCTTCTATCTCTGACCATCCCAGTACAATGGATTTTTTTTTTTGTTGCTAGAACCTTCCCTTCAAATAAAGATACAATTTTCTGTAACAGAAATAAAGTTATAAAGTGACTTACCTGTAGATCGGCATCAAACTCATGCTTCAAATGTGCCTCCTCTGCTGCTTCAACCAGCCTCTGAAATTAAAGATACATAATGTAAGTTATAGTAGACAATTTAACTTGTAGATTATCCTTCAAGCATACAACAATTATGTTGTTATTAAAGTCTGCTTCTTATATGTAGGATAAATGTGCCCTCCTTTGGACCAAGATAGGATTCATCCAATGTTCTTGGCATTGGTGGACTCCATAGTATCCTGCTGCCACTAATAATGCTGTATATTCCCACTACTAGCACCAAACACCTCTTAGTGAAAGTTGAAATGTATCCAAGTTAAATATGATTTATTTTATTTCCAGATGCTCTAACATAAGCCTAGAGTAGACAAATAATATCAACTATTGTCTCCTATTCGCATCCCTTGCCTGGTTCCAAGGTTTTAGTTAGACATTTAGTTACTCTAGACATACTTAAATAATTATGCCCCCTTTTTTGCATGTGATTATTTTAGCATTAACTACTAATAGAATGCACTATTAGAGGCAGCACGTGGTCTGCTTTATAAGCAGTTAGAAACTGAAATTCAGTGAGTCATTCATTTTTAAAATCAGCACCAGGGACAGTACTTCCATGAATGGTGAGTGTCCCATGTGCAGGTGGCTGCTCTGTTCCGTGAAATTTTCCATCCCATGCCCCCCAGTGCTGTGGGGGTTAATATGAGCAGAAGATCAAAGCTACTGTGGTATCTGGGGTAAATACCATCCCTGGTGCTGAGTAAAAAAAAACAAAAAAAAACACTAAGCTTTTGCTTTAACCAAGCAAACCATCTAACAAAAAAAAAACAAAGAAGCTTCATGTTTCCTGAACTATAGAGGGCTTTCCAACTCCTCTAGACATCCTCTGCACCCCTTCCCCCCTACAGTTCTCTTTCTGAATATAGCCACAAAAGTCCAGAGGTGGAAAAAATAGGGAAACATACAAGAGGTCTTCAAAACATCTCCACACTTTTGTATTTGTGTTGGAAACGGCGAGGGCAGGAAGAGTAGTAATTGGCCGTGTATGAGACTGTCATGTGACTAGTCTGTCTGGCAAGCCAGCTGACCTCACAGTTTAGGAAAAGCAATGTATTTTGTTTTTGAAGAGGTTAAAAAAAGTGCGGAAATTTCTGGAAGAACCCTCGTAATAGGGAAAAAAATATCACCATTTGTATATTTGGATGGTTGATACTGACCCTATAATCTGCCGCCCCAGTTACTATAACATTAATTCTATTATGGCGAACACAGCCCTGCCATCATTATAACACAACTTTTGGCCCCTGCAATTGGTACCAGCATAGCCTCTGCCATCCCATAAACTTCCAATCAGCTTCATGATTTCTGTACTGTTAAGAGTGGGTGTTGCTGGTTAATTCGTACTTCGTATTTCGTGTCCAAAATTCCGTTTCAATTCGTACAAAATACGAATTGCCGTTAGGTTCGTTAACTTGTACGAGCGTTCGTTACAATAAATTTAAAGGCAAAAATATACCTCAATATGACAGTCGTTGCTGATGGAAGTTTGGTTTTTATCCGAAATACGAAATTACATTGAAGAATTTCCTATCCGAAATACGAATTTTCGTTAGATGAGGGGCTCCCACCATCCCTGTGCTGTGCTGACTTCCTCCTGGGGATTCGTAAACAAAAGTTCGTATTTCATACAAAATTCGAACGCATGGCAATTCGTATTTCAGATCCTCCCGAATGTACGAATTTGGGGAAATTCGTACGAATTTGAGATTCGTACGAAACGAATCGCACATGTCTAATGAACACCCTGATAACTATCACAGGCACAGGTGCAAACACAATACATACAGAAGTTACAGGCTTTACCTTCATGATAGGCAAGGAATGTGAATAAAGGACTAAAGTTAATATTATTTAGTAATGCTCTGCATATTATTGGTAAGGAACACTATTTACTGTGTGTTTGGGCATCTGAAAATGAAGTACAACATTTTTAGCTTATTATTGCCCTTATTGTGTAGCCCTCTTGAGCTCTGTGCAGACAGTATGTGGTCCAACTTTCTCAGGCCAGTGAAGAAAAATGTTCTTTAGATTTATAAGATAGATGACTTGGTTTATTTGTTTCACTATCTTATTTTTTTCTGAGCTGTCTGTCCCTGTTATATTTTTTGTTGTCTCCCTCTTCAATCTTTTAAAATGGATCTTCCCAAGAGAAATATTCAAAGTGGCACAGGGGTACCATAGAGAGCACACATTTGAAATGTCATTGTAACAGCTGTGATCCTTAATTGTCTCATGTAATGTGTCCTCAGACTCTGACAGTCTCTTGAACATGTTCCTGGTCTCCAACAACTCCTGTATCATCTAAGCAGTCTTTGACCATCACCTGTAAGATGCGCACAGTTTTTGATCTTCTCTTGCAGCACACCTATAGTCTCTGACCATCTCCTGTCACCTCTCTACGGTCTTTGACAGCCTTCTGTGACATTACAGTCACAGAAATATTATATGTTACTATTTGCTGACATAAGCAGCCACACTGTGGGGATCCCTTATTTCTAGTCAGTTGACCACCACTGCCATTTTTGTTTTTCCTCTATTATCTAACTGGTATTTAAAAAAAAGAATTCCAGGTATTGACATTTCTGCATAGTTACATTAGCTCAACTTGGACCAACCATACCTGAGAGATCCCTCTAGTAGCTGGAAATCAATGTAGCAGACATGGCTACTCCTGTGATCTCCACCAGCTTCCGGGTTTTTATGCCGAGTGGCTGTCCTGCTGCATTATAAATACAGGAGGTAATTTTCTCAGCACAGCTGCCATTCAGTAAACATTTTGCACTTTTTCAATGAATGAAAATAATTCTCTGATTGGACAAGGTGCAGAGGAAGGCAGTGGTGTCCCACTCTTCACCTGTCAGGAACCATAATCCAAGCAGAGACAGAAAATGCAGTTCAGGTTACACCTTGAGTGAAATAGCAAAAAATAACAAAGTTCAGAGACGTAGTCAAAAACTGAAGCCAGGGTTTGGATGCCAGAGCGGGTAATCAGACAAGCCAGGGTCAGGAAGCCAGAAGTCAGCGTAGTAAGCAGCAAAAATATGAACAGGTATCGAAAGATAAGTCAGCCAGGCCAACTCATACACAGGAACACAAGCAGGAACACATTGGAGATCACAGACCACTCAAGGGGCAGGAGGAAATTACCAAAGCTGTTTTAATAGACAAATTCTTCAAGATGAACTAACAAGTTAAACTGTGGCTTTCTGAGTCATGCATCTTTACGGTAATTGAATGATAGTGTCCATGTAATCTATATCACTGCCTTCATTCGTAGACCCCTAAAAAAGTTTTTAATCTACAATGGAAAAAAATATTTCCCATGCAACAAATAAAGCAATAAGTCACCTGCCACAGCAACAGAATTGTGAGATTTGTGATTACTTATAGACTATTGCAATAAACAAAGACATAAAAAAGATCTGCGGCAATGTATATACAATCGCCCACATAATCTGAGATAAACACAGCATTCCCTTTGTAATCACAATCATTGAGTTGTGGATTATGGGGAACAGAAAATGATGACATCTTCAATACCGCAGCCTAAAACCTTTCAAAACCTTTCAAGGAACAACAATGATTTGAATGTGTCTGAGTCACCTAATGAGAGACAAATAAACACTGGATCAATATCACATCATATTGGAAGCCAGCAAACATCATTATAAATTACAATTACAGCATTATTTCACTGTAATCAATGCAAGGAGCATAGAGAACATCACTTATCTGCATTGCTCTATTACATACGTTGGATCAATGGGGAATGTGCTGATGTTATTACTAAAACATTATCTTTTATTATATTTAATATTGGCTTTTATTTTATAAAATATGGACATCCATGTTAAATTTTACATTCATTTTTTGTTCAATTAAGTGGGTGCATTCTTTAAACTGTACCTATAGCCTTGTAGGCTATCATAAAAGAGATGGTTAGGTAAATCAGGTATTAGAATATTTACTTTTAAATTATAATAATTTTAGCATATTTTCAAAGGCTGATATCAAGGACCACCTCCAGTACGGGCAATATTTATGTACAGTAAATAATATATTACAGTATCTAGTAGTGTACAGAGCACATAGAAGCATTTGTGCCAGTCTGTGTAAGGAGATTACAATCTAAGGGTTTGTTTTTTTTTAAATAACGAACATATTATAATTACCTACACTGTGCAGCTCGTTTTGCACAGAGTGGCCTCGGACCTCGTCTTATTGGGTCCCTCAGCGGCTCTTGCGGCTCCTCTCCACATTGTATAACCCCCTAGGAGCAGTACTCTCTCAAGGGGGTTACCTTGCAGGTGAGCTCCCGAGTCCAGCATTTTGCGTCCATAGCCGCGGAAGGTATGACTCAGCCACGCCCCTGGCGCCCACGTCATTGCATTTGATTGACAGCAGCGGGAGCCAATGGCTGCGCTGCTATCAATCTATCCAATCAAGAGCACCTCGGGTAGAGAGACAGCGCGTCCCCATCAGGTCACGTTCTAGGGCTAGGATGCATTAAGGTGAAAAAAACATGAAGGTTTACAACCCCTTTAATCATGGATACACTATGGGGAAAATTGGGAAGAAGTCAATTAACCTGCCGCTATGTTTTTGAATTCTCAAGTAAAATTCTACTTTTTTTTTTCAAACTAAAGTGGTTCTAAAGTCAAAATGTTTATTTTACCTACTGCATTTCCTGTATTAAGATAGAAAATACCCCACTAACTGGTCTATCCCTTCCCATCCTTAAACACTTAGCTGACTCTTGTCATCCCTGCAGTGCTGTCCCAGCTGCAGGCCCACTCCCCTCACTTCCTGCTTTCACAGGAGACACTGAGAGCAGAGGGAGACACAGGCTCCTGCTGCTGTCAAACTCCTGTTAGGAGGGAGCAGGGGTGTGGCATACCAGCACTGTGTGTGTCTGTGGATGCACACATCCGGACTCATGTGCACAGATGTCCCCCTGAGCACTCAGATTGCTAAGGAGGCACTCAGAACAGGGAGACACAGACAACGCTGGGGGGGGGGGGACTTCTAAAAGAGGAGGTAAAAAAAATGCTCTGTACAATAACATTGCACAGAGCAGGTAAATATAACATCTTTTTTATTTTACTTTTTTTTATTTTTTTTGTACATTGCCTTTAAAATGGAAGTAAACCCTTCCAAACAACTTTGACCTACAGGTAAGCCTAGATTAAGGCTTACCTGTAGGTCCAAGTAATATCTCCTAAACCTATATGGTTTAGGAGATATTTGCCCGAAAATGGGCACCGCTGTCTACGGCGCATGCGCCGTAGACAGCGGCACGCAGGCGCACTAAATGCGGCAAGTCCAAGAATGGATTTGCCAAATTTGTCTACTCCCGTGCGCATGCGCGGGAGTGACGTCATCGCGGCTCCGGCGAATGGCAGCGTCGGAGCTCCGAGACGCGACTCCCGTGCGCATGCGCGGGAGTGGCGTCATCGCGGCTTCTCCGCTGTCATTCGTCGGAGCTGCGAGAGACGCCACAACCAAGATGGATGCGGCGGACTACAGGTGACAGCGGCGACTTCGCTGGCTCCTGTGTCAGGTAAGTGACACATAATGAGCTACTATGCGATGCATAGTAGTCCATTATGCTTTACCTTTGCAGGGAAAAAAAGAGGAAGTAAACCCATCAGGGTTTACTTCCTCTTTAATATCAATTTAATTGCATACATGGGCTTATGACAATTATATTCCTTGCTGTCTGTGGCAAAATCTAATGAGCAATAGTTTATTAATTCATATTAATTTGTGTTTTTAATGTTTATATCACGGATCATGGACTTCTAGATATTAGATCCAATCCTGGTACAATACCTTCCAATTATTTAAAATCTAGAATGAAAATATTTAAAATATCAGATTAACCTTTTCATATTTCTACAAAATTAATTCTGCCCTACCTTCGAAACCAGGAGTGTCCAACCTGCGGCCCTGGGGCCACATGCGGCCCAAGACTGCTATAAATGCAGTCCAACAAAAAAATCGCAAATTTACTTAAAAATTTGGATTTTGGGGAGGGGGGGGGGGATTTTTTGTAAACAAACACAGGCAGGCAAAGAATAATATAACAGTGTCTCTTTATAATATTTATATTCCCAAAGAGAATTCTCCCACTCTTCACAATCACACTTTATTCAGTTAAAAAGCTGAAGAACGAGGAGAGGTCTGTGTAAACAAACCTCTCCCCGTGCTTCCTACTGTGGCTCTCACCAATCGTCTCTTCCCTTTTATAGGGAAAGACGATCAGTGATGTCACATGTCAGGCCACGCCCCCTACAATAAAAAAAACACATAACATCATACATAACACCTACACTGCCCCCTAGTGTTTAACTCCTTCACTGCCAGTGTCATTTACACAGGAATCAGTGCATTTAAATAGCACTGATTGCTGTATAAATGACAATGGTCCCAAAAATGTGTCAAAAATTTCCGATGTGTCCGCCATAATGTCGCAGTCACAATAAAAATCGCTGATTGCCGCCATTACTAGTAAAAAGAAAATATTAATAAAAATGCTATAAAACTATCCCCTATTTTATAAACGCTATAACTTTTGCGCAAACCAATCAATAATCGCTAATTGTGATTTTTTTTTTTTTACCAAAAATATGTAGAAGCATATGTATCGGCATGAACTGAGGAAAAAAAATGTTTTTTTTATATATTTTTGGGGGATATTTATTATAGCAAAAAGTAAAAAAATTTAATTGTTTTCAAAATTGTCGCTCTATTTTTGTTTATAGCGGAAAAAATAAAAACCGCAGAGGTGCTCAAATACCACCAAAATAAAGCTCTATTTGTGGGAAAAAAAGGACGCCAATTTTGTTTGGGAGCCACGTTGCACGATCGCGCAATTGTCAGTTAAAATGACGCAGTGGCAAATTAGAAAAAGGGGCTTGGTCCTTTGGCTGCAAACTGGTCCGGGGCTTAAGTGGTTAACTTTACATTTCTCAACATTAAACCACATTTGCTACATAAGATTAGGATGGGAAATAGGGGCAAGAAGGACAATTGGGACTTTATATGAAACACAACACTACAGCATAATGAGTCATTAACATAGGGTAAAGAAGATGGATATTTATTAATACCCTAATGTACTGTCGTCGTGGTCTCATGTAAAGTCCCAACCTATTCGCATTTGCTACATAGTCACCCAATTAAACAGTGCATTGTAAGTTGGAGACATTCTATAAGAACGTTATTCCATTGCATAGCTTGGTGTCATCTAAAAAGACTGAAATTATACTTTTAATCTCAGACCCTTTGTATATGTATAAAAATTTTTGAAAATAAAATATAGAATAAAAAAAAAAAAAAAAAAATCTCAGACCCTATGTCATTTATAAATAAACAGTATATAAAAGTATAACAATGTGACCAAGGAAGGTCAAAAGGTTGGACACCCCTTCTCTAAACAGATAAATACACAGATGAAATATACACATATACATATATACATATATACATACACACATATACATATATATATATATATATAGATATAGATATAGATATAGATATATATATATATATATATATATATATATATATATATATATATATATATATATATATATATATATATATATATATATATATATATGCTGTATATGAGGGATGTTGTAATGGCCAATGGATTTGAATTTCTGTTCATCCATTTCTGAAATATGCACAGCCCCATCTGGCAAGACAGGTGACCAGATTTTATTTTCTTTGCTGCAGTCTTGTCCCTCCCCGGAAAGTAAAATAGGAAAAAAGCAAAATGATGAGCTAATCTCTCTGTCACTCTGCTCTCTCCTGTAATCAGCATGCATTTTATTAGCACATGAGCACCACAGCATATAACTGCAAGTGGCTGATGCCAGTTTGAATACAAATAGCTATACTGCTTGTATTGAAAAATATTTGTGATTACTGTGTGTATTAGCGAATACAGAGTTACAGTAATGTGTTACAGTAATGTCTATCTACCAGAGTTTACTTTTAACCAAAATTAGCAAATTTTTGTTGGCATAGCTTTACTATGGTAAGAGCCTTATGTTACCTACTTTCAGATTAAATTTTTTGAAACTCTCCAAATTTAGGAATAAAAAAGCATAATAAAAAAAAAAAAAAAAAGGATGACATTTTAAGTGTAATTAACGTTAATGCAGCAGAGCATAAATTCTGGATTAAACAATAATATACAATTATTGTAGCATGTAATATAGGAAACTGGATAAGGAGACCAATTCTCGGCAGAACAAATAGATTATACACACAGGAAAAATTATACTTATAGACAGGCGCATCCAATTTCAAACATGTGGCAAAAGAATAGGAAGTTCAATGAGCAAATATTGACCTCTGGTGCTGCTATACTATGGACTGTATAGACAGCAGTGGCGGCTGGTGCTCAAATTTTTTTTTTTTTTGGGGGAGGGGGGCGCAAACAAACTGAAAAAGTCTGAAAAAACAAAATCATCAATTGCTGCCACTGTGCCATAAAACGCAGCCGCTGTGCCATCAATCGCAGCCGCTATGCCCATCAATTGCCGCCACTGTGCCATCAAACGCAGCCACTGTGCCCATCAATTGCCGCTACTGTGCCATCAAACGCAGCCACTGTGCCATCAAATGCAGCCACTGTGCCCCATCAAATACAGCCACTGTGCCATCAAACGCAGCCACTGTGCCCATCAATTGCCGCCACTGTGCCCATCAATTTGCCGCCATTGTGCCCATCAATTTGCCGCCACTGTGCCCATTAATTGCTCCCACTGTGCCCATCAATTGCCACCACTATGCCCATCAATTGCTCCCACTGTGCCCCATCAAACGCTGCCACTGTGCTATATCAAATGCTGCCAGTGTGCCCATTAAATGCTCCCACTGTGCCCATCAATTGCCACCACTGTGCCCATCAATTGCCGCCACTGTGCCCATCAATTGCTCCCACTGTGCCCCATAAGGCGCTGCCACTGTGCTATATCAAATGCTGCCAGTGTGCCCCCTGCCGGCCCACCGCTTTCACTTACCTGTCTCAGTGGGAAAGCTCCTCAATGTCTTCTCCCATCCTTCCCATCTGTCCAATCACAGCGCCTGTCATTTCAGCCAATCAGGTAACGGGTTACAGATCCAAGCACTTTATTGGCGGAGAGGCGGTTTAGTGTTAGGAAAGCGAATATTTATTAGCTTTTCTAACACAGCTGAGTGACCTGGCGCTTGCAGGTCACCTTTTCTGACGCCTATTAGTGCCTATGGCTCTAATCAGGGGCTTCAAAACCAAGACCGAAAAGGGGTCGGGTGCCTGAATAAGGGGTGGCAGTGGCTAGCTATCTATTGGTCGCTAGAGGGGGCGGTGCCCATGCGCCCTTTTGAACGCACCGCTACTGATAGACAGCACATGTGTGGAGGGAGGTAGATACTTTCTCCTGCGAGGGAGAAGAAGGGCAAGTTATATTACTTGCCCTGTAGTGGGCCATGGCCCAGGGGTTAACAACCCCTGGTCTATAACATCCTCTGTGTGCAGATCAGCCCTCTTAGGAGTACTTTCGAGTCCATTTGACATTCTACCATTTCACCCAGCCCTGATGAAGGGGAAATTATGTGGCCCCCAAAATGCATTGTCTGCCTTTTAACCTTGCTGGAACCAACTGAACAATAAAGACTTTGGACTCCCAATGATTTTTATATTTGGCGCTCTCCTTGATCGGTTACACTTGGATTCATAAAATGCAGGCTGAGGTGTGGAGTGTGTAGGACCTTTTGGAGTTTGCCTGCTTGGTGAAGGCCCATGGTCGGAGAAGAGTCGATCACATTACTTTAACAGGCCCTATGACTGAGCTCTCTTAACAGTTTTTGTTTTTTGTTTACACGACATTTATATTCAAAGAGTAGTTCAGGTATATACTCATTTACTGTAAGTGGATGCAGCATCGGTCCCAATTCTGCATCTGCTTCTAAGAATGAGAACTGAGCGATCAATGACCCCTGATAGCTCAGTTCTCAGTCTTCACTGTCAGTCACTGGCTCTCTGCTCTGCCTCACCCCCCAGTGCTCACTGGAGTGTCGGGTTGTGGAGGGGGCGGTAACAGCTGGCGGATCCTGACTATGAAGTCGGGATCGATCCAGAGCCTGGACCGGCTGAGTGATGTCAGCTGAAAATGGGTCACAGGAATGCAGAACGAACTGCATTCCTGTTATCCACAGGAGAGATACAGCCAAGATTATATTTTTTCAGCCACTGGGAGTAAAGAGAAGATGTTTTAAATTGTAAGTTCACTTGTGACATCTAATGGAAAAGGGACAAGTCCTGGAAGTCGCACATCTCTGCAAAACCTCAAAAGAATGTGTATGACAGCCTCAGCCTAGAATCCAACCAGGCCATGCCCCCAACGTGTTTAACTCCGCCCACATAGCAATGTCATCGGCAGGGTTGGCAACCACCAGTAAACTTACTGACAGTTTGTAAAAATCAGTGATTTTTTTACAACTGCCAGTAAATATCAGGGGCTGATAATTTCATGTTTATTTACTTTTTAAGTGTAAATCAAGCAAATGACTTTGTTATAGGTATTGTCAGTGTTTACATATCATCTTTATATTGTTCAAATATTCACTGTGTTCGTTTTCAATAGGAGTTCTGCAATTTCTCTGGTTGCCAATAAAAAATGTGCTTCGCCAGTAAATTTTCCATATTTTGTAAGTAAAAAATGCCTCAAGAAGTTGGCAACCCTGGTAATAGGGAACTTCACTTTCGACAGTTTGACTCTGCCCATATTAGCCCCACATCGTGTCATGTCCCAAAGCTGTCTGTGTTGAAAAGCTGCAGCAGAAATAACTTTGACCTGTCAAGATGGTGGTGGATACAAGGCTAAGAACTTCTTGTTTTGTTGGAAAACAGGATCATAGAGAGAAAGGAAATGACATCATTAACCATGCATACCTCCCAACTGTCCCTGATTTCGAGGGACTGTCCCTGATTTGGAGCAATGTCCCTCTGTCCCTCTTTCCTCCTCATCTGTCCCTCATTTTGTTCTGATATATATAGTTGTATATAAAATGCACTTTTTATCTTTCAAAAAGTGTTTCCCAGTCCTAAACCTTTCATAGAAATGTATAAATTGCTGCGTTTGTACATTTTAAAAGCCGATATAAAGGAATAGTAGTGGTAAAAAAAAGTCCTTGTGGATTTATTTAACCTTTTTTTGGTTAATTCTCCTTTAAGGGGGTGTGGCAGGGGGGCGTGTCCTATGCCTACATACATTTATTAGTAGGTGTCCTTCATTCCTATCTCAAAATGTTGGGAGGTATGACCATGTAGTTCCACTAGGAGGAGCATTACATTATGCGTCACTGCTATGTCATGTATTGACACAGTCAAAAGTATGTGCAACAGCACACTGTGCCGAACACAGGCATCCGACCGACACTCCTGGAAGTGTCAAATCTTCAGAAACCTGACAGAGGCTGCAGCGATGGTACAAACTACAAAGGAGAAGTAGGAGACACGGGCTTCCAGAGAGGTGAACATATTACCTCTTCTATTGCAGGGAACTCACTTTTGGATTTTGTTATGGCCCCAACAGGGTCACTTTAACAGCTTCGGCCCTGGAAGATTTTACCCCCTTCCTGACCAGAGCACTTTCGGCGATTTGGCACTGCGTCGCTTTAATTGCGCAGTGGTGCGATATTACACCCAAACAAAATTGACATTCTTTTTTTCCCACAATAGAGCTTTCTTTTGATCACCTCTACGGTTTTTATTTTTTGTGCTATAAACAAAAAAAGAGCGACAATTTTGAACAAAAAAGTAAAACAATTTTTACTTTTTGCTATAATAAATTTGCCCCAAAAATATATTTAAAAAACACATTTTTCCTCAGTTTATGCTGATGTGTATTCTTCTACATATTTTTAGTAAAAAAAAAAAAAATTGCAATAATCGTATATTGATTGGTTTGCGCAAAAGTTATAGCGTCTACAAAATAGGTGATAGTTTTATGGCATTTTTATTATTATCTTTTTTATTATTAGTAATGACGGCGATCAGTGATTTTAATAGGGACTGCAACATTATGGTGGACATATCGGACACTTTTGACACTATTTTGGGACCATTGTCATTTATACAGCGATCAGTGCTATGTAAATGCCCTATAATATACCTAATAAAAATGTCTAATAACCACTAGGGGGTGATGAAGGGGTTAAGTGTGTCCTAGAAAGTGATTTTAACTGTAGGGGGGGGGGGGTGGGCTTCAACTCATAAGACAGAGATCACTGCTCCCGATGACAGGGAGCAGTGATGTCTGTCATGTCACTAGGCAGAACGGGGAAATGCCTTGTTTACATCCCCGTTCTGCGGCTCCGTGACACGATCGCCGGGAGACCGGCGGACATCGAGTCCCCTGGTCCGGCTGTACGCGTGCCTGCTATGCCTGCCTCTTAAAGGGGACATATAGGTACGCCCAACGTATATCGGCGGCGGTTGGCAAGTGGTTAAAGGATTCTGTAATCATTTCATGCAATAACAAAGGAGTTCTAACTAATTTCATGTACTTCATGTTTACAACATCCGTTTTTCTTGAATATTCGTAAATAGTTTTTATTAAGATGACTAATGGTGATGTACGTTAATATATTTTAATTGGTTGAATGATCAGAGATTTAAAAAAAAAGTTTTGATTTATGTGATCTAAAACACTTAATTGGATACTTTCTGCATAAAACTGTTTGTTTATTCTGCTTTCAGAACATTGGTCTCTCTGCATAGCTGCTATACATAAAACAAGAAACTGAAGACTTTTATTTTTTTTTTTTTCTAAGCAATTAACCCTCTGAGAGCATGGTGTGTTTATTATTTCTCCACCCTTCTCAACAAAACTGGGGCTATATTCAAATGTTAATGCTCAGGCACTGCTTTGAAATACCAGGAAACCTTACTATTTCCTAAAGACAAGTGCCACTAGGTAGTGCCCATTGTCATCACCATGGTCCTTTTTGTTTATCAGTGCCTGCATTCACACGATCATTATGCTTTTTCTGGTCTTAAAGTGTCACTAAACCCACACCCACATGGTGTATTGCATGCTTTATACTCGCTGCTATGAGATTTTTTTATTCTGTATTCTGCAAAAAACCTGGTTGATCCTGCTGCTCTCTATCTCCCCCTTCTGTTCATGCTCCCAATTCAGCTAGGGATTTTGCAGCTGTAGTGGCAACTCTGCACATGCTTGGTTTTCAGTGAGTTTCTATGCTGAGCATTTCCTCCCTATCACATCTGAGCAGCTCACATAACTATAGAGTCACACATGTGGGCATAAACACAGTGGTAAATTACAGCCCATTCCCTCCTTCCCCTTCAATGACCACTAAGCCGCTAAACACAATGGGGGTGGGATATTACATGTAGATTAATGGAGGAATCACCTCCCTCTTATTCTAAGACACAGGCTGGAGGGGCATGACACAGCCTGTGACTGGCACAAATCCACCACACCACGTCATTTGCACAAAATAATAAAGATTTAATTTTAAATATATATTTGCATGGCAATTTAAAACAGTTTTTGATATTATTTATTTATTTTTACTCTGTGTTCCAAAGGCATTTGTTTTCTATTTTGAACATGTGACCAGCAGCAGAGGACTAGAAGCTTATCCTGCTGATGGTTCCTTGCAGACAGGGTGGGAAAGAGTTAAGTCAGGTGACATGTGTATATTGATTAGGAAAGAGGGTGCATAGATGTTTTTTTGTTATTAAAATATACAGTGCCATCACCATTATCTACATACAGAAAGAGAAAAGACAATGTAAATGAAACAGTGTGTGTTTGGTATCACTTTAACCACTTGTCGACCGGCCATAGCCAAAACACGGCTACAGCGCGGCCGGCTTATTCTGGGAGGGCGTCCATGGACATGCTGAATGTTGCTCTCACGCCCCCTGGGGCACGTTCCCAGAAATATCCGTGACCGCTGGGTCTGGAAGACCCAGTGTATCACGGATCACGGTAAATGGCCACTGGTAGTGGCCGTTTACCACGTGATCGCTCCGTCAAATGACAGAGCAATCACTTGTAAACAAACCGGCGTCATGTCATGACAACGGTTCTCCCTCCCCTCTCTGTACGGATCTGTACAGTGGGAGAAGGAGAGGGGGAGAGATCGTTTATAGCAGTGCTGTCGGCTGTAGTGCCCACAGCACTGCTCAGTGCCCATACTCTACAGTACTCTGCAAAACTCTGCAATAATCTGCAATACTCTGCAATACTCTGCCAATACTTGCCAATACTTGCCAATACTCTGCAATACTCGCCAATATTTGCCAATACACGCCAATACTCTGCAATACTCGCCAATACTCTGCCAATACTCACCAATACTCTGCCAATACTTGCCAATACTCTGCAATAAATTTTAACGGAAACAAATAATTTTTTATTTTTTTACTGAATTTTAAGTCTTTTGTGATCTATAGTGCAAAAAATAAAAAACTTAGCAGTGATTAAATATCACCAAAAGAAAGCTCTATTTGTGTGAAAAAAAGGACAAACATTTTTCATGGGTACAGTGTTGCATGGCTGAGTAATTGTTATTCAAATTGTGAGAGCACTGAAACCTGAAACTTGGTCTGATTAAGAAGGTGGTTTAAGTGCTCAGTAGGTAAGTGGTTAAAGCTTAACTCCAGGCTTATGGAACACTTTACATAGTTTGTTTGGGCCAAGCTGGCCAAAATGACAGATGCCCCTCATTTACATATGAGGCTGCTGGATGTGCGGTATAAACTGTATGTAGCTGAGGCCAGAAACAGCATACCACACTACCACACTGTGTTCCAAGTTCGAGCCAAGACCTTACTGTCTCATACCCAGAACACAATAAAGTCTATCTGATCGGCGCTCAGGCATTCAGAGAAAGCAATGTATTCTAGCAATAAATATAATGCTTCCTCTGATTGGCTGAGTCATTGACTGACTCTGAGACTGATTGACTCAGCCAATCAGAAGAAGCTATGTATTCATTGGTAGACTATATAGCTTTCTCTGAATGGCTGAGAGCCAATCAGATAGACTCTACTGTGTTCCGGGTATGAGGCAGGAAGGTCTCGGCTTGAACCGGGGACACAGTGCTGTTTGCTATATAGAGCATCAGCTACATACAGTTTATACAGAACATCCAGCAGCCTCACATGTTAGTGAGGGAAATAGTTTGTACGGGCCAGTTTGGCAGAAAACAAATGTAAAGTGTATCAAAAGCTGGAGTTCAGATTTAATTTGCAAGAAATGGTGTCAACCCTGCCCAGCTGCCGGTGGCTGGTGCTTCATTTTTTGGGGGGTGGCAAACAAATCACCCCCCCCACAGTCAAAGTAATACTCACGCCCTGCGTGTGGCTGCTCTGAGTCTGGAGCCCGGGGCTAATGCAGGCTCTATCATGGTTACTTAATTATTTGTGCATCCCATCCCGGCCCTGGGCTGATTATGGACTCCCTCATAAGACTGGCAGCGAAGCCTCTCACCCCCCCAGGGACCCAACATGCACCTCAGCAGGGTGACAGTGGGCAGGTCAGGGGTGAACGGGGACCCATGGCACTGCAGGCTGAAGCCCTCTGGATGTCGGGGACCCTCTCTGCTCACTCTGGGGGGGTCCTTGCCTGGTCCGCACATGGACATCCCTCCTGCCAGACCTGAGTCTCAGGGAAAGGACAGCTCTGGGAAATGAACGGATATAAAGCTGCCAGGCTCCCCCCTCAGTGCCAAGAAAAAGCTATACACCAACAATATTGCGCAAATGAAAAAAAGAAAAATTGAGAAAAAAAAAATAGAAAAATATAAGCAATAAGCTGCTGACACGCTAAAATTAGGGACTTTTTAGCTGGGAAACATGTCAAAAGTATAGTGTAAGCGCTCAACTTATATATATATGTTTCTTATAGTGATACAAAATGATATGTGCTCGTGTGTGTCAAAATATATATGAAATTACCCCAAAGAAAGGGAATAATACTGTATTGCAAAAAATAGGAAAAATATATAAAAATATATAAAGTGACTTATACATATATATGTGAACCAAAATGGTGACTGTGTGAATATTTATCCCAGAGGAAAAACAATAACTATAAATATATATAAATATAAATAATCACAATGATAGAGTCCATAAACAGATATATAGTCCAAAAAAACGTGCAAGATGTCAATCTGAACGTGTTGTGATAACAGCCAGGATTCTGTGGTATTGTGACCGAAGAAGATAATATTTCACCCTGTGACGATCCCACCACCTTATAGGGTACAGGCTTACCGGATCTATATGACCCTAGCAGACATACGCCTCAGGGGTCAATCAAAGCTTGTGATCCCAGCCAAAATGGTCTCAAGGATTGGATGTATCAATCATGGCATATACGGTCCCAACAAACGACTAGATGTAGTCACTATTCTTCATGTACATATACAAATCCGACAACGACTCAGGCATGGAAGATGAAGAAACAAGGCCAACATGGCATAATAACGTTTTGAAAAAAACCTTTAATAAAAAATTTTGCTAAAACTCACATTTCCAAGATGGACAACAAAGCATGTCAGAGAGAAAAAAGTGGCAGTAGCGGAGTCCTATTATCTTCTTCGGTCACAATACCACAGAATCCTGGCTGTTATCACAACACGTTCAGATTGACCTCTTGCACGTTTTTTTGGACTATATATCTGTTTATGGACTCTATCATTGTGATTATTTATATTTATATATATTTATAGTTATTGTTTTTCCTCTGGGATAAATATTCACACAGTCACCATTTTGGTTCACATATATATGTATAAGTCACTTTATATATTTTTATATATTTTTCCTATTTTTTGCAATACAGTATTATTCCCTTTCTTTGGGGTAATTTCATATATATTTTGACACACACGAGCACATATCATTTTGTATCACTATAAGAAACATATATATATAAGTTGAGCGCTTACACTATACTTTTGACATGTCCCCCCTCAGTGCCGCCTGCTTCTCCTCGGTGGCCAATAAGGTCGCTTCTTCTCTCAGCCAATCAAGCCTTATGACCCGCTTCCTGATTGGCTGGGAGGAAAAGCAGGAAGAAAATAGCAAACATTAATTCGCTATTGTCACACAACTGGATGGGCTCAGGGCGCAGTGCTCTAAGCCCCAACTCCACCCTTTTTTTAAAGCCAATAAGACCCTCAAGCTCTAATCATGTGCTTAAAAAAACACGGAAAAAACGCCCCTTGGCATCCATGCGTCCGGTGCCCTACATGTAGATTAGGGGCTGGGCACATGGATTAGGGGGGCGGTGCCCATGCGCTCCTAATGAATGGACCGCCACTGGCTAAACTACAGAATTATTCCCAATTTTCCCATCGCCACAATATACAGTAGATAATAATTATTTAGTAGTCAAAGTTAAGAGTGCTGATTAGACTCCTTGAGATAGTAGGGGAAGAGTAATCAGAACACAAGACAAATTCAGCCAAGCACCCTTTAAAATTCTACACAATGCCAAGGCATCCCATTCTGAAATGTGAAAAACATAACGCAGCAACATCCACACATCTAGGACACCCAGCGTGGTCAGAGGTCATTTATTCTTCCAAAGCAAACACACCTTTGCACACAGGTACTGACTAGTATCCCAATGCTAACAAGAGAGGGGCAGGGGAGGGGCAAACAAGGGTGCTGTGCAGGTGCCTGATGTCCTTGTTTTCAACCAACCATGTCATTGGTTATTAGGAGGCCAGCGAATAGAAGGTTGTAATGGTGCACAATGAAAACCTGTGACTTTATGTAACTAAAAGACAGGCTCGATCAACCCTTTGGTTTGTATACAATGTTTGGGTATTTTTTAGAAAATTTGCCAAGGCACCGTTTAAGAAACCTGAAGGCACCCCTGAAGAGACCTGAAGGCACCCCGCGAAGCCTGGGAAAACCGGGGTGGAAAAGGCTGAACTAGATGAAATGCTTTTCGACCGCCTCACGCCAATATACGTCGACAGAAGGGCTCGTACAGGGAAACTAACGTACCTGTATGTTGCCCTTTAAGAGGCAGCCTGCCGGCGCATGCCCACGGCAAGCTTTGTGAGTCGGGTCGCGGGTCCAGTGGAATTGATATCCGCGGGGATACCTGTGATCGTCTCACAGAGAGGAAGAATGGGGAGATGCTAATGTAAACAAGCATCTCCCCATTCTGCCTAGTGACAGGATACTAATCACAGCTTCCTGTGATCAGGAGAAGAGATCAGCAATATGTCGCATGTAGCCACGTCCCCCCACAGTTAGAATCACTCCCCAGGACATACTTAACCCCTACACTGCCCCCTAGTGATTAACCCCTTCACTGCCAGTGTAATTTACACAGGAATCAATGCATTTGTAAAGCACTCATTGCTGTATAAATGACAATGGTCCCAAAAATGTGTCAAAAATGTCTGATGTGTCCGCCATAATGTCGCAGTTACAATAAAAATCTCTGATCGCCGCCATTACTAGTAAAAAAAAATTATCAATAAAAATGCCATAAAACTATTCCCTATTTTGTAAACGCTATAACGTTTGCGCAAACCAATCAATAAACTATTATTGCTATTTTTTTTTACCAAAAATATGTAGAAGAGCCACGTCACACGACCGCGCAATTGTCAGTTATAGCGTCGCAGTGCCGAATCGCAAAAAGTGCTCTGGTCTTTGGCCAGCAGAATGGTCCTGGGCTTAAGTGGTTAACATGTATGTTTTTGAACAGATATAACAAACGCTTCCAATAGTGTACTTAAAAGATAAAAAGGTCAAAAATAGGAGAAGTGCATTGTAAGGGTTCACACATACTTTAAATCATTTTCAGAAAGCAAACATCCAAACTGATTCAATTTATTCTACAGGGAGCACTGTGCAAACAGCAAAATGACAGTTTGAAGCGGTATTAAACCCAAAACCAAAAATGTAATATATTGCAGCTTACAAATCAATATACATGGTGACTGCATTTGTCTTCTTTTTTTTTAGCTCTTTATTTCCTTTATTTTCACCTGGTGAGTTATCCATTAAGTGCACTTTCTTTTGATATATTTTAAAAAGTTACACAATTATATTTTTATTAGCATTACAAGTCTCATAACTCTCAAGTCTCATTATTAGTCTCATGACTTTAACCTGTTATCTGCGTTCAAGTTGAGTCCTAAAGATAAGCAAAATTGAAACAAACAGAAAGTCCTTTTTTTTTTATTACTGGCCCTTTAAAAAAAAAATACAGTTCCTTAAGTGCACTGTGTTCAGACGCCAGACACAGTGCCCTTATGGGAAGCGCCACGTCTATGCAATCCCGAGATTGCAGACGTGGCGCTGCATTTGCGGGGGTTTAGCCCGCCTTGCATCATTTTCTGAAGCGCCGAGTAGCATCCGCCTGGCCATAGTAACATATACTACAGGCGCTGGGCAGAAGCTACTTTGGCGCTTCAAATTTGATTGACATCTGACCTCAGTTAGATGTTACTTTCTGTCTCTCTCTCCTATTGCACCCGGGAGAGGAACCAGGAAGTATGCCGCTCCATCAGCTCTGCCAGTGGAAGGAGACAGCGCTGGAGAGGACAACAGCAAGGTAAGTACACAGGCTGCATTTAGTGGGACACAGGCAGGCTGCATGGGGGGGGGGGCAGGCTGCATTTAATGGGACACAGGCAGGCTGCATTTGGGGGGACAGGCAGGCTGCATTTAATGGGACACAGGCAGGCTGCATTTGGGGGGGGCACAGGCTGCATTTGGGGGGCACAGGCTGCATTTAATGGAACACAGGCAGGCTGCATTGGGGGGCACAGGCTGCATTTGGGGGGTACACAGGCTGCATTGGGGGTCACAGGCTGCATTTGGGGGGAGCACAGGCTGCATTTAATGGGACAAAGGCAGGCTGCATGGGGGGGCACATGCTGCATTTAATGGGACACAGACAGGCTGCATTTGGGGGGACACAGGCTGCATTTGGGGGGCAGAGGCTGCATTTAATGGGACACAGGCAGGCTGCATTGGGGGGGGGGGCAGAGGCTGCATTTGGGGAGGTTGAGGCTGAATTTGGTGTCACACAGGCTGCATTTGATGTGACACAGATTGCATGTAAGGAGGGACTCCGCTGGGGGCACCTGATGTAAGGACGGGCTCCGCTGGGGACACCTGATGGCATCTAGTTGTAGGTGACGTGGCTAGTGACACGCTCAGGGCTCCCACTGATTCTGAATTATGGTGAGTTGAATGATTTAATTTTATATTATAATGTAATAATAGAAATAATGGGCTTCAATCATCCTGACACCATAACAACCATGGTGCCAGGATGATTGAAGTGCTAATACCAAGTGTTTGGAGTATCTTTATCTGCTGATAGTTAAACTTTCTAGAATACACATTTCTATTTTTGTGTAGGATCTGGGCCTGCTGTCCTTTCGTTCCTCTCGTCCCCCTCCCTCCATCCCTCGTTCATCTCAGATGCTAACCACGCCACCTTAGAGCCACGCCCACTATTTTCTCAAACCACGCCCGTTTTCACCAAATGGGAGGGGCCAAAAGGAGGGTGGGGTCTAGCGCCCCCCCTCCCCCATCCTAAAACTTCACCAGCCGCCACTGCCCCTGATCTAGACCAAGGATAAAGTTCCTGCCATGTGAACCACAAGTATTTATTTATTTGAGGTCAAAGGGGAGAATCCGCCTTAAAGCTAAAAAGATTAATGCCTAGCAACTTCTAAAAGAACCCTAGTTAAAAAAAGTCTGCTTCAGCATATGGACATTGTACATCAAAAATGTATCTCTCCATCCCTGCACCACCCCCTTTACAACATTCAAATTATATCAATCAACCATTGCTCTATACCCAATTGTAAGCCAGTCCATGAATTATCCATCCATTGGACTTGTTCAGTTAGTCTGTGTAAGATCAATTGTATTTGTGTGAGAGTAAAGTGAAGTATCCCTAGGGGGCGTATTTATGAAACATTATTAATCTGACATTCACCAAACATTCACTGTAGGTGAATCTTCCAGGTGCATGTCTTTTAAATGACATTGAGTAATTTACCACCGGTGAATGTTTGGTGCAAGTTAGATTTACCGTTTTATAAATGTGCCTCAAAATGCCACTAAATTAAATTCTACGCTGATCAGCCATAACTTTATTACCTCTGACAAGTAAAGTGAATAACATGGATTACCTCATTACATTGGCACCTGAAAGCGGGTGGGATATATTAGGCAGCAACTAAACATGTTCTGATAGAAAGGTGTCAGAACACACGGGGCATCAAAGTTTGTTGTGAGGCTGTGTAGCCACAGACTGGTCAGGGTGTTCATGCTGACCCTTGTCCACAGACAAAAGAGCCTACAATGGGCACATGAGCTTTAGAACTGGACCACGGAGAAATGGAAGAAGATTGCCTGATCTGATGACTCACACTTTCTTTTACATCATGTGGTTGGCCGGGTGTGTATGTGTGGCTTACCATGGCACCAAGATGATGGAAAGTCAAGCCAGGGGGAGGCAGTGTGATGCTTTGGACAATGCTCTGCTGGGAAAACGTGGGTCCTGCCATTCATGCGGATGTTACTTGGGATGTACCACCTACCTAAACATTGTTGGTGACCACATATACCCCTTCATGGAATCAGTATTCTCTAATGGCAGTGACCTCTTTTATCAGGATAATGCGCCCTGCCATAATGTAAAAAGGGTTCAGGAATGGTTTGATGAACACAACAATGAGTTTAAAGCCTCGTACACACGATCATATTTTCCGATGGGAATTGTGTGATGACAAGCTGTTGGCGGAAAATGTTTGTACGCTCCATCGGACAAAAGCTGTTGGATTTTACGCGGACAAATGTTGGACGGCAGGCTTTAAAATTTTCTGCGGACAAATGTCTGTTGTCGGATTTTCCAAGCGTGTGTACACAAGTCCGTCGGACAAAAGTCAAAAGTACAAACACGCACACTTGGAAGCAAGGACGAGCCAAAATCGGTCATTTTTGTAAGCTAGCGTCCGTAATGGGGAATTAACATCCGTGACGTGGCAAATTATGAAATCTCAAAATGCAGCTCACATTCTCTTCTTCTTTAATGGGATAATAATGAAGCTGCTTTGCTGGTAATACTGATGTTATTGCAAACAAATTTTCACAAGCTTTTTTCTAGTGATATCAAGAATATTATTATTATGCTTGTTGTTGTTTTTTTTTTTTTTTTTTGATGCAAGCTACCACAACACCATTGTCCCATAGTTATTTATGATCAAAAACACACAAAGTTCGTATCCCTTGTAAATAACACGTTATCTCCTCTGATTCCGCAACATGTCTGGTTGACGAACGGCCATTCAAAAACAAATTAACAAAGCATAACAGCACAAAATTAACAAAACACAAAATAAAATGCGCAAATTAAAAACACAAAACGAAAAGCGCAAAATGAAAAGCTCAAATCAACCCTCACCAAACTTCTACTAACACGAAATTAGCAGAAGGAGCCCAAAGGTTGGGGCCCAAAGCCCAAAGAGCTGAAAAACTATGTAGTACGTCACTATGTTCGTGTTTGTTGGCCATCAATTCCTTGCCGTTTGTATGCAAAACAAGTTCCTGGCCAACGCCCTTCAGACAAAAGTCTGAGTTTTTTTCTGCGGATAATTCAAACGTGTGTACAAGGCTTCAGGTGTTGACTTCCTCCACATTCTCCAGATCTCAATTCATTGAGCATCGGTAAGATGCGCTGGAAAAATAAGCCTGAACCATAGAGGCCCCGCCCTCACAATCTTCAGGACTTAAAGGGTCTACTTCTGAGGGCTTGGTGCCAGATACCACTGCATACTTTCAGAGGTCTAGTGGCGTCCATGCCTCAACGAGACAGGGCTGTTTTGGCAGCGAAAGTGGGACCTACTTAATATTAGGTGGATGTTATGGTTGATCAGTGTATCCCCTGATGGCAGTGGCCTCTTTCAGCAGGATAATGCACCCTGCCACATTGTAAAAATGGTGCAAGAATGGTTTGATGAATACAACAATGAGTCTGGGGTGTTGACTTGGCCTAAACATATTCCAGATCTCAATCCATTGAGCATCTGTAAGACAGGCTGGAAAACCAAGTCTCAACCATGGAGGCCCCACCTCACAACTTACAGGACTTAAAGGGTCTACTACTGACAGCTTGGTGCCAGATATCACAGCTAGAGGTGTAGTGGAGTCCATGCCTTAATGGGACAGGGCTGTTTTGGCAGCAAAAGGGGACCTACGTAATATTGGATGGTTGGTCCTAATGTTATGGCTGATTGGTGTATTCTTTTCAAAGAGACTGACGTTATAACACGTAGCACTAGAGAGCATAACAAATAGCACTTTTTCAATGTTTTTTTGGCATTCAAGTCACATCTTGCATGCATATATTGGTAGTCGTACTGCCAAATGCCAATATTGTGCTCAGTCATACAATCAAAGAATTGGGTGTTAGTAATTCAGTGGGTTTAATTCGAAAATTTTGCAAAATATGGGAAATCAAGAGACAATGGTGGGAAAATTGGATTAATTATGTGCAATTTGTGGTTTCTAAAAAAAGGCTTGTGGGCTGCCAGTGGAAAACAAGTTACCACTTCACATTTATCAAGAGGTGATCTGCTCTAATGTTTAATGGGTATAATTACGATTTGGATAAAAACCACTAGAATTGCTATGTAAATAGAGAGAAAAAAAGTGAACATTTTGGCTGTGGATTACATATCATAATCACTAACACAAATCTGCTGGCATCTTTACATATGAAACTTGTGTGTGACATATTCAAGCAAATATTACGTCGTTTATAAATCTTTAGTATTAGGAGAAATACGGCAGTGACTACCAAACTCTGCATAGTCTTCTGTTGCTGTGCTATTTTGCTTACAGAATATCTAAGCCCCGAAACAAAATATAGTATAATGCAGCTTACCAGTTCATACATGTGATGGCTGCATTCATTTCCTTTTTTTCAGGCTTTTTGTCTTCATCTTCACCTGGTGATCCTGCCAGTGATCACTGCCCCCCACCCCTCTGTGTAAACACTGCCCCCATGCACATTGCCCCCCTACATGCATTGAAAATTTAAGAGTGATGGGGGATCATTATGACCTTTCACCCTTCTCCTATTCCTACACTAAATCATCCCTGTCATCCCTCTCCCAGCCCTGCAGAACATCACTTCCGTCATCCCTTTCTCATGTCTGCAGAACATTACTCCTGTCACCCCACTCCCAGCCCTATATAGCATCAGTCCTTCCACCCCACTTCCAGCCCTGCAGAACATTACTCCTGTCACCCCACTTCCAGCCCTGCAGAACATAACTTCTGTCACCGCACTCCTATGCCTGCAGAACATAATGCCTTTCAACCTACTTCCAGCCTTGCAGAACATCGCTCCTGTCACCCCACTCTCAGTCCTGCAGAACATCACTCCTGTCTCTCTTATCCAGCCCTGTAGAACATCATTCCTGCCCCTGTACAAATTTCCCACCTCAGCCCCCACACGCTCTGCTCCCCCCTCCCCGTGCACATTGCCCCCATCTGTGTAAACACTGCCCCATGCACATTGCCCCTGCTTACACTGATAACTTAAGGGTGATAGGAGGGGAACATTGTGACCTGTCACCCCTCTCCCAGCCCCGCAGAGCAACACTCTCATTACCACTACCGTGCATGCAGATCATTGCTACTGTCTCACCTATCCAGCCCTACAGAACATCACTCCTGACACTCCAATCCCAAACTTGCAGTTTATCACTCCTATCACCCAACTTCCAGCCCAGCAGAACCTTACTCCTGTCTCCCCACTCAAAGCCCTGCAGAACATCACTCTTGTTGCTCCAATCCCATTCCTGAAGAACCTCACTCCTCTCATCCCTCTCCCAGCACTGCAGAACATCACTCCCATCACCCCTCTCCCATTCCTAAAGTACATTATTCCTGTCATTCCTCTCCCAGCACTGCATTACATTACTTCTGCCTCTCTTATCCAGCCATGCAGAACATCATTCCTGTCACCAAACTCCCGGGGCTGCAGAACATTACTCTTGTCACTCCCACTCCCAGTACCGCAGAACATCACTCCTTTCACCCGCCAGTCCTGCAGAATACTCCTGTCACCCCACTACCAGCCCTGCAGAACATCACTACTTTCTCTCCCAACCAGCTCTGCAGACCATCACTCCTGTTGCCCCAGTCCCATTCCTGAAGAACCTCACTCCTATCACACCTCTCACAGTCATGCAGAACATCACTCCCACCACCCCTCTCCTATTCCTGTAGAACACTCCTGTCACCCCACTCCCAACACTGGAAACATAATTCCTGTCATCCCACTCTCAGCTCTGCAGTATATTACTCCTGTCTCTCTTATCCATGCAGATCATCATTCCTGTCTCTTCATTCCCAGCCTTGAAGAACATTACTTCTACTAACCCACTCCCAGCCCTGCAGAACATCACTCCTGTCACCCAACTCCCAATCCTGCAGAACATCTCTCCTATCACCCACTCCCAGTCCCACAGAGCATCACTCCTGTCACCCCACTCCTAGTCCTGCAGAACATCACTCCTGTAACCTCACTACCAGCCCTGCAGAACATCATTCCTATTACTCCACTCCCAGCCCTGCAGAACATCACTCCTGTCTTCCCTATCCTGGCTTGCAGAACATTACTCATGTCACTCCACTCTCGGCCCTGCAGAACATTACACTTGTCACCCCACTCCCAGCATCACTACTATCAACCATCTACACAGGAAATTATGAATGAGTAGGTTCAAGACTAGGTAAATATGAGTATGCTCTACATACACAGTACACAGGTAGATATATATGAGTAAGTATATATTTTAGCAAGAGAAGTTTGCACTCTGCCAATTGTTCTTAAGCATTTTGGAGTATCCCATACCCCCCTCAACCCTATTCTGTAAAATATTTTCAGCAATAAAACTTAAAATAACATCCCTTACACTGTTTAATGGAGTCGGAGTGAATGGACTGTAGTTTATGTGACTGTACTACATAGATAATACCCATTTAATTCTCCCTACTGTTCTTTCAGGGATAGAGCTACATGTGGGGTAAGTTTGAGATATCTTTGTGGTACGGTCAATAGCAACTGACACAAGATTGAGAGTTAAGATGTGCTGTGGATTGTTAAGTGCCTTTACAACAGGAGAGGGTGGTTATGGTGTTTGTCACAGTGAGTTAGCGGAGAAAATAGTTGCCAGTGCACATGTATTTTCAAGTGGGCAGTGGAGGGTTAACTCTCTGCATGGGAGGTTTAGACTCAGCAAGAAGAGACATTGGCGCCAGTGTGTCCCATCCATGGCAGGACCCAAACTCTCTAAATCTTCCACCACTACTCAGCGGGAGAAAGTTGATGTGTCTAAAGGGCCAGGACCAAAAGTGATTGGCTACACCTGTGGTCGTGCGTGAAAATTTGCTAGTAAGATGCAAGGACTGTCTGCACCTAGTGATGGACGAACTTCCGACGGGACGTTTCGCGAACGCGAAATGCGAACGGACCCAAACGTTCGCGAAACCGACCGTTCGCCGCGGGCCCCATTGACTTCAATGGGAGGCGAACTTTGCAAACCTTCATGTCGAATTTGCGGCCACGTGGTAATTATTAGGGGGTAAAACGTAGTCCCACCATCTGGACAATGACATAATACATGTATGAGGTGAATTTGGGATCGATAACTACAAGCATTTTTATTTTATTTGGGAAATTGTTCTAACAATTCAGGACTATGGAGCTAATGAAGGCAATGGAGGAGAGGGAAGGTCAGGGACCAGGGTAGGCAAAGAAGAGGGTGCAGGAGATGATCACCAGCAGCGTGACATACCGGAATGACACATGCACCGTGATAGAGGCATCTGACAGCAGCACCGTAATACAGAGCACTGACAGCAGCACCGTGACATACAGCGCTGACAGCAGCACCGTGACATACAGCGCTGACAGCAGCACCGTGACATACAGCGCTGACAGCAGCACCGTGACATACAGCGCTGACAGCAGCACCGTGACATACAGCGCTGACAGCAGCACCGTGACATACAGCGCTGACAGCAGCACCGTGACATACAGCGCTGACAGCAGCACCGTGACATACAGCGCTGACAGCAGCACCGTGACATACAGCGCTGACAGCAGCACCGTGACATACAGCGCTGACAGCAGCACCGTGACATACAGCACTGACAGCAGCACCGTAAGCAGCCCCAGGAGGAAGTCAGCACAGCACAGGGATGGTGTGATCCCCTCATAATAAGAACCCCCAGGAGGAAGTCAGCACAGCACAGGGATAGTGTGATCCCTTCATAATAAGAACCCCCAGGAGGAAGTCAGCACAGCACAGGGATATCATAAGCAGCCCCAGTAGAAATATGACACCGCTCAACCTCTTCAAAGAGGAGGGTAGGGGCATATAGTACGGTGTGCTTTTTTGGGTCAAGGAAGTGAGCCAAATGAATTAAGAAGGTCTGTGTGCTTGATTAAAAAAATAGTTTATAGACATATACATGGTCTACTGGTCACATGTGTTGAATTCCTCCGAGATCCATGCCTCATTCATTTTTAGAAATGTGAGGTAGTTAACACTGTGGTGAGCTAGGCGAGTACGCTTATCGGTCACAATCCCCCCTGCTGCGCTGAACGTCCTTTCGGACAGGACACTGGATGAGGGGCAAGCCAACAGTTCGATTGCAAATTGGGCAAGCTCTGGCCAGAGGTCAAGCCTGCCCACCCAGTAGTCTAGGGGTTCATCACTCCTCAGAGCGTCCACATCGGCCGTTAACCCAATGTAGTCGGACACCTGACGGTCTAGGCGTTCCCTGATGCTGGATCCGGATGACACCTGTCGATGGGTCGGCTGAAAGAATGACCTCATATCCGAAGTCACCAACACATCTTCAAACCGGCCTCTTCTTGCAGGCGCTGTTGGATTGGTACCCGCAAATCCTTCTCTGGGAGTGGGAATTGCTCCTCTGCCAGCGCACGCAAAAGCAGAATGCAGCATTTCTCGAAGCAAGGCCTGGAAGTGCTGCATTCTGACAGCCCTCTGCGACGGCGGTAACATTTCCGCCATTTTGTGTTTGTACCGGGGGTCTAAGTACGTTGCCACCCAGTACTGGTCCTTGACCCTCATGCTTTTTATACGGGGGTCCCTATTAAAACACTGGAGCATGAAGGCCCCCATTTGCACTAAAGTGGAAGCGGTGTGGTGGCCTGGCTCCTGCTCATCATCCAGGATAATGTCGTCCTCTTCATTCTCCTCTCCCCATCCTCGCACAACAGGGATCCCAGAAAGGTTTAAAGCATGCTCTTCTTGCTCCTGCTCATCCGCCCCGGCACCATCCTCCTCTGACTCCTCATCAGACTCCTGTTGTTGACTTGTCTCAGATAGAGTAGCCCCCCCTGGGAATTCATCCAGCATTGCGACTTCCTCATCTTCCCGCTCCTGCTCCTCCACAGCCTGATCAATGACACGACGCAATGCACGCTCCAGAAAGAAGGCATAAGGTACCATGTCACTGATGGCGCCATGGCTGCGACTGACCAGTTTGGTGATCTCCTCAAATGGCCGCAGAAGTCTGCATGTGTCGCGCATGAGCAGCCACTGGCGCGGTGAAAAAAAACCCAGCTCCCCAGAACCGTTTCTTTCGCAGAGTTCATACAGGTAGACGTTAACTGCACGTTTCTGCTGGAGCAGCCTATCAAGCATATAGAAGGTTGAGTTCCATCGCGTCGGGCAATCGCAAATAAGACGTCTGACCGGCAGATGGTGTCGCCGCTGAATGTCAGCAAGGCGAGCCATGGCCGTGTAAGATCTTCTGAAATGGGCCGAGATTTTCCTTGCCTGCCGCAAGATGTCCTGGACCCCAGGGTATTTGACAAGGAATCGCTGCACGACCAAGTTTAAGACGTGTGCCATGCACGGCACGTGCGTGATTTTGCCCTGTTTCAATGCGCTAAGCAGATTGGCACCGTTGTCACACACCACTTTACCAACTGTCAAATTGAGCGGTGTTAGCCACTCATCTGCCTGTGAACGCAAAGCTGAAAGGAGTGCCGGGCCAGTGTGGCTCTTTGCTTCCAGGCACAACAGACGCAGCACGGCATGGCAACGTCTCACCTGGCATGTGGAATAGGTTCTGGGGAGCTTGGGCGGTGCAGTGGAAGAGACGCTAGCAGCGGAAAAGGAGGAGGCAGCTGAGGAGGAGAGGGAGGAGGATGGAGTAGGAGGAGGAGAAGAAGAGTCAGGCCTGCATGCAATCCGTGGCGGTAAAACCAAATCTACACGGGTGCCACGGGTTACATGCTTGACGGCCGTCAGAAGGTTCACCCAGTGGGCAGTAAAACTGATATACCTTCCCTGCCCGTGTTTGCTAGACCACGTGTCTGTGGTCAGATGTATCTTGGCACCGACACTGTGTGCCAGAGATACATTCACTTGCCGCTGAACATGGCCATATAGCTCTGGGATGCCCTTCTCTGAGAAATACTTCCTTCCTGGGACCTTCCATTGTGGTGTTCCAATGGCCACAAATTTGCGAAAGGCCTCCGAGTCCACCAGTTTATATGGCAGTAGTTGGCGGGCTATGAGTTCTGACAAGCCAGCCGCCAACCGTTGGGCAAGAGGGTTATCCGGCATCATCATTTTTTTACGCTCAAACATTAGGCCCACGGAAGCCTGCCTTTTTGCAGAAAAATGTGAGCTTGGCGTGATGGAAGGTGGAGTGGAGGACAATTGTGAGGAGAGAGGAGAAGGAGAAGTAGAAGACGAGGCTGGACGGTGAGAGCCTGCAGTGTGGCTTTGTGTGTTCCGTTGCTCCCACTGGGCTCGGTGATGGCTGCTCATGTGCCTTCTTAAGGCGGTCGTCCCTAGGTGAGTATTGGGCTTACCGCGACTAACGCGTTGACTGCAAAGATTGCAGATGGCAACGCTATTGTCAGCAGCGGACACGTTAAAAAAAGCCCACACTGCGGAGCCATGTGCCGGTGTCCTGGGAGCGCCAGATGTGACCGTACATGGTCGATGACTCGCTCCTGATACATTTGCAGTCTGCTTTGTCCCTGCTGTGCAATGTAAGTCATTGCTGCTTCTCCTCCCTATCTGCTGGTCCATATCTCCCTCTGAACTCCCCTCCTCTTCCTCTCTTGTGGGCACCCACGTGACATCACTAGACACGTCATCATCAACGTCACCTTCCCCACCGCTATAAGTAGAGATCTCGGAGTAGGCAGCAACACCGGGGACCAACCTCCTCCTTGGGCTGATCTGGGTACTGGCGTCAGACTGCTGAGTAGCGCTTGTTGCTACCTCCTCTTCCTGATCCAATACCAAGAGTGGCTGCGCATCAGAAATGTCCTCTTGATATGGATCGGAAAATAATTCCAGTGACTCAAGCGGAAGGTATGTGGTGGTGGTGGTGGTGGTCGTGTTGTTGGTGGTAGTGTCTTTGGGGGTGCACATAGCAGAGAGTGAAGAAGAGGGTGCAGATCGAGAGGATGAGGAGGGTGCAGAAGAGTAAGGCTGAGCGAGCCACTCAACCAAGTCTGGTGCATCCTTTAAAGTAATTGAACGCACCTTCTGCAACTTCCCACTTTGGCTCAAGCCTGTTGCTCCTGCCCTACCCCTACCACCCCTGCGGAAGGGCCTGCCTCTTCCTCTGCATGTCATTTTTTAAATGACCCTGTGACAAAACTCTTAGTCCCTATACCGCTGAAGGACTGCTGCAGTATAGGTGAGCGGTCAGCAGTGGTGCACGTCAACCCTATCTATTGTGGACCTATAGCGGTCCTTACAGAACAGCAGACTGTACCGCACTCAAGCCTATGTACCGTAGCACCCTATACCAAGTTACCAGTCCTTATAAGAACTTTTGTGGACCAAGCAGGTTGTGTATTAGTGTTTAGCAGACTGTACGTCAGTCCCTATACCGCTGAAGGACTGCTGCAGTATAGGGCAGCGGTCAGCAGTGGTGCACGTCAACCCTATCTATTGTGGACCGATAGCGGTCCTTACAGAACAGCAGACTGTACCGCACTCAAGCCTATGTACCGTAGCACCCTATACCAAGTTACCAGTCCTTATAAGAACTTTTGTGGACCAAGCAGGTTGTGTATTAGTGTTTAGCAGACTGTACGTCAGTCCCTATACCGCTGAAGGACTGCTGCAGTATAGGGCAGCGGTCAGCAGTGGTGCACGTCAACCCTATCTATTGTGGACCGATAGCGGTCCTTACAGAACAGCAGACTGTACCGCACTCAAGCCTATGTACCGTAGCACCCTATACCAAGTTACCAGTCCTTATAAGAACTTTTGTGGAACAAGCAGGTTGTGTATTAGTGTTTAGCAGACTGTACGTCAGTCCCTATACCGCTGAAGGACTGCTGCAGTATAGGTGAGCGGTCAGCAGTGGTGCACGTCAACCCTATCTATTGTGGACCGATAGCGGTCCTTACAGAACAGCAGACTGTACCGCACTCAAGCCTATGTACCGTAGCACCCTATACCAAGTTACCAGTCCTTATAAGAACTTTTGTGGAACAAGCAGGTTGTGTATTAGTGTTTAGCAGACTGTACGTCAGTCCCTATACCGCTGAAGGACTGCTGCAGTATAGGTGAGCGGTCAGCAGTGGTGCACGTCAACCCTATCTATTGTGGACCGATAGCGGTCCTTACAGAACAGCAGACTGTACCGCACTCAAGCCTATGTACCGTAGCACCCTATACCAAGTTACCAGTCCTTATAAGAACTTTTGTGGACCAAGCAGGTTGTGTATTAGTTTTTAGCAGACTGTACGTCAGTCCCTATACCGCTGAAGGACTGCTGCAGTATAGGGCAGCGGTCAGCAGTGGTGCACGTCAACCCTATCTATTGTGGACCGATAGCGGTCCTTACAGAACAGCAGACTGTACCGCACTCAAGCCTATGTACCGTAGCACCCTATACCAAGTTACCAGTCCTTATAAGAACTTTTGTGGAACAAGCAGGTTGTGTGTTAGTGATTAGCAGACTGTACGTCAGTCCCTATACCGCTGAAGGACTGCTGCAGTATAGGGCAGCGGTCAGCAGTGGTGCACGTCAACCCTATCTATTGTGGACCGATAGCGGTCCTTACAGAACAGCAGACTGTACCGCACTCAAGCCTATGTACCGTAGCACCCTATACCAAGTTACCAGTCCTTATAAGAACTTTTGTGGACCAAGCAGGTTGTGTATTAGTGTTTAGCAGACTGTACGTCAGTCCCTATACCGCTGAAGGACTGCTGCAGTATAGGGCAGCGGTCAGCAGTGGTGCACGTCAACCCTATCTATTGTGGACCGATAGCGGTCCTTACAGAACAGCAGACTGTACCGCACTCAAGCCTATGTACCGTAGCACCCTATACCAAGTTACCAGTCCTTATAAGAACTTTTGTGGAACAAGCAGGTTGTGTGTTAGTGATTAGCAGACTGTACGTCAGTCCCTATACCGCTGAAGGACTGCTGCAGTATAGGTGAGCGGTCAGCAGTGGTGCACGTCAACCCTATCTATTGTGGACCGATAGCGGTCCTTACAGAACAGCAGACTGTACCGCACTCAAGCCTATGTACCGTAGCACCCTATACCAAGTTACCAGTCCTTATAAGAACTTTTGTGGACCAAGCAGGTTGTGTATTAGTGTTTAGCAGACTGTACGTCAGTCCCTATACCGCTGAAGGACTGCTGCAGTATAGGGCAGCGGTCAGCAGTGGTGCACGTCAACCCTATCTATTGTGGACCGATAGCGGTCCTTACAGAACAGCAGACTGTACCGCACTCAAGCCTATGTACCGTAGCACCCTATACCAAGTTACCAGTCCTTATAAGAACTTTTGTGGAACAAGCAGGTTGTGTATTAGTGTTTAGCAGACTGTACGTCAGTCCCTATACCGCTGAAGGACTGCTGCAGTATAGGTGAGCGGTCAGCAGTGGTGCACGTCAACCCTATCTATTGTGGACCGATAGCGGTCCTTACAGAACAGCAGACTGTACCGCACTCAAGCCTATGTACCGTAGCACCCTATACCAAGTTACCAGTCCTTATAAGAACTTTTGTGGAACAAGCAGGTTGTGTGTTAGTGATTAGCAGACTGTACGTCAGTCCCTATACCGCTGAAGGACTGCTGCAGTATAGGTGAGCGGTCAGCAGTGGTGCACGTCAACCCTATCTATTGTGGACCGATAGCGGTCCTTACAGAACAGCAGACTGTACCGCACTCAAGCCTATGTACCGTAGCACCCTATACCAAGTTACCAGTCCTTATAAGAACTTTTGTGGAACAAGCAGGTTGTGTATTAGTGTTTAGCAGACTGTACGTCAGTCCCTATACCGCTGAAGGACTGCTGCAGTATAGGTGAGCGGTCAGCAGTGGTGCACGTCAACCCTATCTATTGTGGACCGATAGCGGTCCTTACAGAACAGCAGACTGTACCGCACTCAAGCCTATGTACCGTAGCACCCTATACCAAGTTACCAGTCCTTATAAGAACTTTTGTGGACCAAGCAGGTTGTGTATTAGTTTTTAGCAGACTGTACGTCAGTCCCTATACCGCTGAAGGACTGCTGCAGTATAGGGCAGCGGTCAGCAGTGGTGCACGTCAACCCTATCTATTGTGGACCGATAGCGGTCCTTACAGAACAGCAGACTGTACCGCACTCAAGCCTATGTACCGTAGCACCCTATACCAAGTTACCAGTCCTTATAAGAACTTTTGTGGAACAAGCAGGTTGTGTGTTAGTGATTAGCAGACTGTACGTCAGTCCCTATACCGCTGAAGGACTGCTGCAGTATAGGGCAGCGGTCAGCAGTGGTGCACGTCAACCCTATCTATTGTGGACCGATAGCGGTCCTTACAGAACAGCAGACTGTACCGCACTCAAGCCTATGTACCGTAGCACCCTATACCAAGTTACCAGTCCTTATAAGAACTTTTGTGGAACAAGTGAGTTGTGAATGTTTAGCAGACTGCAGCAGAAGGGCAGCAGTCAAGTATAATATCCTTTCTATATTTGGAAGAAAGAATATTATACATGTACAAGCCTATTACTGTACCACTGATACCAGTCCTGAAAAGAACCTTTGTGGAACTAATAATAACAGCAAGTCTTTAAAATTACCCTCACTGCCTGACAACACTGCTTCCTTCCTGTCCCTATACAAATTGGCAAAAAAAGAGAACGATTAGTGGTTACTGGAACAGCTCTTTTGTGGACCTTGATAGTAACAGCTAATGATGATGATGATGATGATGATGATGAAAGACTAATCTGGCTGTCCCTGTAGCATACACCGTCCTTTCCCTTTCTCTAAACTAACAAAAGACACTCAGGCTGCTGCAAGAATCAGCAGCACAGCAAACCTATCAACACCTAACACCTATACCAGTCCTGAAAAGAACTTTTGTGTACCAAATAGCTAGTGGTTTATCTCTCCCTACTCCACACAGGAACCTGTCCCTATCTTAACAGAAGAAAGAATGTAAAATGGCCACCGGATCGGGTGTATTTATAGGTTAGGGGGAATGTACAAGTGTCCATGTGCTGTCATGTCTCAATTGGCTGTCCTGTATCACATGATAAACGTGTCACCAAAGGTTAAAGTTCTTGTATACATTAAACACGTAAGTCCGCCGCGGCGAACGACGGAAAAAGGCGTTCGAACGTGCGGACCGCGAATGTCGGAAATTCGCCGCGAAACGACCGCCGGGCGAACCGTTCGGCCATCACTATCTGCACCTGCCTGCTATGGGGAAAAAGCACCAGAGAGGCCGGTACAATGGAGGAGCCGGATGCTGCAAGTGCACCAGGTGAGCCCCTGGGGAAGGAAAGTGATGAGAGCACAGATCCAAGGTCACAAAAATTTGAGCCTGAATCATTGAAAGAGGGGGTCAGTCAGTGGGGGTCCTCTGAGTGCGATTGGAGAGACTCAAAGTACGGGGTCATCCACAATGGATGACAGAGTGCCAGAGATTAAAGTCCACCCACCAAATTGCTAGAGAGTGCTCTTTGATTATGCTTGGAGAAGAATAATGAGGAAAGAAAAGTTGATCTATCCCCGTCACCTGCCTGCATGCAAGCCACAGTGTAACATTTGGTGTATAAAGATCTCCCTGAGTGACTTTTCCGACGGATTTTGACCGACGGATTTTGTCCAAAACTGGTGTTGCATACACACGGTCGGACAAAATTGTTGGAAAATCCGATTGTTGGTAACGTGATGATGTTATCGAAATTCTCTACAAACGATCGGACTTTGTCCGATCAGATCATGTTGTCAGAAAATTTTTATATCCAGCTCCCAAACTTTGTTGGTCGGACATTCCGACGGAAAAAGTCAGATGAAGCCCACACATGGTCGGATTAGCCGACAACACGGTCCGATCGGACATTTTCCATCGGAATGTCCGACCGTGTGTACAAGGGCTAATAGTGATACAAACAATAATAGTTCATTTTGACAATCCAATATAAGCTTACTTGATACTCCTTTTATGTTGTGAGTGCTGCCTATCCCCCTCCCATCCCTTTCCGCAGTTTTCTTGATTCCCTGCATGCTTTTAACCTTCTCATTTACTCATTCCCTTGATTCCTTTCGATTTTTAAGGATATGTTCGGAGGCATGCCTTTTACAAAAGTTAATTGCACTTAAAGATTTTTTTGAAACATTTAATGGTTATGAGCATCAAACACAACCAAAGCATTTGGGGGGGGGGGGGGGGGGGGCGGGAACCCTACCCTTTCTTCAGGGCTTGAGCAGTCGGTGTTAATAGAATCATAATAGAATGCACAAGGGTTGTTAAGAGTTGATGAAGACTGGCATCTCCTTATGGCTACTGACTTAGCTGGCTGCTCTTAGTGCCCTTTAGGAGATGTTAATCTTCATCAAGCCTTAACACAGGTCCCCTAGTGCATTCCATTCTTTTACCATCGACGGGCCCTGAAGAAGCGGGGCACTTTTTCCCCTGAAATACGTTGGCTGTATTTGATGTTCTTAACCTTTGCCTTTCAAAAAGACTTTTAAGTAAAATTAACTTTTGTACCAGGCATTCCTCAGTACACGTTCAAAAATGTTCCTGTCTGCTGAGCCCTCCTTTTGTCACAATTAGAAAGGTAGGGGAGTAGGACCAGAATAAGGTTCACCCGCACTATCATTTCAGCATGGATTTGCTTCTTTGAAGACAAACGCAATTTACTGTATCAGAACCAATGTTCACTTTTGTCTGTCCATTGCTATCATACACACATCAGAATATTGCTTTATAAAGACCACCTATTGCATGGTACCTTGCTGCCTGCACTATAAAGCAAAAATTCTGCATTGCGGCACAGAGATATGAATGGGTCAGATTGTACTGTATGACATTTCTGTTTGACGCAGTTTCCCCGTGGTAGGTGATTGCGTTGGGTTGATACTGTTGTGAACTGCTTAGTGGTGAATGAAGCCTGATACCGCAGGCAAACGCAGAGATGTGAACAACCCCATACAGAATATTAGCGTTTTAATGACAAAGGATTACCTCTGTTTGATCTGAAAACTTTTTGTTCACATAATTAGGTCACAATAACCAAAGCCTAATGCGAAACTCACTTCGCCTCGAAATATTCATTACCTAGAAAATTATATTTTTTTCATTCTAATACACAAAACACAGACCTGCTAAGATTTATTTATTTGTTTTACTAAATCGCTCAGCAAAGAAAAAAAAAAGTGTCTGCAGGGATCAAGCTTTTCAAACAACTATAATATCAATTAAAACCACACTCTATTTACAGCTAACACAATCCTAATTAAACAGCTTGGCGTTCTGTTCTGGCTTTAGAGAAATTCAATGAAAGGTCACACAGGCCTCTTGACATTGCTGGATTATGTGTTTGTTTGTCCAAGTGTGGAAGGAACAGTAATCATTGCTTGCCGCAGCTGAGGTAAAAATGTCGTATTTAAATGCAACCAGGAATAAATAAGAACCCCCCTCCTGCATTCCTCTGGATTAACTGTGGGTATAGCAGACCTAGAACCTTCAGGGCCTGGTGCAAGAAACCATGAAGGGCCCCCCTGACCCCCAGCCAGGGTTCTTCCTTCTGAGCTCAATGGCAGAATGCTAGGGCCTGGCCGCAAGTGCGGCCTTTGTGACCTTGTTGTTTCGCCACTGGTGTCAGTCGTTTTTTATTTTTGATGTTTTATTTTTATTTTTTTTTGCTATTTATTTATATATTTATTTATTACAATATTATTATTTTTTTAGGAGACCCATTGGGGGCTTTGGTGAAATATCAGGGGTCTAAACAGATCTCTGATCTTTCAGGCCCCAGTCTCCTTCTCTGTAGCCTACTATTTTTCAGTTATGAAAGATCGTAACAAGTCACTGACTCTCCATTCCGAAAAGGAATGGGCAAGTAAATTACACATTTGCCCATTTTACCTGCTCTCCATTCTGACACTTCCCCTGCAGCAGCCGGTGGCAGAGGGGAGAGGAGAACTTGGCAGAGCAGTGGGGGAAGAGGTGGGAAGCCAAAAAAAAGCACTTGCGGGGGGGGGGGGGGGGGCAGCATAAATAAGCTGGATAGAAGAAGCAGCAATGGCAGCTGTATATAGAGAAACCAATCTGTCAATTTTTCTCCTGCACCACTAAATGCCTGCTTCTCCTCTTCACCCTCCCGTAGACATTCAGTGGTAGAGAAATTGAGAGATTGATTCCTCTATATGCACCACTTTTCCTATCCAGGCATACAGGGGGTCACACGTACCGCCTGCATCATGGGGTCAGTTTGCAATTGCCACTCCTGCAACCCCTGTAGGTTCACCCCTGGGGTACAGGGTTCTTTATATGGAGATTTTCTGTTTATTTATTTATTCTATTTATAATTTTTTTCTTCTGGTTGAACTTGATGTAAAGTGGGGCTTATGTAATAATTTGAATAAACAAATTATAATTACAAAAACGCAGGCTTGTGCATATATCAGACCCTCCAACATGAGTAAGGTACAATACCTAAACCTGAAAACAAAAATGTAATACATTGCTGGTTACCAGTCTTTAGATAAGATACATGCATCAGTTTTATTTTTTTCACTTCTTCCCTCTTTATTTAAACCTAGTGGTTCTAACTGTTAGAACAGTTCCTGTCCTAGTGTCAGGATGCCAACTGGAACAGAGGTGTACGTGTGCCAATGCGCAGGCTACGTACTTCCCCCAGTGGGCACATGATTTCGCAAAAACATGCGCAGATATGTTGTGTGGATGTCTGTGCTTTCAGGCGCACATTCGTGTGCATCTACTTCCATTACTAGCACCAAACACCCTATTAAAGGAAGGAGTAGTACCAAATGGTCGCTGAATGATCTTCAACTAGTCCTACTCCCGTGTATCCTAATCCAGTGCTTATCCCGACTTTTTGTTACCTTCTCGGACTGCCCCTGGATTTTCTTCTATCTGATTCCTGGTTGTGACCTCAGCTCGTTTAAGGACTTAATTTCTACTGATCAATCGTGTATGACTCTGGCTTTGGTTCCTAACCACTCTGTTATCTCCAACTCTGCTGACCACTAGTGTATGACCTTGATTTGGCTCCAGACCCCAACCGTCTCATCTACATCTTATTGCTCACCAGTTCCCTATTCTATCCAATCACTATAAAAGTTTAAGCTAGAAATATGCTTTAGGAAAACTAAAAGAAAAACCTGTAGGCCACTGAGTTCTCTGATCCAAATGGTGACACTTTCTAACATACCATCACAAACATGTAAATGTTTATACCTGCCTCTTTTCACAATGATAGTTGGCCTAACTCTCAGCTAGTTTGACAGATGGTCAGATGGTGTCCGTTTATGACAACCCTCCTACTTGCCTCTAGTCTGCATTCTTTCTTGTAATATCTCCCTTTTCCTCCAAAAAATCTCCCTCCTTCCTACCAAAAACTTTAAAGTACACCTTTTATAAGAGAATTTTATAGGCTGCCATTGCTAACTTTTACATTTGAAAATTATTGTTCCCTGGCTGTCAGGCTGTGCTTGTTCCAGGTCCGAGACTCAAACATTTTGGAATCAGACACATCCAGCATTTTCAAAGAGAGGTCAGAAATGGCTGACATGTGCCTAGCAAAACCATAGGGTGCCTAGGATTATGTGTGTATAGTAGCTTTTCTTAACAATGTTACCATGGAGGATACCATGCAATACATTTTAAGCCTTGAGGAACCCCTGCTAAAAAAAACTTTATCTACAGCTCTCAGTAAATTAGGGTGATCATCAACAAAAGAGGAGCCTCTTATGTTGGTGATCAATGGAAAACATCACCTTACATTGGTGGTGAGTGGAAAAAGACCCCCCTTACATTGCCCACCAGTGGAAGAAATCCCCCACTCAAGTTAGTGGTCATGTGGAAATGTGCCTGGGGGTCAGTAGAAAGAATGCTCAGTTACATTGGGGGTCAGTTGGCCTGCCCCCCTTACGAGGGTTGTTAATGGGGGAAATACCCCCCCCATCTATATGAGCTAAAAAGATCCCTGGTGCCAGTGGTTACTTATATGAGAGTCTCCATCAAGTCGATGATCAACCTTTCACAGCTGAAGGAACCCCTAGCAACCTCTGAAGTAACTCTAAAGAACCCTGGTTGAGAAAGACAGGTCTCTAAGTTTCCCATTCCAGTGTAATTGCCCGAAGTAAACAGTTATTAAATTTGTCACTTCCTTATTGCATATTGACCTTTTCACTATTTTAGTAGCAACCTTCAACTCTAGGCTCTAAAAAATCAATGCTGAATATTTTAATCCATCTATTAGCATGTCAACCAAACTCTATCTCCTACACATTGCTGCCATTAGAAGTTCTGATCTTTATAGTTAGATCATGATTTTAACTTTACAAAATTAAGATCATAGAGAACGCTGTTCTCCTACATGAATCAGAGATGAATAAAATATTGTAAATTGCTGTTTTGACTGCTTAGTGGGGTGACAGGTTGAGATTATCCCTGACAGCTGTCTGAGCTAATCAGTGTCTCACTTAGGAGGCTGAAAAAACTTATGCACAGTATTAAGAGTCAACCCAAGTTTAAAAGAAAAAGAGTTGATATTTTTGTCAAAGAACAGAGGATTTCAGTGTGATATGCAGAATAGGAAGATGAAAAAGATGGTTTAACAGCAAGATAAAGACTTTACACTGTATATTATTCATGTATGAGTGAGGAACAAAGTTCTCTGACCGAATTTGGATGAGATATAGGCCTATGCGTCCTTCCCAAAATATTACAAGTAAAACACCTAAGCAAATGGGACTTTAAAGGTGCCCTCTGAAGTTTTACAACATCAACTCAACATAGCGTAGAATTCTTAATAATTTTTTTCACAATGACCTCAAATATTATCAATTATCCCATAAAATGCATATACTTTATGTAGGCCACCAAAAGCCAATATAAAACAAGGGCCTCCACAAATGCTTCACATTCTTCCCTCAACACCCACCCCTTCAGAATTATTTTCTATATTTATCTTGATGCAAGAGGTATCTCCCCTTGTCTTGCATGTCAAAGTTTTTGTATTGGCCTTTGGTGGCCCTGTCAGGGATATACTGTAGCAAGATGGAGATATGTGCGTGCAGCAGCGTGTGTGTGCTCGCACGTGCGCTAACCTCTGCTTGGCACCAATGGGCCTATAAAAGAATAGCAGCTGCACTTGTGCAGTGCTGTTTGATCTGCAGCTTACCTGTGTTTTGAAACCTGTACCTGCTCTCTGTTACTTGTACTGACCCGGCTCTGCTGACATACCTGCTATCTCCCATCCTGACCTCGGCCTGCCCTGACTTTGCTAAACCTCTCATACGTGATATCCTGTTGCCAACTACTGCCTGTCCATTTGACTTTGCTCCAGCCTGCTGCCTTGCTCTATCTGATTACCTGTGTTTGACCCGGCTTGTCTCACCCTGCTGCAGTCTGCTCCTGATCCTGCACCACCCAGCATACTGGATCGCTGACCTGCATCTGCTTCTGCTGCCATCTGCATTCTGGTCCTTCTTGGTGATCCCTCATCTGCCCTTCTGTGACAGCTACCACAGATCGCACAAGCACTCCTACCTCGCTGCACTCTCGAGGCCACTGTCCTAATTCCAGTGGCTCCTGAGCCAGGGCTGTAAGAGAGGTCTCCTCCTACAAGTCAGTAACAGGCCCATATATGTGCTTTTTTTTAGACTCTAATTATTATTTTTTAGGCCAATGTGAATAAAATATTAGGAGGTTTACGCAATGTTGAGTTGATGTCTTAAAACTAGGAAGGGTACCTTTAAAGTCACATTTCCTTAGGTATTTTACTTGTAGTGTTATGAGGAACGTTGGTGTTAGCTTGTGCAATCCCAGCAATCTCCAAACTTTCCAAAATATTCTGAAGCATTTACAAAAGGTAATTCACGAGAAGCAGTTATCATCGATTAAAAGGTACATTTTTTATTACAACAGTAATGCTACTGTGCCAGACCGAAGTGTCAATATTAATGACAGGTCCACTTTAATCTTGCTCAAACAGTACAGCGTTAAAAAGCTACAGAAGTCATACAATCCTTATCAGTAGAGTTTAATTAAAGCACGTTTCTTGTAACATTTGTGATCTCTGCATCAAGTTATTAAATGAGCAAGTTAGTTTGCAATATATAAATGCTTGTTATTCGATTAATTAAAAAGAAACATAAACAGGTTGCTTTTAAAGATGGAGCACACGGATGAAACACATGCTAATTAATGACTTTGCACTGGTTTGTGTCGTGGAAAAATGTGATATGCATGACTTATTCGAGCGTGACATGTTTTATTATGAAGTGCTTTGGGGGCTACAAGACAGAGTTAACAGGGAGTGAAAATATGGGTGTAAATGGATGCTAAATATTAATAGCTCTGGAGAAGCTCAGTGCAAATGATAGCTGATGGGTAACAGTCCGTTTTCATGGATGAATCCAGAAAGATAACTGGGAGAGTATTTCTGATTCTGAGGCACCTTCTTCCCTGGGGCTATTTGAAAATCCGAGGCAATGAGGGAGCTATTTCTACTGAAACTGTGCAAATTGATGAAGCTGATTTGGAAGAAATTAAGAACTGAGATGTCTGTATTCTGCATAGAAGTCCATGATCGCTGAAGAACTTCTTATGTAAAACTTCATATAAATCACATATAAATCACAGGGTCCTAAAGTATAAGAATAGTGAACACTTACAATATTATTAAACAGAAATGTATTTAAATCTTATTTAATTAATGAAAAAATAATATATTAATCACCATTATATTTGTTTCACGGTCACTCTACCTGATTCTGATTGTTTGTAAAAGCTCCTTTGCTTTTGCTCATCTGAGGACATTTTACTTCTGCCAGATCCATGAGTAGCAAACAGGTAAGTATAAGGCCCCTTTCACACGGACGGATAGAATGATGCTTTTAGCTGCGGATTTTCTAGTTTTCTACCGCAGCTAAAAGCACACAATGCTTCCCTATGGCCCCATTCACACACAGCGTTTAGCCGCGATTTCGTTACATGCGGTTCGGTGCGAATAGAAAAAATAGAATTGAATGGGTCCAGGTGCGATGTAGCGCAGCTATAAGCACATAACCGCAGGTAATCGCAGTCTTTTTGTGTCAACTGCGGATAGCAGCGTGAGAAGGGATTCAAGGGACCAAAAAAAAAAAAAAGGGTTGCTATGGGAACGGCTATATTAGATAACTGCGGCTGAACGCAACTGCACAGAAACGCACGTAAATGCAGGTAATTGCACTGTACAAATGCAGCTGATCGCTGTGCCTGGAGTCTTGAATTTCACAGAAAAAATAAACATGCTAAACTGCGGCAGAACAGCCGTCCATGTGAAAGGGGCCTAAAGCTGCATTCACATTATGGCATTTCGTGAATGTGCATAATAGCCAATTTCAAAGTGCAATGCCCATATTATTTGCAAAGTAGCCTAAGCACCTCTTTGAGCCATGCATTTTTAACAACACATTTTGCAGCATTTGTCACAAGTTTTGTTTTTATGCTAACTTGCGCGCGTTTATTTTGACGCACTTTGGGTGCTATTAACCACTTAAGCCCCGGACCAATTTGCAGCCAAAGGACCAGGTCCCTTTTTGCGATTCGGCACTGCGTGACTTTAACTGACAATTGCGCGGTCATGCAGCTTGGCTCCCAAACAAAATTGGCATCTTTTTTTTTCCATAAATAGAGCTTTCTTTTGGTGGTATTTTTTGCGCTATAAACAAAAATAGAGCGACAATTTTGAAAAAAATGCAATATTTTTTACTTTTTGCTATAATAAATATCCCCAAAAAATATCTAAAAAAAAAAAAATTTTCCTCAGTTTAGGCCGATACGTATTCTTCTACATATATTTGGTAAAAAAAAATCGCAATTAGTGATTATTGATTGGTTTAAGCAAAAGTTATACCGTTTACAAAATAGGGGATAGTTTTATAGCATTTTTATTAATTTTTTTTTACTAGTAATGGCGGCGATCAGCGATTTTCATTGTGACTGCTACATTATGGCGGACACATCAGACATGTTTGACACATTTTTTCGACCATTGTCATTTATACAGCAATCAGTGCTATTTAAATGCACTGATTCCTGTGTAAATGCACTGGCAGTGAAGGGGTTAACCACTAGGAAGCAGTGTAGGGGTTAAGTGTGACGTGTGTGTGTTTTTTTTACTGTAGGGGGCGTGGCTTGGCGTTCGACATCACTGATCATCTTTCCCGATGACAGGGAACAGATGATCAGTGACAGTCTCACTAGGAAGCACGGGGAGAGGTTTGTATACACATACCTCTCCCCGTTCTTCAGCTCTGTGACCCGATCGCGGGACACCAGCAGCAATCGTGTCCTGTGGCCATGGTCACAGAGCTCAGGACTGGGTCGTGGGTCGTGGGTCGTGCCAGCGGCGCATGCACGACCCACAGCTGGGCACTTAAAGAGCAACGTACCTGTATGTTGATGTGCCCAGCCGTGCCATTCTGCCAACGTATATGTGCAGGAGGCGGTCCTTAAAAAACCTTGTGGATCACACAAGCATGACACAGTTTTGTGCTTGTTCACAAGTATAGTGTGAATGCAGCTAAGACTTTGCGGTGGGGGGGTGGTAACTTAAAGGAAGACTATATGAAAGTTTAGTTATCTTTAAAGAGACCCTGTTGCCAACATATCAAATGTTTAAACCAAAAAATATACAATTTTAAGAAATAAAATAAGGTAAATTTGAAATTGATGGCCACAACATGTCTCAAAAAAGTTGGGATAAGACAACAGAAAGCTGGCAAACTAATTGGTTCTAACAAAGAAGAGTTAAAATAACATTTTGCAACTAATTAGGTTAATTGTAAACAGGTCAGTAACATGATTGGGCATAAAAAGAGCATCTTAGGGAGTCAGAGTGTCTCAGAAGCAAAAGATGGACAGAGGTTCACCAGTCTGTTAAAAGCTCCTCAACATAAAATTGCAAAGACTTTAAATATATCATCACCTACAGTGCATAGCTACATAGCTAGTGAGGTTGAAAAAAGACACTAGTCCATCTAGTTCAACTAACAACATATTATCATCAAAAGATTCAGAGAATCTGGAGAAATCTCTGTGCGCAAGGGACAAGGCTGAAACGCAATATTGGATGTCCGTTATCCTCCAAAGGCACTGCATAAAAGACGCTGAATCACAGAAACAGAAACATGGACATCTCTGCATGGGTTCAGGAATAGTTCCAAAAATCAATGTCTGTGAAAAAAGTTTGCCATGTGCTCAGTGAGTCTAATGGGAGTGGTTTTATAATTATCTGTCAGCTGTGCACCTGCAAGGCTCTAATGAGGAAAGCTGCTGGGTCTGCATCCCTTTAGATGCGGTTTCCTATTGGGAGTATCTGACCAAAAATGAAATTTTTGTTGCAGGGGATGCCTGAAATCTGACTTGTATCTTAGTGCAGACTTCTGGGAAAATCAGTGAGCCAATCACACAAGCAGGAAATTTTGTTTCTGGGAGGCGTTCTGTACACACAACACATCCAGGTGGCCATATTGCATTGCATTTTCAGAAAATGACTGAGCAGCATATTGAAAAGGACAGGTAATTTTTGTAATAACATCCAATACAATATGACTTGTGTTGCAATTGTATATGCTATAATATGTTTTCATTATTTGCTATTTTTTTTCCCCACGAAAGTGGAGTTACCTTTTAGAACTCTATCGTGCAATGAATACCCCATATCTGAACATAATCCAAAAACGCAGCTGTCTTCTGGGGCCAAAGCTCATTTAAATCATCTGATGCAAAGTGGAAAATTGTTCTATGATCAGATGAATTTAAATTTTACATTCTTTTGGCAACCATTGGTACCGCAACCCTCCAGACTAAAGAGAAGAGGGACCTTCTAGCTTGTTATCAATGCTCAGTTCAAAATCCTGCATCTTTGATGGTATGGGAGTGCATCTGTGTATATGGAACTGACAGCTTGCACACCTGGAAAGGCACCATCAGTGCTGAAAGATATATCCAGGTTTTAGAGCATCATATGTTCCTATTCAGATAATTCCTTTTTCAGGGAAGGCCTTGCATATTTCAGCTTTACAATGCTAAACTGCATACTGCATATTTGACATGCAGCATGGCTTTGTAGTAAAAGGTCTGGGTGCTTAACAGGCCTGCCTGCAGTCCAGACCTTTCACTAATTGAAAATATTTGGGCATCTTTTGGCAGGAAAATATAACAAAGAAGACCCGGACTGTTCAGCAGGCTTGTAATGTGCATGATAACTCTCCTGTATTACAGTGCACCCACTCTAGATGAAGGAGCACAGGGGGAACAGCAGACAGCTGCCCCGTCAATCTGGGGGGGGGGGTTTAATGTTAATTATACTAGCAGATTTAGATACACTAAGAAGCCAAACTCCAGCTCACACTTTAAAATTATTCACAGTAAACACTTTTTTTTTCCTTTTGGGATAAAGGTTTTACATCTATAAATAAAAGCTGATCATTGCACACCTGTAATGCCGCGTACACACAACCAGACTTTGAGGGACTAGGTCCAACTGTCTTCCCGACTGACTTTCAGCGGAGTTTCGACTGACTTTCCGCGGAGTTTCGACGGACTTTCCAAATGAACAGACTTGGCCACACACAATCACACCAAAGTCCGACGGATTTGAACGTGATGACGTACGACCGGACTAGAATAAGGAAGTTCATAGCCAGTAAACAATAGCTGCCTTAGCGTTGATTTTTGTCCATCGGACTAGCATACAGACGAACGGATTTCTGGATAGGAACTGGGTCCAGCGGAGTTCCGGCCGAAAATTTTTCTATTTCTAAAGTCCATCAGATTTTTGGACAGCAAAGGTCCAATGGAGCCCACACATGATTGAATTGTCCGATGGATTTGTTTCGTCAGACCTTTGCTGTCGAAAAGTCCAGTCATGTGTACGCAGCATTAGTAGTAAATGGTTTGTATCATCCCTTTAAACCAGGGATATGCAATTAGCGGACCTCCAGCTGTTGCAGAACTACAAGTCCCTTGAGTCATAGCAAGACTCTGACAGCCACAAGCATGGCAGCCAGAGGCAGAGGCATGATGGGACTTGTAGTTTTGCAACAGCTGGAGGTCCGCTAATTGCATATCCCTTCTTTAAACTAATAGGTTGAGAGCACAATCAACTGTGACAGTTATCATCATCATTTTAATAAATCTTTAAATTGATGGGTTTAGTTCCACTTGATTATATGTTACAGTTAAAGGCAGATGAGGTATAAAGGTTAAGGGTTATGTTTCAGCATTAGGAACTATGGGTTAATTTTAACCAATGGGGTTTTTTTTTTTTCTAAGAAACACCCATTTCCCAGCACCAATTTCTTTGTGTGAAACATGAATATATTGGTATTAGCTGTTTGTTGCCTAGAGCTGCTCTTTTATAAGCCATTCTGCCCAGGTTTATGTTGAATTTGAGCTGGCCACAGTTGAGGCTGGAAGCAATCAGTAATCAATTGAGTATAAACCTCAAATGAATAATACACCATTATTACAGTCTGGAATAATGAAATACAATGTGGAAGCAGAAACAGGAACCCAGTCTGGGAACCTGCTTTGGGGCGTGTTAGTTTACTTTGGCATTTTGCTGCACTAGATGCAGCCGGACCACCAGGCTAGATGCTCGATGCTTGGTGTAAAGGGTGATTTCTAACAGCTAAAGAAACAAACATTTTTGGGAAGCCTTTATTTAATGCTATATTTAATACATACTCATAAACATCTGTGTAACACTGCAGGGGCTTGTAGGGATAATTTACCTAATGTTTGTTAACACTTAAATGTAAAATGCTAGCTTAATAGTACTATTCACTATGGAATATTGTACTTCGGTTATGAGTGATGTGCTGCTATACATGAATGTTAATCTGCAAAGTCTGAATATAGAGGAAGGTCATATTAAGGTGACCACGTCACTAATGATGAGAAGGATAATTGCAGAAGCAATTACTAGAGTCATCCTAACAGTCTTCTTATGCCACTGAAATACACAGATAATACAACTTTAATGTCTTGTAGAGAGTAGGATAACTAGATGTCCCCAGTTTCCAGGAACAGTACCTGATTTTATGGGGACTGTCCCCGAAGCAAAAAACTTCCCTGATTACGTCCCCATAATTGGGGACTGTTAGAATGGCGCCAGTAATTACTAGAACCATCCTAAAAATCACTGATAGGCACAGACAATACAACTTTCGAAGGTCTTGTATAGACTAAGGTGACTAGACGTTCCTGGTTTCTAGGAACAATGTCAGATTTTAGGGGGTGCTGTCCCCAGGCAAAAATTTTTGACATATACGTCCCTGTAAACAGGGACTGTTAGATTGGCTCCTGCAATTTCTAGAACCATCATAACAGTCTTGTTATGTCACTGATATACACAGATAATACAATTTTTCTAAGGTCTTGTAGAGCGTAGGATGACTAGACATTCCCAGTTTCAAGGAACAGTTTCCGGTTTTAGGGGGGCTGTTCCCACACAAAAAGTGTTCCCAATTACATCCCCGTAATTGGGGACTGTTAGGGTGGCTCAAGTAATTACTAGAACCATCCTAACAATCTTGTTATTTCACTGATAGACACAGACAATACGACTTTCTAAGTTCTTGTAGAGAGTAATGTGACTAGATGTCCCATGGTTTCCAGGAACAATACCTGATTTTAGATGGGCTGTCCTCAGGCAAAAAATGTCCCGGACTATGATGCTGTAATCATGGAATATTAGAATGGTCCTGCATTTACTAGAGCCGGTAAACTATCTTGTTATATCACTGATAAACAAAGACAAAACAGCTTTCTAAGGTCTTACATAGAGTAGTATGACAAAACATTCCCGGTATCTGGGCATGGGCCCCGATTTTAGAGGGCTATCCTGAGGCAAAAAAAAGTCCCTATTTGTGTCCCAGATTTCTTTCCAGCTTTAATAATGGTGTCCCTGGCCCAGGTAGCTGCCAGGTAATCTATCTTAGCAACATTTCTATGATTGATCTGGAGGTGGGGTGGCAAAGGTGTGTCTGCTCCCAGCTGAGTCCAGGATTAATGAGGATGTCACATGCCGATATTATGTGGCCTTTGCAGTCCCTTCCCTCTTGACTTGTGCAGACCTGGTTGCAGGAGGCAAAGATGTTGATTTTTGCCACCTTGCCCTTCCTTGTGACAGTAATCTGCAGTGCAGACCTGAGCCTGCATTATTGACCAAAGCAAAGTATGATCGGATGTTATTAAAACATAGCCCTGACTCCTTTAATATAGAGTGCCTGTATTGGTTTCAGTGCTTATTTAAATATGAAGGCTGCCATTGATGACCGATTTCTAAAACGTTGGATGCATGACTACATGCCTTAACAAATAACTAAAGGTATTCTTTTCGTTTTGGATATTAGTAATAGTAAGGGAGGGTTATAACTCCTTTCTTTTTTTTTCTATTTTTTGCATTCTGTCTCCCATGGGGGAGATTTCCCTTTAGTTCCTGTCCTACAGCCAAAACAGGAATTGAGAGGAAGGCTCTCCAAAGTGAGGGAATTCCAGGTTGACCCCAGGATCACCAGTTCTAATGGCAGATTTCTACTTTATTTCTGTTCTGGATTTTGTTCCATTTTTCTTTCCAGTGATAATGCTAATGATGGTAAAGGAAGGGGGGGGGGGGTGATGTGCTCAGACAGCAATAAAAACATGACAGGGGTTCAGAAGAACAGGGCCTGTAAATCACACACAGGGTACAAGAGGAAGGGCACTTAAAAGGGTTAACTCAGCAGCAGAGTCAGAGAAGGAATGTGGCTGCTACAAGTAACCATGAACTGGTGGTTATAAACAGCAGTCAGACAATGATCAGCGGTACCAGGCTTGGTGTAATGGGGGGGGGGGGGCAATATTCTGGCTCCTTCTCTAGCGGTCAGTTCCTGCAAAAGTAATTGGGACCAAACCTGCAGTATGGAGACCCCATGTATCTAGGTGCATGGTATAAGAGAGTTTAAGGAGTCAGTTAAGTGCACGCATGAGGTCCGTGCTTGGTGCACGCCGGGAACCCATTCTATGACTGGGAGTGAGGTAGCAGAGATATGCTGGAGTGGTGGAGAGGGCATAGGCTCAGCAGTATCCCTGCTAAATGCAACATTCATCTGGCAAAGCTGTGTAGTAACCAGGGACAGAATGTTTTACAGAGGGATGAGCATGTACAAGCATGGGCATTGTAGCCCCGCCTCCCCACAACAAGCAAAAGATATTTGAATATCGTTAAAAAATGCATTACACAGTTCCTTGAACCATCAATACATATAGTGCCACATTTACATATGCAGAAGCCTTTTTTTAAAAATAAGACTAGAAGTCAGAAAAAGTTAACAGTATGCCCCTCATACTTAAAGCTTTCAAAATCTTCTCAAAGGTGTCAACGTTATATATATGTAATAAAATATACATACGTAGAGAAAAACAAGTAAGGGCAGTAAGATGTATAATTCCATTACCTACCATGTCTTGACATAGCTCCATATCTGAGTAGAGGTCAAGAGGTGGATCACTTTTCAGAGTGCCTTTGAGAGGTGGATAACATAGCTACCAACTGCCCCTGATTTCGAATGACTGTCCCTGATTTGGTCCCTCTGTTCCTCTTTCCTCTTCATTTGTCCTTGTCATTTGTATTTTGATCTGATCTTTATAGTTGTACGGTATATAAAATTTACTTTTTATCTTTCAAAAATAGTTGAAGCATGGGCCCACAAACTTGCATTTGTCATGTTCAGGAGTAGTAACAACCGCTGAATCCGACATGCTGTTTAAAGCGGAGGTCCACCCTAAAATGGACCTTCCGCTCATCGGATTCCTCCCCCCCTCCGGCGCCACAATTGGCACCTTTCAGGGGGGAGGGGGGTGCAGTTACCTGGATAATCCAGGTAACTGCACCCACTTCCGGGCTAGCTCTCTGCGGAAAGGGGCGTACATTACGCCCCTTTCCGCAAGTGCCCGCCCCCTTCCGCAAGTGCCCCGCTGCCTGCTGGGAAACACACAGATCCCAGAGGCAGCGGGGACCGTCCTCATTGGGCAGCGCGGCTCGCGCATGCGCAGTAGGGAACCGGGAAATGAAGCCGAAAGGCTCCATTTCCTGATTCCCATACCCAAGATGGCGGCGGCAGCACTCGAGTGTCGATCTAGAGATCGGCTTCGGGTGCTGACATCGCGGGCGCGCTGGACAGGTAAGTGTCACTATTTTAAAAGTCAGCAGCTGCAGTATTTGTAGCTGCTGACTTTAAAAAAAAAAAAAAACGCGGAGTCCCGGCGGACTCCCGCTTTAATCTTTGCTGCTGCTGCAAAGCACAGCATAGCACTCATGGCATGTGTACAGTCCTGAGAGGCTGCATGCCCTGATTGTGGTGGGCAATAGCCACATATGTGAAAGAAGCCTAATGCCCCGTACACATGATCAAACTTTCCATCAACAAAACCGCGCATTTTCTTCCGAAGGATGTTGGCTCAAACATGTCTGAGGTCACACAAATGTTGTCAGAAATTATGAATGTCAAGAACACAGTGATGTACAAGACGTACGACGAGCCGACAAAAATGAAGTTCATTAGCCAGTGCAGCTCTTCTGCTTGATTCCAAGCATGCATGGACTTTTGTGCGTCGGACTTGTGTACACACGATCGGAATTTCCGACAACAACTTTTGTTGTTGGAAAATTTGAGAACCTGCTCTCAAACATTTGTTGGCGGAAAGTCTGACAGCAAATGTTTGATGGAACCTACACATGGTCTGACTTTCCGACAACAAGCTCACATCCAACATTTGTTGTCGGAAAATCCAATCACGTGTATGGGGCGCAAGGGTATTAAAAATGGTGGGGAGGCTCTGGGGAAAAGGGAACAGGGGGTGTAAAAATAAATAGAATAATGCTTTAAATATAATAAATTCACCAGCATTGGCATCATTTTAAGACTAGTTATATATTGGCGTATATATACCAGAAATATATTATAAACTACTGTATTAAACACCTCTAATATACGACACTACATGCCCTGCATCAACCCATGACTTATATGCTGCTGCCCTGACCTAGATATACTGCATAAAGTGGAATGAAAAGGTAATTACATCAGCTAGGATTGCCCCTCTCTATCTTTCCAGGCTCTTCCATTAATATTTGGCTCACCAGCAATGTTTCAAAGAATCCCTGGAAAGATTACTCCTGCATTACTGCCTGGTATTATGCCAGGCACTGTAAGGATGTCATTTATACAGGATTACACTTCCCCTCTTGACCTACATGTGTTTAATGGAAATAAAATTAGCTATGTGTGTTAAAATGAGTTACTAATCTGCTTTAAGAAAAAAAAAAAATTGTCTTGCATCCGATGTAGAATGAATAAACTATAGCTACATTATGGGTTAAGTGCTATATATAATAAATTAACACATTACTTTTATACAATACTTTTTGGTCAACAATTAAAGAAAAAGAAAATGGATATAATGGGTACATTTTAATTTTGGCACAGCTATAATTTTATTATTACGAATGTATGCGTCTGGTTCTATTGTCAGTACCTTTGAGATATACAGTATATTCTTTAAAAACACTGTAAGTACAACAAAATACTCATTCAACTAGAAATTCATTGTTCTCCTAATCTCCTGTCTGGGCTGACAATGTAGTACTTTTTATGCATTGAAATCCCAGCCAGCATTGTCCACCCTGTCTTCTGGATTTCAGATCTCCACCCATACCCACCCACATTTTTTTTCACATGCAAATAATGTTTTCTTTCCAACAAAACACCGCTACTTTGTTGACTCCAAAAAGCCTACCCATACACTGAGTTTCCTGGGAGGCAGGGCTGGACTGGGACAAAAAATTGGCCCTGGACTTCATCCAGACCGGCCCACTTTAATTTTGCAAACAAGCACAAAAACAGTATATAAAACTATACGTAATTGTGCAAAAAAACATAAGTAGCATAACATAAGGAGTCCTCACTAACCTCTTTTTCCCTTATTCTCCTCTGTATTTTTCTCATCTTTCTCACATCACTGCGTGAAGTTGAAGGCGAGCTGTGCAGCCATTCCTTTCAATTACTGTCATTGAAACTGGCCCACCTAGCCATCGGCCCACCGGGAAACTCCCTGTAGTCCCAATGGCCAGTACATGCCTGCTGGGAGGTTTCCTTCTGGTAGTCAGTAGGAATCTAGAGTAGCTTCCTTACCAATAGTTTTCCAAGCCTGATAATAATTTCAGAGGTAGTAATAAAAGCTGATTCTAAAAAAAAATAATAATGCTGGGACATGAGCTAGAGGGGAAGAGGGAGGTTTTGGTATAACTTTGGGTAATGCCTGGATATACATCGTAATTTTTCCAATCGTAAGCATTTAAAACTGCCCATATAGCCCTATTCTTATGCCACGTACACACAATCGGACTTTTCGACAGCAAAGGCCCAACGGAGCGAATCCGTCGCACAGTTTGATTGTGTGTGGGCTCCATCGGACCTTTGCTGTCCAAAAATCTGACGGACTTTAGAAATAGAACATGTTTCAAATTTTTCCGACGGACTCGAGTCCGGTCGAAAGATCTGTTTGTCTGTATGCTAGTCCGACTGATGAAAACCGACGCTAGGGCAGCTATTGGCTACTGGCTATGAATTTCCTTATTCTAGTCCGGTCATACATCATCACATTCGAATCCGTCGGACTTTGGTGTGATTGTGTGTGTGGCCAAGTCCGTTAATTCGGAAAGTCCATCTGAACTGCGCCAAAAGTCAGTGAGGAAGACTGTTGGACCTAGTCCGTCGAAAAAACTGGTCGTGTGTACACGGCATTAATGTTTTATCCAAACCAAGGGTTGCAAACCATTAGTTCCCAATCTTACCATGCTGCTGGCTTGTGACCCCCCCCCCCCCCCCCCCAGCCGCCTCTCAGAAGTAAGATCAGAGCAGTAGTAGGCACTGCAGTGATGAGAGAAGTCCTTGGTTCCTCCTTTACTTTGATGCGTCATATGACACAGCCAAGGGGAGATCTGGAGGTATTTTACTCACTCTGCTGGGCGCCATTGAATCTAAGGACAGTGAGTACATTTCAGGTAGGGTGGTAGGAAGGAATTTGTGCTGGGGCTACGTTATGGGGGAAATATTTGTACTGGAGGAAGGGGCGTTTTTAGTTGTAAAGGGATGTGTACTACATACTACTGACCCCCCCCCCCCCCCCCCCCGCACTCTGCATTAAATACTACTGACCCCCATACTTTGCATTACACATTAATGACCTCTGCACTTTGCATTACACACTTCTTACCCCTGCACTCTGTGAGTTATATACTACTGACCTCTAAACTCTGCTTTACCTATTCTTGACCTCTGCACTTTACATTACATGCCTCTGATCTCTGCACTCTGTATGACTTATCCCAGACCTCTACACTCTGCATTACATACTGCTGAATGACCTTTACATTCTGCATTACTTACTACTGACCTCTGAGTAATATACTCCTGAACACTGCACTCTGTGTTACTACTGACTTCTAAACCCTATGCTGCTTACTACTGACCCCTTCACACCTTTCTTACTTTTTAATGGGGCTTTACTTGGTTATCTCATAATATAAAGAAAACAACATGCTGTGATTGATGGACATTTCTATGTTGTTTAGTTAGTTTACTTCTCCTTATCTGAACTTTGCAAACTGATTTTATTTAGATTTTTTGTACTGGTTATGTGTACCGAGTCCTAGGGAACATCTGTACCTTTCAATTGCAATTACTCCAATCACATCATCCTTTGCTAGTTACAGATTGATTTAGGCAACTGCCACTTTCTTATCCTGGATTTTTAACTATTTGCTCAGTTGTAGCAGAGGCATTGATGGTGCCAGCTGTCTTTGTGAGATGAAGGTCAGTATTGAAATTACATTTTCCTATGTTTTATCAAAAGAGAATCATCATGAAGCAGAAAACCTATTTGATTCACAGCTATAGACCTCCAGTAAGGGTGCCTATGCACAGCTAAGTAATATTAGAAGTAATACCATGATACCAGCAATTTCAATGACTAAGTGCAAGAGTTGCTTAGCTTGAAGGTTACAACGGACATAATATTATTTGATTTTATGTGGGCTGCTCCTGGGAGAGCTGTATAATTACGACTGTTATTAACAATGCAATCATAACAGTGTTTTATGGTATAAATTATCCAGGTTTTCTGTGTATTTTACAAGCAATGTAAAGCTCCAGACATGTAATTGTATTTGCAGTGTTTTAGCGTTAGTCACTCTATAAACTGTGCAAGGAAAGATAAAAATGATTAGCGCGCAGGTATAGTGAATCACAAAAAGCAGTGAGAACATTTTTTATTTAGAGCTTTTTATAGGCTGGAAAACAGTGGATATTAACTCACAGTACTAAAATTAGCATTATTATGACTATGGGAGAACTGCTATGGGAGTTCATTTTCCACCACGTTATACGTTTAAAGGGATTCACTGCTCCATTTTAAACTTTAAAAAATGAGGCTGATGTCACGGAAGCAGGATCACCACCAGGGGCGGACTGACAACTCATGGGGCCCCCGGCAATAGGAGATTATGGGGCCCCCGGGAAATAGGAGAAGATTATGGGACCCCTGGGCAATAGGAGATTATGGGGCCATCAGGTAATAGATTATGGGGCCACACAGTACACACACACACACACACACACACACACACACACACACACACACACACTATACACACACAGTATGCACACACTATACACACACAGACATACACACACTGAAAAGGTACTGAGAGACGCTTGGGATTTAAAAATAAACACAGATTTTTACATACTGTCCTTAGTTTTATTGAGGCTGGCAACCCTGATGGAGCCCCTTAGTGGCATGGGGCCCTCAGGCAGTGCCCGAGTGCCCGAATGGTCAGCACGCCCCTGATCACCACAAAGGACACAGTAGGGAGGTCAAACACTCTTCTGTTTGAATGTGTCACTTCCTCGCTGGCTGGATGAGCAACACGTCTTTCTCACCAGTGATTTAGGCTGGCCATAGATGGTTCGAAAATTAGCCAGTTTACCAAGAAGCAGACAAAATTTCAATCTATATATGGCCATTCCCACTCAAGAGAAGTCAATCTGAATGATTTGCTTTTCTTGAATAGGAATGTTGAAAATCTTTAATTTGAGCAGCACACGCAGCCAATCGGCCGTAGTGCTGATCAGTGTATTCTAACAGCAGAGGAGTCCTGCTGCCAGAATGCAACAGCACAGCGGGGCGGATTCCTCTAGCCACTTAGATTATATGGATGGGGAGATCCATTCGTTTTTTTTTCCTTAACTTTCCTGATTAGTTTGATTTTCTGAAGGTTAGGTAAATCTAAAAGTTCAATGAATCCTACTGAAGTCAATGTTGGGGGTGGGGGGGGAGGCTGATATGTGAATCCTGCTGGTAATTTCTAGGGACTAATAGAGAAACTATTTGCACTCCCATGGTAGACATCTAAAGAATTTTTTTTTTATTTTAAATACAATCTTTGTAATGTAATTTCGAGGGTGACATGAGAAAAACATCAATCCTTTAAATTACAGTATCTCACAAAATTGGGTACTCCCCTCACATTTTTTTAAATTTTTTATTATATCTTTTCACTTGACAACACCAAAGAAATGACACTTTGCTACAATGTAAATTAGTGAGTGTACAGCTTGTATAACAGTGTCAATTTGCTGTTACCTCAAAATAACCCAAACCCACAATCATTAATGTCTAAACAGCAGACAACAAATGTGAGTACACCCCTAAATGAAAGTGTCAATATTTTGTGAGGCCACCATTATTTTTCAGCACTGCACAAGCTAAAATGCTGTTTTTTATTTTCCTTGCATGTCCCCCTCACATCTACAGTGACTTTACTTCCAAGTGCCCTTGCAGTGCAAAGTGGATTTCCCTTTAGTAAATAACCCCCTATGTTAAGCTATTATTGATATCTGTGCCCCACTAGGGAGATACTTGACAATATCTGTCCTGGTCATCTGACGTTACAAGAGGGGAAATACAAAATGTTAGCCCTTGTACACACGGTCGGAGATTCCGACAACCAAATCCGTCGGAGTAATTCCGACGGATTAATTCCGGAAAAGGTCTGGAAGTGATGTTGCATACACACGGTCGGACTAAGTTGTCGGAAAATCCGATTGTACATAACGTGATGACGTTATTTTGTTACGACGGGACTACGTTCAGGCTAGTAGCCAATAGCTTTGGTCTAGGAATTTGATCTGAGCATGCGTGGCACTTTGTCCGTCGGAGTAGGCTACACATGATCGGAGTATGTCCGATAGGAGCATTTTGTTGGAAAATTGGAATATCCGACAAAACGGTCCGATAGGAAACATTCCGACGGAATCTCCGACCGTGTGTACAAGGGCTTAGAGTTGTATTCAGAACAAAAGACGAAGGTCAATTATCCAATGGGACAAGTGGTTTGGTGACTGCTGGCTTAGATGGGAATTTTTCTACCTTTAGGGAGATTTCCTTTTGTTTACTGTTGAGTCTCCAGGTCAGAAAATGAAGAGAAATCCCCCCAACGGCACACAGACAACTAAACATGATAGGGGGGGTTTAACCCTTCTATACTCTGTCCAAAACACAAAAAAATTTTTTTGACTATACATACTGTACTCTTCAACTGCCCCACCCCACCTGGTTTTGGTTTTGTTATAGGTCCTGGATTTTTTTTTTTTTTTGCCTTTCCGGGAGCTGCTTTATTTACCAATATAGCAAAGTTAATTTCATCAAAGAAATTCTTACTATCTGCCAGTTCTACAGGAAGAAGGGCTGGTCTCAGCTCCGAGTGCCTTTTAATGGATATAAATTATTTATACATGATGTAATGTACAGAGTATTCTGAATCCCAAAGGATACTTGTACAAATGTAACTCAGCAAAACTAACATAGCATTAAACAGTAAAACAGTCTTTCCTCCGTTTATTGACAGAAGAACATTATTTTTGTTGTATCTTCCATGAAGACATCTTCACAAATATTTGCCCACCCTAATCCAGGAGATATGTTTCTTCTAAATAAAGTTCAAGTTTTATGATAGTGAACTAATTTTATTATCTAAATAGGCACAAAGGGCAATCTACAAGTACTCAGCTAGAACTGGGGATAAATATGGTGGTAGAGAACACATATGAGAAAAACAAATAATTACAAGATATAAATACGATAAGACAGTAAAAGCAACCGAGCCAAGTTCATACTAGGGAGGAGGGACATATTGCTGCTTTAAACGACCTCGCAAATGCTAAAAAAAAAAAAAAAAAAGCTCCATACATTTATTAATCAATGTGCTTCATAAATGTGCCTAGTGCTTTAGGGGCTTCAGGGTCTCTTAGGGGGGCCTTATAAAAATAAATGGAGCTGGAAAAGCAAAACAAAAAAAATCCAGGAAAAGGGCCTGGTCACATGGCCTGTCAAAGTTACATGACCATACAAAAAGAACAGGAGGGCGCACCGACCTTGTGCATTACCAAAGATAACATTTATTCATGAAATATAATAAGAAATATACTCACAAACAAGCTTTAGAAAAGGGTTATCAATACTCCGGCAATTGTGAGCAGTATCTCTAAACGCCTACAACCTGGACCAGATATTTGTATTTTTTCCTCAGTTTAGGCCGATATGTATTCTTCTACATATTTTTGGTAAAAAAAATCGCAATAAGCGTATATTGATTGGTTTGCACAAAAGTTATGGTGTCTACAAAATAGGGGATAGATTTATAGCATTTTTATTATTATTATTTTTTTTTTACTAGTAATGGCGATAATCTGCAATTTTTATCGTGACTGCAACATTATGTCAGACACAGCGGACAATTTTGACCCATTTTTGCCACTGGCAGTGTAGGGGTTTACACTAAGGGGCAATCAAGGGGTTAATTGTGTTCCCTGGTGTGTGTTCTAACTGAAGGAGGGGGGGACTGACTAGGAGAGATGACAGATTGCTGTTCATACTTTGTATGAACAGGCGATCTGTCACTTCTCCCCACAGAGAACCGGGATTTCTGTGTTTACACACAGAGATCCGGGTTCTCGCCGTGTTACAGGAATCACGGGAGCCCGGCGGTCATCGAGACCACCGGGGACTCGCATCAGCTCTAGGGGCGAACTGCGGGCACCCGTGCGCCCCTGGTGGCCACCAGAGGGAGCGATGTAACATAACGGTGATTCGCGCAGCCGAGCCATATTACTGCAGTACAACTGCGGCGGCTGGTCGGCAAGCGGTCAAACAGTAAAATTATTAATGTGGAGGATTTAAATATTATACCTGTATACATAAGCATTCAAAGAGAGGGCATTATAAGTCAGATTATTTTTGCAATTTGATCTTACCAGAGGTTCATTTATTTTTTCATTATATTGAGCTTGTGGGAATGCTGTACCAATTCATCCCCAAATCATCTTTCTCTTTTGTTCTGTGTGATTTTTTTTTTCAAATGACAAGATAGAGTTAATCTGTAAATTCCAGTTTAGTAAATTCAGATATGTACTGAAAACGATGTGTATGTCAGTGCTGAGTAGAAACTTTCATGCAAGAGACCTTCAGGCACCTTACAATGAATTACATTATGTGGCTGTGTGGTGCATCCGTTGCTTTAAAAAAAGGAACAGCTAATTACACAGGATGGTTTGACCTACAAATTGCATGTTCTCAATGATGTAATGACTGGTTATCTGCCTTGGAAATAAGAGGTTGTATTGTAAACACTGGTGATTATTAGTGTACGCCAAATGAGGATAAAGGGGCAGCAAAAATGTATGTCCCCTGTAATTTTTAACATTAGTGGTACCAATCTAAAGAACTGAAAATAGAGGGCAAGCCTATTTCATAATGGCCAGCTTCATATAACATAATGTAATATTTAAAGGGGATGTAGAAAGGTTTTAATGTTTTTTTTTAAGATAGAGGTGTAAGAGACATGATGTACATAATATCAATGTGTGTTAACATTTTAAAAACTCTGCTCCTGTGTATGATCTGTAATTACACGGGTACATGAGGGCAGCCATATTTTCTTATTATATACGTAGGCACTGCTTTCTGTCTGCAGTACTCCACAATAGTTATAATTTACTGTTCTTTCTTACAAAGTATAGTCATTTTACCCACTTTCTATCGATTGCAAATACAGAAACGAATCTACCACTACCGCTTACAAGATCGATCAACAGAAACAAATCTACCACTGTGCCAGGGCTGGGCTCAGCCCTTCCTTCTCAGAGCTGGCCGCTCAGCTGTCGGCTAATTGCCAGCTACTATCTCTCCACAGTGACTCACCTGTTGATGATATCCTGCTCGTCAGTCCTGCCTACTTAAGACGTCCATTCCACAGGTTCTCTGCCTTCGCCTTGGTCAACATTACAGAAACTATCTCTTGTGATCCTGTTCAAGACTTGCTTTGCTGACATCCCTTCTGGCTCCAGATCCTGCTTGCTGTTCCACTATATTGATCCCTGATTTCAGGCTTAGCTTCCATTCCAGTTACTGAACTTTGGCTATGTTTTGACTACGTTTGTTCTTTTTAATTTTATTATTAAACAAGCGTGATTCAACTGTACTTCTGTCTAGGACTGATTTCATGGTTTCTGACACACTGCCACCTAAAAGTTTGATCAACCACCAAGATGCGGTTGATTGTGAAGTCCAAACTAGGCATTCAAATTTACATCTTCAATATAGTTTATTGAAACATTGAATTAAAAACAGAAACAAAACTGTGACAACTCCTTTAAAAGCAATTCAATTTTTCCATCAGGTTCTTTTTCAAACCTAACTCTTTGCAGTTGAGCCAAACCACCATTTTATGCTTTTATTTTCTTTGCAACTTTTATATAAAAGGAGTCAAAAGTTTGATCTCTTCACCAAATTGTTATATGTATAAGCAGATTATGATCTGGCTGAACAAATTCAGCAGCACAGTGATTATGTGTTTAGCACTTCTGTCTGGCGGTATTTAGGTTATCAGTTCAAATCCTGGGCACAGCACTACCTGCATAGAGTTTGCATGTTCTCCCTGTACCTGTGTAATTTTCCTCCAAAGACATGCTGGTAGGTACCGTATTTGCCGGCGTATAAGACGACCTTTTACACTTAAAAAAACTGAGCAAAAAGGAGGGGTCGTCTTATACGCCGGGTCCGCTGCTGGGATGCCTTCTGGCTGTCCGGTAATACTGTATGTAGCTTCGGCTACATACAGTATATACCACTGAACCAATCCCAGTGAGCGATGTATTCAAATGAATACAGAGCCTGCTCGGATTGGAGCAGCAATCTCTGCCAATCCGAGCAGGCTACACACAGTAGCCTGCTCCGATTGGCTTTGAGAGTGAGGCGCGGGCTGATGATGTAACAGCCTCCGCCAATCCCAGCAGGCTTTGTATTCATTAATAGAATACATTGCTCGCCGTGATTGGCTCCAGCACCAGAAGGAAGAAGGAAATGGCTCCAGCAAGAACGAAGAAGAAGAGGGATATGAAGCGTCGGAAGCCTCGGAATCGGGGGTCGTCTTAAACGGTGAGTACGGGCAAAACATTTTAACTGTGCAGGTTTTTAGGGGGTCGTCTTATATGCCGGGTCGTCTTATACGCCGGCAAATACGGTAAATCCTGTCTAAATTTTCCCTAATTAAAGCGATTTAGGGACCTTTGATTGTAAGCTCCTTGAGAGCAGAGACTGATGTGAATATACAGTATATATGTAAATTGTTGGTGCTATATAAGTACCTATAATATTAGATGTCCTGTGTGGCTAATGCCTTGTCCCATCAGTTGTCAAATATTACCTAAACTCAAAAAGTGAAGATTTCTATGTTATAGGGAATGTCTAAGAAATCTACCAAGCCTAAGCAGTACCTTCAAAAATCTATCCTTTGACTTGAATTCCTCCTGAAAAATAGCAGTGCAACTTCTGTGTCTGGACACCCCTGTACCTTGAGCCTCAAAGCTTATTTTCTGCAGTGTAAAAAAAAAAAAAAAATCTAAGGGGCTGTGCCTCTATCTGCTGGTCTCACTATATTTGGAGGGAGTTTTGACATGAGGAAGCAAAGCCCAGCTCCTCTCCCAAGATGGCTGCTCCCACACAGAGACAGCATGGAACAAGACACATTAGGTCAGTAATGGGAAAAAAGATCATAAGTAGGAAGTCCAAGAGGATATACTGGTGACTAGTGCTTTGCTCTCTGCTTGTTAGGTTTATATGAGAGACTGATAGTGTTAGGGTCACAGAAGGTTAGGGTTACAGGGAAGGTAAGTGTTAGGATTAGGGTTACAGGGTGGGTTCGACTAAAGGAGGCTTTACCATAAGACTTTACTCTTAGAGCACAAAAAAAACTACCAACGCCAAGCAGAGTTGAAGAGTTGAAAATTAATGTACTGAAATTCTCGTATTATTTGGAAGCTGTTTGTGGGAGGATACAAGAATTGGATATGTTATTAAGTGTGATCTGCCAGTGATTTATACTAATTCTGATACCTGAGAATTTTCCATGCTGTGATGAGAGTAGGTTTCTGTTTTTCCTGCTTGTCTAGAGCGGCTTGAATTATGGATCCAAATGTACACAATGTATGGAGGATTTCAACCCTCCTAGATAATGGGCAGGAGGAGTTACAGCTTAAGCCTTTCTAAACTGTAGGTCCAAATGCAGAAACGTCCCTGCAGGCCACCCTAACCTTTCTCATCCATGTCTTTATGGACCTTGCTTTGTGCACTGATGTGCAGTCATGTTGGAACAGGAAGGGGCCATCCCCAAACTGTTCGCACAAAGTTGGGAAATTGTAATTGTGCAAAATTTTGCGGTATGCTAACACCTTAAGAGTTCCCTTCACTGGAACTAAGGACCCAAGCCCAACCACTAAAAAACAACAAAAAAAAAAAACAACATAATTCCCCCTCCACCAAAGGATTTGGACCAGTGCACAGAGCAAAGTCCTTAAAGACATGGGTGAGCGAGTTTGGGGTGGAGGAACTTGACTGGCCTGACCCCAACCTGATAGAACACCTTTGGGGTGAATCAGAGTGGATACTGCGAGCCAGGCATTCTTGTCCAACATCAGTGCCTGACCTCACAAATGAGCTTCTAGAAAAATGGTCAAATATTCCCATAGACACACTCCTAAACCTTGTGGACAGCCTTCCCAGAAGAGTTGAAGCTGTTATAGCTGCAAAGGGTGGGCCAATGCAATATTGAACCTTACGGACTAAGACTGGGATGCCATTTAAATTCACGTGTGCGCAAAGGCAGGTGTCCCAATACTTTTAGTAATATAGTGTATTTAAAGCCAAATTAAACATGGTAACCTACCCTATGCCTATGTGAAACTCTAAATGTACTTTTTGTCTTGAATTCCTCCTATGAAATAGTAGTGCACTCCCTGGTAAGTGAGTGTGACTAGAACCTTGATAATATCACTACTGTATGTTTTTCTAGACAGTAAACTGCAAGTAGCTTCCTCTTGTTTTATTCATCTGTGGTTCCTCCACCTTTCCTTCTGATTCTTGAATAGTTCCTTGCCAGTCATCAGGTCACCAGTCATGGGGGGAAAACTCTGAAATGAAGAAGCAAAGTCCTGCCTCTACCAAGAAGGTGGCCTCCACACAGAGTCACAGTGCAGAACAAGGCATGGTAGACCAGTAAATAGACTTGTGCACAACGTAAAATTTCGTTTAGTTTCGGTTCGTTGTCATTCGTAAAATACATCATTTTGTTCTGTTATATTCGTTATGTTACGTTAATACGTTTTCGGATAATTCGTTATTAATTGTAGAGTGTCTAATTCATTCGTTCGTATTCATTGAAATTCGCTATTTATGTATGTATAGACATTCGTGATAATGATTTGTAATTTGGTAAGTCGTTTGTTTATTGAATCTTTTAACACACACAATGACAACTTCTCTTCTCCTCGGCTCAAATACAATACAACACCCTTCTAACTCAGTTCTCAGGAATGCACTTTGCCAGTAATCCATCCTCCGGCACAAAATTAATTAGCTGATTGGACTATAAGATTTACTTTGAGCTGACCTTTTGTTTCATTAGATCTTTAAAGAATTACCGAATCATGTCGAATTCATTGGAATTCATTCGTTATATTTCTTTCATATTCGTTGTTATTTGTTATTTTTTATTCGGACATTCGGATGCATCCGAATGTCCGAAAGATGCAAAATTCGGCTGAATTTCGTTTCGTTACGAAATGGATTGCACAAGCCTACCAGTAAAGGCAAAAGATCGGCTTCAGAGAGACCATAGACCATACTGGTGACTAATCCAAACAAGAGGAACAGAATTCAATTCCTCTTTAATATAAGTAAGAAGCACAGGAGTGCATAACAAAGTAGTTAGCATCACGCACCACATCAATGGTGAACATCTCACATGTTAGGATTGAGAGACACAGCTATAATGATTGGCTTTGTACCAAGGGTCAGTAGAAAAAAAAGAAATCCAATATATATATAAACAACTCGATAACTAAAGCTAAAAACAGCTCAATAAAAAAAAAATTGCACATGATTAGAATCTATAAACAAACTTTACAAAATTGTCTTTGTTCATGGTTCTTTGTTCAATTCCATAGAAAAGTCTTTTTAAATTACCAACGTAAAGATGATCTTATTCACCATATGAGACAAGAAAAACATTTTCTATACACAAAAATTGAGGTTTTACTTCAACCATTTACTTGGAGCAGGCAGGTACATCACCAGAGACCTTGCCAAGTTATGAATCAGTAAGTAGAGTCAAGGTTACATGCTGACGCCAATAAAGATTCATTAACTATGAAACCTAATATAAGTTGTGTCTTTGCAATGACCCCAACAGCTTACTTTTTCTTTTTTGTGCTTCAGAGTTCCTAGTTGATCTTTAGGGCTCATGCACACAGGACATTTTAAAATGGCAGTGCTACAGCAGCGCTAAAAACGCCAGTTTTTTCACGTTTAGCCACATTTTTACATTGGTGTTTTTGCGCGTTTTCCTGCGTTAGTGTTTTTGGCCGTTTTTTGATTGAAAATAGTATCTAGAATGTAAAAACGGCTAAAAACACAAAACGCGGCTTGACACGTGTAGCCGCGTTTGGACGCATTTTGTTTTTTTGTTTTTACTGCTCCTTTACTGCTGTTTTTTTTTACTGCCACTAAACACTTATGCCTCCAAACGCCTCTGGCAGTTTATGTGTGCATGGACACATAGGCTAACATGGAGGGGATTTTAGAGGCAGTTAAAAAAAAAAGTCAAATGCTCATAATAGCAGCTGTAAAAACATCCTGTGTGCATGAGCCCTTAGGCTTTCATTAAAAGTGAAAACATTTTGCATGCATTCATAATGTAACAATCATTTCTTTTCAAAGGTGAAATCAAGTTTTAACTTATAAGCAATGCACAGATTTTTTGTTTTTTATAGTTTGATATAAAAAGTCTGCATGCCTATTTTCTAAGCCTTGTTTCTATGTATAGTCTGTAATTGTACATGCCTATTTTAGCTTAATGTTGCCACATTGTATGCTTCCTATCTTGCAATGCTACGCAATGGCATTAATTTACTAAAAGCAAAAAGACTGTTCACATTGCAATGGGATTATCCTCAGAGCTTAGAGAATGAGATGAAGCTCCGCTGACTTCCATTACCCAATCTTTCAAGCAAAAAAGTGGTTTCAAACCTCAGACATGAAATATGAACACAGTATATCCTTCTATAGTATATAGTTGTCTCAATTAAAAGCCCTACGTGTTAAGTTTTCCTGACACCAAGAGAAAAAAGGTGACAGGGGAGGGACAGCTAGCTGATTGACAAATTCAGCTCTGTGCTTGTGTGCTGTGTGGAGGGAGGTGTGTCTTCCCTCCAATCAGCTTTCAGAGCTCTCCTCAATGAGCTCTGCAGAGTGTAACTTCAGCTCTCCAGCTCCTTTTTCTTGAACTCTCAAGTTTATGAATTCAGCACTTTGAATGGATATAGAGAAAAGAAGACTGCACAGTGACAGGTACAACTTATGTAGGAGGATTTGTTTCATCTTTTTTTAACACCTGAGAATAGTTTCTTCACTGGATATACTGTATGTAAGGCCCCTTTCACACATGCGGATGGTATGCCCGTATTTCATCCATCCGTTTGCGGATGAAATACGGACATACATTCATCCCTATGGGATAGTGGGTGTCTGCGGATGAGCATCCGCAGACACCCGATTTCGTCCGCCTCCGCAACAGTCCGATTCTGCAGACGGAGGAAAATCCTATTTTTCTATCCGTCTGCAGAGCGGATCGGACGAACACGGACATACGGTCCGTGCTCGTCCGATCCCCATAGAGGAGAGCGGAGATCTGACAGGGCGTTCCCTGCACAGTGTGCGGAGACCGCCCTGTCCGCAGCCGGCTCAGCGGGGACAACGAAGCGATCCCCGCTGAGCGAACGGATCTTCACGGGGCGGATCATTACTGATCCACCCCGTGTGAAAGAGGCCTAAGGGTTGACAAACACTTTAAGGTAAAATTTGGAGAGGTGATGGACATTAAAATACTAACATATTGGTAGCAAATAGTAAACAAGCTTTAAAACAAGTCCTCACTCTCATCTCTAGCTGCGTGTACTGTGGTTGATTGGCAGCTTGTGGGCTAGGTGCAGCATTGTGTGGTAGGCTATGAGCACACAGAGACCAAGTTCGGAAATAGTAATATATTGTAGAAAAAATCAGAAAGTGCAAACAGGCTTGGCAGGGAGGCAACACATTCAGAGTCACTTACAACTGTAACAGCATTGGAGCATGAAGACATGGAAATGGAGCGGATTGGGTCTGGGTGGTCCAAACCCAATAGGGAGCCTTCCTAGGAGAGGATGGCATAGTTTTCGCAATTTCTCTTCTCTTCTCTTCTTTCCTGGATGAACTGTCTCTGACAGACTGGTGTCCTGTCCCTACGCTAGCCACTTGCAAAAATGCACACTAAGCCCCGTAGCTAGAGCCTTAAAGAGGAAGTAAACTCTGCTTCTTTTCTTTTTTTTTTCTTCCCTGCAAAGTAAAGGCATAATGTGCTAGTGTGCATTGCATACTAGCACATTATGTGACACTTACCTGCAAAGGAAGCCCTCATCGTCCCCGCTGGAGGCTGCCTCCATCTTCGCCCTCTTCCTTCCCTGTCCGCAGACTTCAGCTGTGTGACTGGCCGGAGTTGCGTGACGTCACTGCGGCACATATGTGCAGGAATGCTGGTCATGGCACATGGCTCTGAAGAAATGGCACAGGCACCCATTCCTTCAGACTGCATTCCCAGATTATGTCATTGGCGCAGTATACAGTAAATATCTCCTAAACGGTGCAAGTTTAGGAGATATTTACAGTACCTATAGGTACAAACATTAGAGGAAAGTTTACTTCCTCTTTAAATAGGCTTTGCCCTCACCCAAGATGGCTGCTAAAGTCACATGGGGCATCAGCATCCAATCAGATAGCTGTCTCCTTGTGACCGGGGAAATCATAGAGCAACCAAGTTTCTCACAACTTCCTCCCCATCTGCTTTGCTGCAGCTCTTGAGTGCCCCCTGCAGGGAGAACATTGACTGCACCTGCCTAAAAACTTACCAGTTTTTAACCTCAACCTCCCTGGCGGTACGATTATTTCGGATTTTAGGTGCTAAAAGCGGTACCATTATTTTGCATGAAAATTTGGCGTTTTATATTGTAGTCCTGTAATTCTTAGGAATAACTCTCTTAAATCTGTCCAAACCAGAGTCTAGCAGACATCCCGGGTATGATAAAGTTTGAAAAATGAAATCAGAAATTATAATATAATAAATAACTATAAATAATTGTACCAAATAATAATATAACAATAATACAAATTATTCAATAGTGTAATCAAATCAAAAACACTGAAATTTGCTCAGTTGCAGAATTGTCACTGTCATTACTTTTCAGTATTTGATGACGGATCTCCCCACAAATCACTATCGCTCAATTCTGCGAGTGATTACAATTTATTATCGCTGTTTTCTAGCTGGTCTAAAACCATTTTTGATGTAAAATGACAGTTTGGTTGCTATGGACAACCTCCAGTTTCCAAGCATAAATAACAGTTTTTATTATATAAAACTGCATGCAGAGCACTGGACAGACCACTAGGGACAAAGGGGATGTGAAATATTTACATACAGCAATGTAATCTGTAAGATTACATTATACTGTATGTATACTGTGTGTTTCACTTTTTGAATTTGGCGCCGATCTCTGTCCCCGTGCGTCACAACGCTCGCAGGGCAGGGAGATCAGCTCCGTGATAGATCGAGCGAGACACGGCTCGCTCGTACAGTGGGGGGACATCGCTGGATCCGAGAAGGTAAGTAAACATCCTCCTGGATCCAGCGATGCAGTCCCGAGTCTGGCTCGGGGTTACCGCTCTTGGTATAAAAATTCCACCCGAGCCAGACTCGGGAATACCGTCAGGGGGGTTAAATGCAAACATAAAGCAGTAACTTCACTGCTTTTCTTGTGACCTCTGAGGATGAATTTCTACAAAGTTCCTCCATAACCTGGAAATGTAGTTCATGCTATCCAGCTCCAAACTGGTCCCAAAAAACAATTCAGTGAACAAACAGGGTGCTGGCTTAAGCTGAGAAGGCAAGTCTTAGCCCTTGTACACACGGTCGGAGAATCCGTCGGAATGTGTCCTATCGGACCGTGTTGTCGGATAATCTGACTGTGTGTGGTATGCATCGGACTGATTCCATCGGAATATCCGTCTGACCCAATTTTCCAACTTGTTGGAAATATTTTCTGACCAACTGGTTTGATCGGACATACTCCGATCATGTGTAGAGAATTTTGATCGGACCAAGTGCCACGCATGCTCAGATCAAATTCCTACATCAAAGCTATTGGCTACTAGCCTGAACGTAGTTCCATCGTAACGAAATTACGTCATCACGTTCTGAATGATCGGATTTTTCGACAACTTAGTCCGACCATGTGTATGCAACAGTTCCGGACAAGATCCGACGGACAAAATCCGTCTGACAAAATCCGACGGATTTGGTTGGCAGAATGTCTGACCGTGTGTACAGGGGCTTAGACCCCATTCACATCTAAGCTTTGAGGCTTCAATGCTTGACACTAATACTTCAATTATATTCAATGGTGTCTGTTCATGCCTGAGCACAGTGTCCCTTGCAGCTAATAAATCAAAAAAAGTACATGAGTTCCTGCTGGAGTAGAGTCAAGCAAAAAAAAAATTTTTTTATGTGTTTTCTTGCCTAGTAACTAGCTTTGCTTTAGCTAAAAATCATAAAAAAAAAAAAAACATAAAAAAAAGCTAAAAAAAAATGTCAGCACCAGTGCTCCAAAAAATAAAATAAAAAAATAACCAGAGATGGTCACACAAGCGAATAAAGCATAGAAGACAACACATCGATTTATAAAGGTTTTAACATGAGGCATATTTTTCTATTTGGATTCAAATGCAAAATATATCAATCCCAGGTGAATGGTGTGTGAATCTTGTTTTAAAACATTTATAACTAAACTCCATAGTTTTTCTGTATATGTTTTTTTTATGTTTATTTTCCATAATAAAAAAGAAATACTATTTTTTAACATTTTTGTTTAGCCAGGAAAATATGTAATACTGCAAATGATCATTTAGTGGTGGTGGTGGAGGTGGTGTGGTCACAAAGGACCTTTATAGTTCTGCTGAGTCATTTCACTATTCATCTGTGAAAAGACTGCACATTGATCTCCTGGTGTTTAGCCCTCTTTGAAAAACATACAGATTAATGAATCAGAGAATGGAGACACCGCTCTCCATCATTCTTGCCAATCCAGAGTTACACAGTTTCTCAAAAAGAACGCCAAGAAGAAAGCAGCTAGAGCTGGACCTTCGTAATCAGAAAGTCTAGAACCCTTTGCACCCAGTATTCAGGTTTTATTTGTAGCATAAGGCTTTTGTATAATAAAAAAAACTATATTTTTTTACTTTCTGCTACAACACATACACAATAAAAAATTTTAAAAATCGAAATTCTTCATCAATTTAGGTCAATATGTATTCTGCTACATGTTTTTGGTAAAAGAAATCCCAATAAGGGTATATTGTTTGGTTTTCGCAAAAGTTATAACATCTACAAACTATGGGATATTTTTATAGAATTTTAATTTATTTTATTTTTTTACTAGTAATGGCGGCGATCAGCAATTTTTAGCGTGACTATGACATTGCGGTGGACAAACCGGACACCTGACACTTTTGACACTTTTTGGGGACCTTATTACATTGAACAGTGCTAAAGAAAAAAAATGCACGGTTACTACTGTAATAATGACACTGGCAGGAAAGGAGGTTAACGTCAGGGGTGATCAAAGAGTTAAGTTTGTCGCTAGGGGTGCTTTCTAACTGTGGTTAGCAGAAACACAAGATCTCCATTTTCCTCTCTGGCAGAACGGCAATCTGCCTTGTTTACATAGGCAGACCGCCGTTCTGCCTCTCCTCAGAATGATTGGCAGGACCCAGTGATTTGCTCCCGCTATATCCAATCACTGCTGGAGCGGGGCTCCGGTGGCGCGCACTCTGGAGCCAAAGGAAAAAATCAGGTACAGGTACATGATTTTGCGCTTAAGGGCCGTCCTGCTGCAGTATATGTATGTAGGGTGGTCCTTAAGCAGTTAAGGTAAAAATGTTTAGGTGTCAGCATCCCCCCCATCCCCCCTTTTACTTACCTGAGCCCTCATTTAATCCAGTGCAGTGCATGTCTGCAGCTCTTCTCTCCCCTCACTTCCGGGTCTTGCTGGCTTTGCTGGGGCACCAGGAGCCGTTGGCTCCCAGTGCTGTCAATCAAAGCCAGTGACGAGGGAGTGGAAGGTGGGGCCGCACGAGTGCCCCCATGGAAAGCAGAATTCCATTGGGACACTGGATAGAGGGGAGGGGCCAGGAGCACCAGCAAGGGACCCGAAAAGAGGAGGTTTATGGCCAGAGCAGGTAAGTATAGACATGTTTGTTATTTTATTTAATTTTTAATGTACTGTTACAATCACTTTAACGTCACCACAGAAATATGAAGCGATAAAGCTAAACAGCTTGAAATCTGAGCATCGGAAAAAAGGGGAGCCAGCAGCAGATCTTATACTTCAAAGATGTTGAGTATATGGAGTCGGTGCGCTACAAAGTGGGGCCTTTAATATCATGGAGTTATTTCTACATTAAACAGTAAAGCTTTATACACACTATCAGATTTTCTGCTGATTGTTGTCTTCAGATTTACCAAAACCATGTAGTGCAAGGGCCTGTCTGATTGCATGCACATTGAAACTCCTAAGGTTTGACCTCATATTATATGGTTTTGGTAAATCTGAAGGAAAAAATCTGCAGAAAATCTGATGTGTGTATGGGGCATAAGACTGGTACCCAAAATAATGCAATGATAAAAAGAATAAAAATAGAGTGCCCCAATGCAATGTGTGTCCTAGACTCATGTAATATGTGGTCTATAAGATAATTTAAAATATAAAAAAAAAAAAATATATATATATATATATATATATATTTTTTTTTTTTTAATCAATAAGGCATTATAACTTGCACTATGCAGGGGCGCTTGTTGTTTTTTAGGTCCCATACTTCCTTCTGAGCCCGGTCACTACTGCAATCAGTACAACCGTTGTTGATTTACCACTGGTACACCCTTCACGGAGGTCTTTTTTTTATTTACACTTGCGCAAAAATGATTTTTAATTAGGTATTTCTGAAATGCCCTGTAGCTCATAAGAATGAGACAAGTATCCCATCAATGTATATCCCATTGCCATAACATGCTAGCCCTTCTCGTCAATATGAAGCAACTGTAAAGGTTAGAAATACATTTACAACAGCACAAAGGGAATAAAAAAACGTTGTTTTTCCATTAAGTCTACATTTTTCACACTTTGTAATTTACTTCTCCCAGTCCGCTCTATAAAAAGTACCATTATTCAGACAGCTCAATTCATCTTTCTACATATTTACCATAAATACCAACTTCAACTTCATCACAAAACATTTTCGGGAAAACTATGCTCAGGCCTCATTGTTGTAAAGTGTAGACTTAACGCTTCCAGAGGGATTCGTATTTAGAATCTACTCTGCGATAAATGACTTGCAAAATAGATGGAAAATTGGAACAAATATGTTACCCGTTGTTCCAGGAGCTGAAAAGTGTTTGCAGCTCCTGGAATTGACATGCTGCTGATTCTCATTTCCAGGTCTTCTACTGCTGTCTCCACTCGGGCCCGATAGTGCTAGAATTCAATGAGCTGAATGCATCCAATTTGCATTGTTATGAAGAGTCTGCATTTGGCACGCATTGATATTTAACCCGAACATCACATTGTCATGTGAGCATGGAAATGAATTGTAAAAGTCACTGATCTGATATGCTTGACTGATGATCTCCAGGCTGCAATTGCTAGATATCCACTCCTATCTTTCAGACGCTGTCAAAGTGAGAGACTCCATTGTAATGTTGCCATCAGTTACATGTTACGAGCCAAGGGGATCATAATGCATTTAAAACCTTGCAAATCTCACATCCCTTATTAATGGATTATTTAATTATACAATCCCAAAAAAAATTCACATCACTTTCTAAAAATCACTTTCACACTTAGAAATAAAATCAGGTCCTAAAAATTTGTAAATAAAAATAAACATGTTTTAGGGTTTTTAATAATTATTTATTGGTCACAAATTATCTTACCATTGAATATTATTTATATGTTGATATCTTCAACAATAATAATAATAATAATAATAATAATAATAATCCAGATTTCTTATTGTTTAAAACTAACCTATAAGCAGATTCATATAGACACAATTTTTTGTAGCTCTGTAAACAATATTAAATCATTAAATAATTAATGTGGGCTACTGGCGCTACCTCCAATATATATATTCAAAATATTAAGATTATTAAAAAATACCGTTAGTGGCCCTCAGGCCTGGAATATATCTATATGTACTTAATACACCTCCTATCAACTGGTGTGGGTTAAACTAAACCAATCCCTTAATGATTAATCCAAAAAATTAGTGGTTTCTATATGAACCCCAGCAAAGGGGTATGTATCAAGGAGGAAAAACAAATTTCCCCTAATTTTCAACATGAAGTGAATAATCTATATATACCAATTATATGTGAACAATATACAAAATAGTGGAAAATTAAATCCAAAATTTGTGAAAACCTGTGAAAAGAATTCCCCATCTACATGGGAAGTGTATCAGCATAAAGACCCGAATAATTATAATAAAACTAGAAACAGAACAAAAAAAAGCAAAAACGTGAAAAGCCTAGAACAATTTTTTAAAATAACAAAAATAGTCCACAATAGTTCTTCTGTCAAATGTCCACAAATGTGCAAATTTTCTGCTTCAGGAGAAAAGAAGGTGACTTTTGTGATCATGAATGCTTATTGGTGACTTCCGTGCTCATTCCCCCTCATGGGTCCCCACTCACCAGATCCACGCACCCCCTAAGGGGTTATAGGCATGTAGGTTCTGTTCCACTTTACTTTTGGGGATTCCACCACTCGGCTTTGCCTTCCAAGTTCTTCAACAGGATTTTGTTCATTATAAAGGAAAAAACTATCTTGTATCCGGTGGTAGTTCCTCAAAAGGGAAAGAAACCAACTCTCATGGTGTAGTATGTCAGGTATCCAGAAAAAACATTTTTTGGGGGGAACAGGCTATTGCCACATTATATTATACTCTTTACAGGGCTATATTGAAAAAAGTGGGAGGACTGTGGCCACTAATTCAAAAATTATATGTTTTATTGCAAAATTAGAAAAAATAATAAAAAATATATAATCAAAAAATTAAATTTTTTACAAAAATATAAAAAATGCAAAAAACAATGCAAAAAACATCTCACAGATCCATCATGTATAGCCTATTGTAAAGCAGTTTCACTCCTTATTCAATGGGGAACTAGACTCCATATCCTCCAGAGTGCCACTATCTAGGTGTATTCTATCCCCAGGGGAGCTGCTTATACAAAGATGTTAAGGCTATTACGGAATGAATTAAAAAATAAAATAAAACTTAGTAAGTTAAAAATGAATTACGATTTATAAAATCCTTGGCGCCTTAGCGCTGAAAGAGAGAATGTCACCGGCTTGCCAAATCGAACCAGAACCCCTCGAGCGAGCGGCGTGCGTTCCAGCTGCGCTCCAATGGGTCAGGCGAGCCGGAAGTGACGTAGTGTGCGTAATGACGCTGCATTACATACAGCGTCATATTGTAAAAAAAATTGAAAACCATTTATCATTTTCCTTCCACTTTACAATTATGTGCCACTTTGTGTTGGTTTATTACATAATATCCCAATAAAATACATTTACATTTTTGACTGTAACATGACAAAATGTAGAAAATTTCAAGGGATATGAATACTTTTTCAAGGCACTGTAACAACAGAGATGTCTTTTTTAGAACCATTCCAGCACCAAGACTTCAGCGCTATTTTTCTTTTTGTGATATTGAGAATAATATTATTATTTATTTATTTGTACAAGTTACCACAACACCATTATCCCGTAGTTTTTAAGATCAAAGATACAACTATGTTGGTGTCCCTTGTCAATTTTACATTGTATTTTTTAATATGTAACTGCCTACTTCCAAACTGTCATTTGAAGTAAAACACATAGCCAAGTATTATTCTCCACAATTTTTTTTATTGTGCATTAAAAAAATGGTGGTCTGCACAGTGGTGTAGTGGTTAGCACTCTCACCTAACAGTAAAAAAGGTCACTGGTTTGAATCCCAACCACGACACTACCTGCCTGGAGTTTGCATGTTCTGCCTGTGCCTGCGTGGGTTTCCTCCAGGTACCCTGGCTTCCTCCCACACTCCAAAGACATGCAGGTAGGTTAATTGGCTTCTGTCCCAAATTGATCCTAGTATATGAATGGTGACCTTGGATTGTGGGCTCCTTGAGGGTAGGGACTGATCTGAGTGTGCAATGTAAAGGGATAGGGACAATTGTAGACACTTACTCAGGTTGAACTGGATGGACTGGTGTCTTTATTCAACCTTACTAACTATGTAACTATGTAAAAAAGATAATTAGACATGCTATCTGCCAATAGCACTTAACCAAAAAGTGAATTCTATGCATCCATAAATATAGAAAATATACCAAATCAAATCATTATTCAATCAACAAAAATAATGTCAAAGCAATAACTCCAAGGCCAATAATAAATAGCACATTGTCTCCTCCGATTACACAACATGTCTGGTTGACAAATGGCCGCTCAGAAACAAACTGAAAAGCACAAAATGAAAAACGTGAAAAGAAAAGCACGAATCAACACTCACCAAACTTCTACTAACACAAAATTAGCAGAAGGAGCCCAAAGGCTGGCACTAAAGAGCTGAAAAAACACGTAGTACATCTAGTATGTAACTACCTTCGTAATTGTTGGCCAACATTTGTGTGACTGTGTGTATGCAAGACAAGCTTGAGCCAACATTCTTCGCACAAAATGTCAAGTTTTTTTTTGTCGGAAAGGCCGATTGTGTGTACGAGGCATTAGGCCCCTTTCATATCATAACCTAGTGCACCCTTGCAGTGCTGAGACACATTGCATTAAGCAGCCCATTCAAAATCAAATCATGATGTACCTCATCATGCAAAAAAATAGGTCCTACTGCATTTTTCTGCAGCACATTGCGTCATAATGCATAGTGTGTAGCAGTACACTGGGGTGCACTGTAATACACTGTAATACATCTGCTTTCTGGAAATCCATTAGGGTGCCATTTAGGACAAATCACACTGCAACAGAATAATGTGTGCCTGGTATGCTACTGTGTGTATTTTACGAGCCCTTAATGTTTTTCTTTGGTGCACAGAAAGATGCTACAAGAGAGGAAGGTTTGCAAACAAGGAATTAAGTATAGATGAGGGTTAGTGTTAGGGTGACGGCTGTGTAGGGATGGGCATCGTTCTTATGTGACAGGCGCTGAAATCTAACAGCAACCAACTCTCAGCACTGAAAGCTAATGTATCATCCTTCTTTCCCCACTCAGCACTTAACCATGTTAGTAGAACAGATAAGCTGGACTGGAAATCATTTCATCACATCTCCATGAACTGCTATTACCCAATGTCAGCGCAATTGCTCTATAGGGTTCTGGACTCCCCTGGTCCTGAGATCACAAGCACCAGCTGCAAGTAAATAATCCCTATGAAGGTAGTACTTTTTAAACAAAGAATATTGTCATGCAACAACCAAGCACATTTACTCTCTGAAAGATCGCACACTGGCTGGCAGAATATTTATCTCCAGAGATTTGCACAGTCCATAAATAATGTGTGTCGTAAAACTATTTAATATTAAGATAAGTAGCTGTTTTCTACGCTTAGTACAGCGTATTTCATCACATTATTTATTTTCTACTGACAGCAGAGTTACAGGTGTCTGGGGTATACAGTGTTTGTCATGGAAGTAGGCAAATTTTACTGTTGCTGGGTCCTGCCATTTTCATCAGTGTGAGTCAGTTTTATTTAACTCATATTTAAATCAGGATTTGACACTCTGTGCTTCCCTGCAGTGTGTTTGATGGATTGTGTTGTATAAAAATGCAGATGGGGGGGAGTAGAGGAGATTTGTGAGACGATATACAAAGTTCAATTTTATGTCTACTATGATAGCAGGGAACATTGACTTTTCACGGGATAAAGGGCACTTTAAAATGTCTTGAATCTCAACAATTAACATAAGACAAAGTAGAGGCTGGACGTATTGTATGTGCTTAAAAGTTGTGAAAATTAAAAGGAATGGTTTGAAGTTCTATTAGATGCTTCTTTACATTTTCTTTTGGTGTTATCCATAATATGGAGTATGAGGCTATGGCCAGGGTATAGCAAGTTATAGCACCCAATCTTTTTTTTTTTTTTAAAGACATCAGAGATGTGAATGATTAAATTGGATTGGTGGCTCTGTCTTCCAGCAATGTGTTTCCCTCTGTAATTTTTTATGTTATTTGGGAACAAGATTTAGTTTATATGAAGCCATGCTTTCCAGGAAAAGAGCACCTGCATTTTGGTAGATCCAAAGCAGACAGTTGAAACCCAGAGAGTTTATTGGTCAAACATTTGTGGACACCTGACCATCACATCTATATGATTTAGTTGGACATCTCATTCGAAAACCTTGGTCATTGATATAGAAATTGTAGCTATATCAGCCTCCTCTCTTATAATAAGATATTTGTGAGGTTAGATATTGATGTTAGACCATTATTCTTTTTACACAGAATTTACATAGCACCAACAGATTATGCAGCACTTTACAAAAAAAAGGGGGACAATACAATTACAATAAAGTTCAATACAGAAGGAATAGGAGGGCCCTGCTCATGGAGCTTACAATCTAAAGGGAGGCACTAGAAGTCCTGGCTCACAAACGGTGTTCCAATTCATCCCAGAGGAGTTCAAGGGGTTGAAGTCAGGGTTCTATACAAGCCACTCAATTTCCCCCTCGTCTTTATGGATATGGCTTTGTTCCCCTGAACTCAACAACTTGGAGGGCCACATATTTATTCTGATATAGTAAATTGTGTAGTGTAAGGGGAAGAGGCTCAACTGGTATTGGCAGCAGTAAACAAGGCCGGACTATCCAGAAACAGTCCAAGCAGGTTTGTCCTGCACTTTCATTCAGCAGGTCAACAAATAAACACGGTTTATTGCAGGGGGGCTTTTTACAGCAAGTCCATAGCATAAAATAAATAACCATATGTGTGTCCAACCATCTAATGAAACTCAGGTCAGTTCCTGACTAACAGGGTGCTTCCCCAAAACAGACAGGCAGCACATATAAACCTTTAGACCCCTTTCACACTGTGCCGCCCATACCGTCAGATTTACGGCTCATTTAGGCCACTAGCGGGGTGCTTTTAACCCCCGCTAGCATCCGAGAAAGGGTTAAATCTGCCCGCAATGTGCCGCAATAGCGTTTTGCCTTTTGATTTCAATGGGGAGCAGCAGTGGAGGAGCGGTAAACACACCACTCCTTCACCCTCCAAAGAAGCTGCTGGCAGGACTTTTCCTGATGCCCTGCCAGAGCACCGCTCCACTGTGTAAACCCTCGGGCTTTCACACCCGAGATAATGGAGCAGCTGTTTGAGGGCGGATGGCAAGCCCTATTTTTAATGCTATAGCGTCTGCAAAACGCCCTCAGTGTGAAAGAGGTCTTAGTGTTCTGTCAGCAGTCTGACTTTTTACCCAGCAGCAGGCACCCATAACACATAATGAGAGAGAGAGAGAGCTCTGAGCAATAGTCAGCTCACATATATAAAGACCTGTGGACAGCTGAGACTAATAATGAGGTCTGGCTACCAGGTAGGATGTGGACCTAGGATTATTTCTGTTTCAATATGTTTATTGAAAAGTTTTTCCAACACAAACTGTGGGCAAAGTATGACATCAAAAGGTAAAGCCAAAAATGCAGGTGTAACATATCAAAACATCAAATACAAACATAAAGAGATCCAAATAGTATACCACTAGTCATCTACATCACAAAGGGTTGCCATATAAACTATACGTTTGAAATAATGATAAAGCATTCTTATAAAAGCATACAACAATCCTATGCAGAAAACCTAGACAAGGGGAAATATTACAACCTTTACTTCTTCACCACCCACCAGCCAGCCGGTATGGGTCGTGAGTATACAAAGTGCTATCAAAATAACTAAATAGAAACAAAGTGCAAATAGAAAAAAAGGAAAGAGAAGAGAAAAAAGGCAGGGGGAGGGAGCAGAAGGAAGAAATTGAAAGAAGAGAAAATAATGAAAAAGGAACAAGAAAGGGAGAAAGGAACAAAAACAAAGAAATAAAGGCCATCTGAACGCCCGCCTTCTCAGTCAGCTGGAAGTTGGAGGTACTTAATCCAAGGATTCCAAACATGGGCAAACTTAGCAGCCCTATCCTTCAAAATACCAAGCAGCTTTACATTGAGCATGATCCATGTCAGCTTACTTTTCATAATGGCCAGATCTACAACAGTTTTTTTCCAAGCAGTCGCTATAACAATTTTTGCCACAAGAGGTACTTAATCCAAGGATTCCAAACACGGTCAAACTTAGCAACCCTATCCTTCAAAATACTGAGCAGCTTTACATTGAGCATGATCCATGTCAGCTTACTTTTCATAATGGTCAGATCTACAACATTTTTTTTCCAAGCAGTCGCTATAACAATTTTTGCCACAAGAAACATAACGTGGATTCAAATCTAAACATGTTTGCATGGAGGCTTATTTCTACCTAAGGTTTTACAAAGCCCCTAGGCTTCAGGACCCAGATTTAAATGTATTAGGCCCCTTTAACATGGGACGGATCAGTAATGATCTGCCCCGTGATGATCCGCTTGCTCAGCGGGGATCGCTCCATTGTCCCCGCTGAGCCGGCGGCAGACAGGGCGGTCTCT